>NC_084771.1:0-375000 GCF_028858725.1 Colius striatus
TGAGCCCCCTGCCATATAGTGAGCCATTGAGACCCCCATAGAGCCCCCCTGCCACATAGTGAGCCATGGAGACCCCCATCGATCCCCCCCTGCCACATACAGACCCCCATAGAGCCCCTTGCCACATAGTGAGCTATTGAGACAACCATAGAGCCCTGCAACATAGTGACTCCCATAGAGACCCCCTGCCAGATAGTGACCCCCATACACCCCCCCCGCCACAGTGACCCACATAGATCCCTCTCTGCCACATAGTGAGCCAGAGACCACCATAGAGCCTCCCCTGCCACATAGTGACCCCCATAGAGCTCTCTGCCATATAGTGAGCCATGGAGACCCCCATAGAGCCCCCCTGCCACATAGTGACCCCATAGAGCCCTCTGCCATATAGTGAGCCATTGAGACCCCCATAGACCCCCTGCCCCATAGTGAGCCATTGAGACCCCCGTAGACCCCCCTGCCCCATAGTGAGCCAGAGACCCCCCCATAGACCCCCCCTGCCACATAGAGACCCCCATAGAGCCCCCTGCCACATAGTGACCCCATAGAGCACCCTGCCAAATAGTGAGGCATTGAGACTCCCATAGACCCCCCTGCCACATAGTGAGCCATTGAGACCCCCATAGAGCTCCCCTGCCACATAGTGACTCCCATAGAGCCCCCTGCCATATAGTGAGCCATTGAGACCCCCATAGACCGCCCTGCAAAATACTGAGCCACAGACCCTCCCTATAGACCCTCCCTTGCCAAATAGTGACCCACCCCGCCCCACCCTGCCACATAGTGAGCCATTGAGACCCCCCAAAGACCCCCTGCCAAATACTGAGCCATTGAGACCCCATAGAGCCCCCTGCCAAATAGTGAGCCATTGAGACCCCCCTATAGACCCTCCCTTGCCAAATAGTGACCCACCACATCCAATCCCCCACCCTGCCACATAGTGAGCTATTGAGACCCCCATAGAGCCCCCCTGCCACATAGTGACCCCATAGAGCCCTCTGCCATATAGTGAGCCATTGAGACCCCCATAGACCCCCTGCCCCATAGTGAGCCATTGAGACCCCCGTAGACCCCCCTGCCCCATAGTGAGCCAGAGACCCCCCCATAGACCCCCCCTGCCACATAGAGACCCCCATAGAGCCCCCTGCCACATAGTGACCCCATAGAGCACCCTGCCATATAGTGAGGCATTGAGACTCCCATAGACCCCCCTGCCACATAGTGAGCCATTGAGACCCCCATAGAGCTCCCCTGCCACATAGTGACTCCCATAGAGCCCCCTGCCATATAGTGAGCCATTGAGACCCCCATAGACCGCCCTGCAAAATACTGAGCCACAGACCCTCCCTATAGACCCTCCCTTGCCAAATAGTGACCCACCCCGCCCCACCCTGCCACATAGTGAGCCATTGAGACCCCCCAAAGACCCCCTGCCAAATACTGAGCCATTGAGACCCCATAGAGCCCCCTGCCAAATAGTGAGCCATTGAGACCCCCCTATAGACCCTCCCTTGCCAAATAGTGACCCCACCACATCCAATCCCCCACCCTGCCACATAGTGAGCTATTGAGACCCCCATAGAGCCCCCCTGCCACATAGTGACTCCCCATAGACCCCCCTGCCAAATACTGAACCTTTGAGACCCCCATAGACCCCCCTGCCACATAGTGAGCCATTGAGACCCCCCCATAGAGCCCCCTCTGCCACATAGTGAGCCAGAGATCCCCCCATAGAATCCCTGCCAAATACTGAGCCAATGAGACCCCCCATAGAGACCCCTGCCACATAGTGACCCCCCATAGACCCCCCTGCCAAATACTGAGCCATTGAGACCCCCATAGACCCCCCTGCCACATAGTGAGCCATGGAGATCCCCATAGGGCCCTGCCACATAGTGATTCCCATAGAGCCCCCCCTGCCAGACAGTGACCCCCATAGACCCCCATGCCACAGTGACCCCCCCCATAGATCTCTCTCTGCCACATAGTGAGCCATTAAGACCCCCATAGAGCCCCCTGCCACATAGTGACCCCCATAGAGCCCCCCTGCCATATAGTGAGCCATTGAGACCCCATAGATCCCCCCCTGCCACATAGTGAGCCCCTAAGAGCCCCCTGCCACATAGTGAGCCATGGAGACCCCCATAGAGCTCCCCTGCCACATAGTGACCCCTATAGAGCCCCCTGCCATATAGTGAGCCATTGAAACCCCCATAGACCCCTCTGCCACATAGTGAGCCCTTAAGACCCCCATAGAGCCCCCCTGCCACATAGTGACCCCCATAGAGCCCTCTGCCATATAGTGAGCCATTGAGACCCCATAGACCCCCCTGCCATATAGTGAGCCATTGAGACCCCCATAGAGCCCCCCCTACCACATAGAGTCCCCCCTGCCACATAGTGACCCCCAGAGAGCCCCCTGCCACATAGTGAGCCATGGAGACCCCCATAAAGCTCCCCTGCCACATAGTGACCCCCATAGAGCCCCCTGCCACATAGTGACTCCCATAGAGCCCCCTGCCACATAGTGAGCCATTGAGACCCCCATAGATCCCCCCTGCCACATAGTGAGCCATGGAGACCCCCATCGATCCCCCCCTGCGACTTAGAGACCCCCATAGAGCCCCTTGCCACATAGTGAGCCATTCAGACCCCCATAGAGCCCTGCCACATAGTGACTCCTATAGAGACCCCCTGCCAGATAGTGACCCCCATAGACCCCCCCGCCACAGTGACCCCCCATAGATCCCTCTCTGCCACATAGTGAGCCAGAGACCACAATAGAGCCTCGCCCTGACCCATAGTGAGCTATTGAGACCCCCATAGACCCTTCTGCCACATAGTGAGCCATTGAGACCCCCATAGACCCCCCTGCCCCATAGTGAGCCTGAGACCCCCTCATAGACCCCCCCTGCCACATAGAGACCCCCATAGAGACCCCTGACACATAGTGACCCCATAGAGCCCCCTGCCATATAGAGGAGCCATTGAGACCCCCATAGACCCCCCTGCCCCATAGTGAGCCATTGAGACCCCCATAGACCCCCTGCCACATAGTGAGCCATTGAGACCCCCATAGAGTCCCCTGCCAAATAGTGAGCCATTGAGACCCCCCTATAGACCCTCCCTTGCCAAATAGTGACCCACCCCATCCCATCCCCCACTCTGCCACATAGTGAGCTATTGAGACCCCCATAGACCCCCCTGCCACATAGTGAGCCATTGAGACCCCCCCATAGAGCCCCCTCTGCCACATAGTGAGCCAGAGACCCCCCCATAGACTCCCTGCCAAATACTGAGCCATTGAGACCCCCATAGAGACCCCTGCCACATAGTGACCCCCCATAGACCCCCCTGCCAAATACTGAGCCATTGAGACCCCCATAGACCCCCCTGCCACATAGTGAGCCATTGAGACCCCCATAGACCCCCCTGCCACATAGTGAGCCATGGAGACCCCCATAGAGCCCTGCCACATAGTGATTCCCATAGAGCCCCCCCCTGCCAGATAGTGACCCCCATGCCACAGTGACCCTCCCCATAGATCCCTCTCTGCCACATAGTGAGCCATTAAGACCCCCATAGACCCCCTGCCACATAGTGACCCCCATAGAGCCCCCCTGCCATATAGTGAGCCATTGAGACCCCATAGATCCCCCCCTGCCACATAGTGAGCCCCTAAGAGCCCCCTGCCACATAGTGAGCCATAGAGATCCCCATAGAGCTCCCCTGCCACATAGTGACCCCTATAGAGCCCCCTGCCATATAGTGAGCCAATAAGACCCCCATAGACCCCCCCTGCCACATAGTGAGCCATTAAGACCCCCATAGACCCCCCCTGCCACATAGTGAGCCATGGAGACCCCCATAGAGCTCCCCTGCCACATAGTGACCCCCATAGAGCCCTCTGCCATATATTGAGCCATTGAGACCCCCATAGAGCTTCCCTGCCACATAGTGACCCCCATAGAGCCCCCTGCCACATAGTGAGCCATGGAGACCCCCATAGAGCCTCCCCTGCCACATAGTGACCCCCATAGACACCCTGCCATATAGTGAGCCATGGAGACCCCCATAGAGCCCTCTGCCATATAGTGAGCCATGGAGACCCCCCCATAGAGCTCCCCTGCCACATAGTGACTCCCATAGAGCCCCCTGCCATATAGTGAGCCATTGAGACCCCCATAGAGCCCCCCCTGCCACATAGAGCCTCCCCTTCCACATAGTGACCCCCAGAGAGCCCCCTGCCACATAGTGAGCCATGGAGACACCCATAGAGCTCCCCTGCCACATAGTGACCCCCAGAGAGCCCCCTGCCACATAGTGAGCCATGGAGACCCCCATAGAGCTCCCCTGCCACATAGTGACCCCCAGAGAGCACCCTGCCATATAGTTAGCCATTGAGACCCCCATAGAGCCTCCCCTGCCACATAGTGAGCCATTGAGACCCCCATAGAGCCTCCCCTGCCACATAGTGAGACAGAGACCACCCATAGGCCCCCCTGCCAAATAGTGACCCCAGAGAGCCCCCCGGCCACGTAGTGATCCCCATAGAGCCCCCTGCCACATAGTGACCCAGAGACCCCCAAAGACCCCCGCTGCCACATAGTGAGCCATTGAGACCCCCATAGACCCCCCTGCCACATAGTGAGCCATGGAGACCCCCATAGAGCCCTGCCACATAGTGACTCCCATAGAGCCCCCCCTGCCAGAGAGAGATCCCCATAGACCCCCATGCCACAGTGACCCCCCCCATAGATCCCTCTCTGCCACACAGTGAGCCATTAAGACCCCCATAGAGCCCCCTGCCACATAGTGACCCCCATAGAGCCCCCTGCCACATAGTGATCCCCATAGAGCCCCCCTGCCATATAGTGAGCTATTGAGACCCCATAGATCCCCCCCTGCCACATAGTGAGCCCCTAAGAGCCCCCTGCCACATAGTGAGCCATGGAGACCCCCATAGAGCTCCCCTGCCATATAGTGACCCCTATAGAGCCCCCTGCCATATAGTGAGCCATTGAGACCCCCATAGACCCCTCTGCCACATAGTGAGCCAATGAGACCTCCATAGACCCCCTGCCACATAGTGACCCATTGAGACCCCCATATACACCTGCCATAGAGACCCCCTTAGAGCCCTCCTGCCAAATAGTGTGCCATTGAGACTCCCCCATAGACCACCCTGCCAAATAGTGAGCCATTAAGACCCCCATAGACCCCCCCTGCCACATAGTGAGACATTAAGACCCCCATAGAGCCCCCCCTGCCACATAGAGCCTCCCCTGCCACATAGTGACCCCCAGAGAGCCCCCTGCCACATAGTGAGCCATGGAGACCCCCATAGAGCTCCCCTGCCACATAGTGACCCCCATAGAGCCCCCTGCCACATAGTGAGCCATTGAGACCCCCATAGAGCCTCCCCTGCCACATAGTGAACCATTGAGACCCCCATAGAGCCTCCCCTGCCACATAGTGAGCCAGAGACCACCCATAGGCCCCGCTGCCAAATAGTGACCCCAAAGAGCCCCCCTGCCACGTAGTGATCCCCATAGAGCCCCCTGCCACATAGTGACCCAGGGACCCCCAAAGACCCCCGCTGCCACATAGTGAGCCATTGAGACCCCCATAGACCCCCCTGCCACATAGTGAGCCATGGAGACCCCCATAGAGCCCCCTGCCACATAGTGACCCCCATAGAGCCCCCCTGCCATATAGTGAGCCATTGAGACCCCATAGATCCCCCCCTGCCACATAGCGAGTCCCTAAGAGCCCCGTGCCACATAGTGAGCCATGGAGACCCCCATAGAGCTGCCCTGCCACATAGTGACCCCTATAGAGCCCCCTGCCACATAGTGAGCCATTGAGACCTCCATAGAGCCCTCTGCCACATAGTGAGCCAGAGACCCCCATAGAGAACCCCTGCCATATAGTGAGCCATTGAGACCCCCATAGACCCCCCCTGCCACATAGAGACCCCCATAGACCCCCCTGCCCCATAGTGAGCCAGAGACCCCCCCATAGACCCCCCCTGCCACATAGAGACCCCCATAGAGCCCCCTGCCACATAGTGACCCCATAGAGCCCCCTGCCATATAGTGAGCCATTGAGACCCCCATAGACCCCCCTGCCCCATAGTGAGCCATTGAGACCCCCATAGACCCCCCTGCCACATAATGAGCCATTGAGACCCCCATAGAGCCCCACTGCCACATAGTGAGCCAGAGACCCTCCCCCATAGACCCTCCCCTGCCACATAGTGACCCCATAGAGCCCCCTGCCACATAGTGAGCCATTGAGACCCCCATAGAGCCTCCCCTGCCACATAGTGACCCCCATAGATCCCCCTGCCACATAGTGACCCCCAGAGGGTCCCCTGCCACAGTGACCCCCCCATAGATCCCTCTCTGCCATATAGTGAGCCATTGAGACCCCCATAGACCCTCCCCTGCCACATAGTGACCCAGTCCCCCTTCCCATCCCCCAACCTTCCACATAGTGAGCCAGAGACCCCCCCCGTAGACTCCCTGTCACATAGTGAGCCATTGAGACCCCCCCATAGACCCTCCCCTGCCACAAAATGACACCCCATAGACCCCCCTGCCAAATACTGAGCCATTGAGACCCCCCCATAGACCCTCCCTTGCCAAATAGTGACCCAGCCCATCCCATCCCCCACCCTGCCACATAGTGAGCTATTGAGACCCCCATAGAGCCCCCCTGCAACATAGTGACCCCCCATAGACCCCCCTGCCAAATACTGAGCCATTGAGACCCCCATAGACCCCCCTGCCACATAGTGAGCCATTGAGACCCCCCCATAGAGCCCCCTCTGCCACAGAGTGAGCCAGAGACCCCCCCCATAGACTCCCTGCCAAATACTGAGCCATTGAG
Organism: Colius striatus; assembly: GCF_028858725.1. Classification (NCBI taxonomy): domain Eukaryota; kingdom Metazoa; phylum Chordata; class Aves; order Coliiformes; family Coliidae; genus Colius; species Colius striatus. Next base: position 6,895 of record NC_084771.1, read on the forward strand.
ACCCACATAGACCCCCCTGCCACATAGTGAGCCATTGAGACCCCCATAGACCCCCCTGCCACATAGTGACCTCCATAGAGCCCCCTTCCACATAGTGAGCCATGGAGACCCCCATAGAGCTCCACCTGCCACATAGTGACCCCATAGAGAACCCCTGCCATATAGTGAACCATTGAGACCTCCATAGAGCCCCCCCTGCCACATAGAGCCTCCCCTGCCACATATTGACCCCCAGAGAGACCCCTGCCACATAGTGAGCCATGGAGACCCCCATAGACCCCCCTGCCACATAGTGAGCCATGGAGACCCCCATAGAGCCCTGCCACATAGTGACTCCCATAGAGCCCCCCCTGCCAGATAGTGACCCCCATAGACCCCCATGCCACAGTGACCCCCCCCATAGATCCCTCTCTGCCACATAGTGAGCCATTAAGACCCCCATAGAGCCCCCTGCCACATAGTGACCCCCATAGAGCCCCCTGCCACATAGTGATCTTCATAGAGCCCCCCTGCCATATAATGAGCCATTGAGACCCCATAGATCCCCGACTGCCACGTAGTGAGCCCCCTGCCACATAGTGAGCCATGGAGACCCCCATAGAGCTCCCCTGCCACATAGTGACCCCTATAGAGACCCTGCCACAGAGTGAGCCATTGAGACCCCCATAGACCCCTCTGCCAAATAGTGAGCCATTGAGACCTCCATAGAACCCCCCCCTGCCACATAGTGACCCCTATAGAGCCCCCTGCCACATAATGAGCCATGGAGACCCCCATAGAGCCTCCCCTGCAACATAGTGACCCCCATAGAGCCCCCTGCCATATAGTGAGCCATGGAGACCCCCATAGAGCCCCCTGCCACACAGTGAGCCAGAGACCCCCATAGAGCCCCCTGCCACATAGAGATCCTCATAGAGCCCCCTGCCACATAGTGAGCCATTGAGACCCTATAGACGCCCCTGCCAAATAGTGAGCCATTGAGACCCCCATAGAGCCTCCCCTGCCACATAGTGACTCCCATAGAGCCCCCTGCCATATAGTGAGCCATTGAGACCCCATAGACCCCCCTGCCATATAGTGAGCCATTCAGACCCCATAGAGCCCCCTGCCACATAGTGAGCTATTGAGACCCCCATAGACCCCCTGTCACATAGTGACCCCATAGACCCCCCACCACATAGTGGGCCAGAGACCCCCCCCATAGACCCCCCTGCCAAATAGTGACCCCCATTGAGCCCCCCTTGCCACATAGAGACCCTCATAGAGCCCCCTGCCACATAGTGACCTCCATAGAGCCCCTTGCCATATAGTGAGCCAATAAGACCCCCATAGAACCCCCTGCCACATAGTGAGCCCCTAAGAGCCCCCTGCCACATAGTGAGCCATGGAGACTCCCATAGAGCTCCCCTGCCACATAGTGACCCCCATAGAGCCCCCTGCCACATAGTGAGCCATTGAGACCCCCATAGAGCCTCCCCTGCCACATAGTGAGCCATTGAGACCCCCATAGAGCCTCCCCTGCCACATAGTGAGCCAGAGACCCCCAAAGACCCCCGCTGCCACATAGTGAGCCATTGAGACCCCCATAGACCCCCCTGCCACATAGTGAGCCATGGAGACCCCCATAGAGCCCTGCCACATAGTGACTCCAATAGAGCCTCCCCTGCCAGATAGTGACCGCCATAGAACCCCATGCCACAGTGACCCCCCCCATAGATCCCTCTCTGCCACATAGTGAGCCATTAAGACCCCCATAGAGCCCCCTGCCACATAGTGACCCCCATAGAGCCCCCCTGCCATATAGTGAGCCATTGAGACCCCATAGATCCCCCCCTGCCACATAGTGATCCCCTAAGAGCCCCCTGCCACATAGTGAGCCATGGAGACCCCCATAGAGCTCCACTGCCACATAGTGACCCCTATAGAGCCCCCTGCCATATAGTGAGCCATTGAGACCCCCATAGACCCCTCTGCCACATAGTGAGCCCTTAAGACCCCCATAGAGCCCCCCTGCCACATAGTGACCCCCATAGAGCCCTCTGCCATATAGTGAGCCATGGAGACCCCATAGACCCCCCTGCCATATAGTGAGCTATTGAGACCCCCATAGAGCCCCCCTGCCACATAGAGCCTCCCCTTCCACACAGTTACCCCCATAGAGCCCCCTGCCACATAGTGAGCCATGGAGACCCCCATAGAGCTCCCCTGCCACATAGTGACCCCCATAGAGCCCCCTGCCACATAGTGAGCCATGGAGACCCCCATAGAGCTCCCCTGCCACATAGTGACCCCCATAGAGCCCCCTGCCACATAGTGAGCCATGGAGACCCCCATAGAGCTCCCCTGCCACATAGTGACCCCCATAGAGCCCCCTGCCACATAGTTAGCCATTGAGACCCCCATAGAGCCTCCCCTGCCACATAGTGAGCCATTGAGATCCCCATAGAGCCTCCCCTGCCACATAGTGAGCCAGAGACCACCCATAGGCCCCCCTGCCAAATAGTGACACCAGAGAGTCCCCCGGACACGTAGTGATCCCCATAGAGCACCCTGCCACATAGTGACCCAGAGACCCCCAAAGACCCCAGCTGCCACATAGTGAGCCATTGAGACCCCCATAGACCCCCCTGCCACATAGTGAGCCATTGAGACCCCCCCATAGAGCCCCCTCTGCCACATAGTGAGCCAGAGATCCCCCCATAGACTCCCTGCCAAATACTGAGTCATGGAGACCCCCATAGAGAGCCCTGCCACATAGTGACCCCCCATAGACCCCCCTGCCAAATACTGAGCCATTGAGACCCCCATAGACCCCCCTGCCACATAGTGAGCCATTGAGACCCCCATAGACCCCCCTGCCACATAGTGAGCCATGGAGACCCCCATAGAGCCTCCCCTGCCACATAGTGACCCCCATAGACCCCCTGCCATATAGTGAGCCATGGAGACCCCCATAGAGCCCTCTGCCATATAGTGAGCCATGGAGACCCCCCCATAGAGCTCCCCTGCCACATAGTGACTCCCAGAGAGCCCCCTGCCATATAGTGAGCCATTGAGACCCCCATAGAGCCTCCCCTGCCACATAGTGACCCCCAGAGAGCCCCCTGCCACATAGTGAGCCATGGAGACCCCCATAGAGCTCCCCTGCCACATAGTGACCCCCATAGAGCCCCCTGCCACATAGTGAGCCATGGAGACCCCCATAGAGCTCCCCTGCCACATAGTGACCCCCAGAGAGCCCCCTGCCACATAGTGACCTTCCATAGACCCCCCTGCCAAATACTGAGCCATTGAGACCCCCATAGACCCCCCTGCCACATAGTGAGCCATTGAGGCCCCCCCCATAGAGCCTCCTCTGCCACATAGTGAGCCAGAGACCCCCCCCATAGACTCCCTGCCAAATACTGAGCCATTGAGACCCCCATAGACCCTCCGCCACATAGTGACCTCCATAGAGCCCCCTGCCATATAGTGAGCCATTGAGACCCCCATAGACCCCCCTGCCACATAGTGAGCCATTGAGACCCCCATAGAGCCCCCCTGCCACATAGTGAGCCAGAGACCCCCCCCATAGACCCTCCCCTGCCACATAGTGACCCCATAGAGCCCCCTGCCACATAGTGAGCCTTTGAGACCCCCATAGACCCTCCCCTGCCACTTAGTGACCCAGTCCCCCTTCCCATCCCCCACCCTGCCACATAGTGAGCCATTGCCTCACCCCATAGGGCCCGGCCCTGCCACACAGTGAGCCATTGAGACCCCCATAGACCCTCCCCTGCCACATAGTGATCCCATAGAGCCCCCCTGCCACATAGTGAGCCAGAGATCCCCCCAAAGACCCCCCTGCCAAATAGTGACCCATTGAGACCCCCATAGACACCTCCTGCCATAGAGACCCCCTTAGAGCCCTCCTGCCAAATAGTGAGCCATTGAGACTCCCCCATAGACCCCCCTGCCAAATAGTGAGCCATTAAGACCCCCATAGAGCCTCCCCTGCCAAATAGTGACCCTCATAGAGCCCCCTGCCATATAGTGAGCCATTGAGACTCCCATAGACCCCTCTGCCACATAGTGAGCCATTGAGACGCCCCTTAGAGCCCCCCCTACCACATAGTGACCCCCAGAGCGCCCCCTGCCACATAGTGAGCCATGGAGACCCCCATATACCCCCCTGCCACATAGTGATCCATAGAGACCCCCATAGAGCTCCACCTGCCACATAGTGACCCCATAGAGAACCCCTGCCATATAGTGAGCCATTGAGACCCCCATAGACCCCCCCTGCCACATAGAGACCCCCATAGACCCCCCTGCTCCATAGTGAGCCAGAGACCCCCCCATAGACCCCCCCTGCCACATAGAGACCCCCATAGAGCCCCCTGCCATATAGTGAGCCATTGAGACCCCCATAGACCCCCCTGCCCCATAGTGAGCCATTGAGACCCCCATAGACCCCCCTGCCACATAGTGAGCCCATAGAGCCCCCTGCCACATAGTGAGCCTTTGAGACCCCCATAGAGCCTCCCCTGCCACATAGTGACCCCCATAGATCCCCCTGCCACATAGTGACCCCCAGAGGGTCCCCTGCCACAGTGACCCTCCCATAGATCCCTCTCTGCCATATAGTGAGCCATTGAGACCCCCATAGACCCTCTCCTGCCACATAGTGACCCCCATAGAGCCCCCTGCCATATAGTGAGGCATTGAGACCCCCCCATAGAGCCTCCCCTGCCACATAGTGACCCCCATAGAGCCCCCTGCCATATAGTGAGCCATTGAGATCGCCATAGACGCTCCCCTGCCACATAGTGACCCAGCCCCCCATCCCATCCCCCACCGTGCAACATAGTGAGCCAGAGACCCCCCCATAGACCCTCCCCTGCCAAAAAATGACCCCCCATAGACCCCCCTGCCAAATAGTGAGCCATGGAGACCCCATAGAGCCCCCTGCAAAATGGTGAGCCATTGAGACCCCCCCATAGACCCTCCCTTGCCAAATAGTGAACCACCCCATCCCATCCCCACCCTGCCACATAGTGAGCTATTGAGACCCCCATAGAGCCTCCCCTGCCACATAGTGACCTCCAAAGAGCCCCCTGCCACTTAGTGAGTTATTGAGACCCCCATAGACCCCCTGCCACATAGTGAGCCATAGAGAACCCCCTGCCACATAGTGACCCCCATAGAGCCCCCTGCCATATAGTGAGCCAGAGACCACCCATAGAGCCCCCCTGCCACATAGTGACCCCATAAACACCCCACCATATAGTGAGCCAGAGACCCCCCCCATACACCCCCCTGCCAAATAGTGACCTTCATAGAGCCCCCCTTGCCACATAGAGACCCTCATAGAGCCCCCTGCCACAAAGTGAGACAGAGATCCCCATAGACCCCCCTGCCACATAGTGAGCCATAGAGACCCCCATAGACCCCCTGCCACATAGTGAGCCATGGAGAGCCACATAGAGCCTCCATACCACATAGTGATTCCCATAGAGCCCCCTGCCATATAGTGAGCCATTGAGAACCCCATAGACCCCCCCTGCCACATAGAGACCCCCATAGAGCCCCCTGCCCCATAGTGAGCCAGAGACCCCCCATAGACCCCCCCTGCCACATAGAGACCCCCATAGAGCCACCTGCCACATATTGACCCCATAGAGCCTCCTGCCATATAGTGAGCCATTGAGACCCCCATAGACCCCCCTGCCCCATAGTGAGCCATTGAGACCCCCATAGACCCCCCTGCCACATAGTGAGCCATTGAGATCCCCATAGACCCCCCTGCCACATAGTGAGCCATTGAGACCCCCATAGAGCCCCACTGCCACATAGTGAGCCAAAGATCCCCCCCCATAGACCCTCCCCTGCCACATAGTGACCCCATAGAGCCCCCTGCCATATAGTGAGCCATTGAGACCCCCATAGAGCCCCCCTGCCAAATAGTGAGCCATTGAGACCCCCCCATAGACCCTCCCTTGCCAAATAGTGACCCACCCCATCCCATCCCCACCCTGCCACATAGTGAGCCATAGAGACCCCCATAGACCCCCCCTGCCACATAGTGAGTCATGGAGACCCCCATAGAGCCCTGCCACATAGTGACTCCCATAGAGCCCCCCCTGCCAGATAGTGACCCCCATGCCACAGTGACCCCCCTCATAGATCCCTCTCTGCCACATAGTGAGCCATTAAGACCCCCATAGAGCCCCCTGCCACATAGTGACCCCCCATAGAGCCCCCCTGCCATATAGTGAGCCATTGAGACCCCATAGATCCCCCCCTGCCACATAGTGAGCTCCCTGCCACATAGTGAGCCATGGAGACCCCCATAGAGCTCCCCTGCTACATAGTGACCCCTATAGAGACCCTGCCACATAGTGAGCCATTGAGACCCCCATAGACCCCTCTGCCAAATAGTGTGCCATTGAGACCTCCATAGAACCCCCCCCTGCCACATAGTGACCCCTATAGATCCCCCTGCCACATAATGAGCCATGGAGACCCCCATAGAGCCTCCCCTGCCACATAGTGACCCCCATAGAGCCCCCTGCCATATAGTGAACCATGGAGACCCCCATAAAGCCCCCTGCCACATAGTGAGCCAGAGACCCCGATAGAGCCCCCTGCCAAATAGTGAGCCATTGAGACCCCCATAGAGCCCTTGCCACATAGTGACCCCCATAGAGCCCCTTGCCATATAGTCAGCCATTGAGACCCCATAGAGTCCCCCCTGCCACATAGAGCCTCCCCTGCCACATAGTGACCCCCAGAGAGCCCCCTGCCACATAGCGAGCCATGGAGACCACCATAGAGCTCCCCTGCCACATAGTGACCCCCATAGAGCCCCCTGCCACATAGTGAGCCATTGAGACCCCCATAGAGCTCCCCTGCCACATAGTGACTCCCATAGAGCCCCCTGCCATATAGTGAGCCATTAAGACCCCCGTAGAGCCCCCTGCTACATAGTGACCCCCATAGAGCCCCCTGCCATATAGTGAGCCATTGAGACCCCCCCATAGAGCCTCCCCTGCCACATAGTGACCCCCATAGAGCCCCCTGCCACATAGTGAGCTATTGAGACCCCCATAGAGAACCCCCTGCCACATAGTGACCCCATAAACCCCCCACCATATAGTGAGCCAGAGACCCCCTCATAGACCCCCCTGCCAAATAGTGACCTTCATAGAGCCCCCCTTGCAACATAGAGACCCTGATAGAGCCCCCTGCCACATAGTGAGCCAGAGACCCCCATAGAGCCTCCCCTGCCACATAGTGACCCCCATAGAGCCCTCTGCAACATAGTGAGCCATTGGGACCCCCATAGAGCCTCCCCTGCCACATAGTGAGCCATTAAGACCCCCATAGAGCCCCCCCTGCCACATAGAGCCTCCCCTGCCACATAGTTACCCCCATAGAGCCCCCTTCCACATAGTGAGCCATGGAGACCCCCATAGAGCTCCCCTGCCACATAATGACCCTCATAGAGCCCCCTGCCATATAGTGAGCCATTGAGACCCCCATAGACCCTCCCTGCCACATAGTGAGCCATTGAGACCACCCATAGGCCCCCCTGCCAAATAGTGTCCCCAGAGATCCCCCCTGCCACATAGTGACCCCCATAGAGCCCTCTGCCATATAGTGAGCCATGGAGACCCCCATAGAGCCCCCCTGCCACATAGTGACCCCCATAGAGCCCTCTGCCATATAGTGAGCCATAGAGACCCCCGTAGAGCCCCCTGCCACATAGTGAGCCAAAGACCCCCATACAGCCCCCTGCCACATAGTGATCCCCATAGAGCCCCCTGCCACATACTGAGCCATTAAGACCCCCATAGACCCCCCCTGCCACATAGTGAGCCATGTAGACCCCCATAGAGCCCCCCTGCCACATAGTGACCCCCATAGAGCCCCCTGCCACATAGTGAGCCATGGAGACCCCCATAGAGCCTCCCCTGCCACATAGTGACCCCCATAGAGCCCCCTGCCATATAGTGAGCCATGGAGACCCCCATAGAGCCCCCTGCCACATAGTGAGCCATGTAGACCCCCATAGAGCCCCCCTGCCACATAGTGACCTCCATAGAGCCCCCTGCCACATAGTTAGCTATTGAGACCCCCATAGACCCCCTGACACATAGAGACCCTTATAGAGCCCCCTGCCACATAGTGAGCCATGGAGACCCCCATAGACCCCCCTGCCACATAGTGAGCCATAGAGAACCCCCTGCCACATAGTGACCCCATAGACCCCCCAACCACATAGTGAGCCAGAGACCCCCCCCATAGACCCCCCTGCTAAATAGTGACCCCCATTGAGCCGCCCTTGCCACATAGAGACCCTCATAGAGCCCCCTGCCACATAGTGACCTCCATAGAGCCCCTTGCCATATAATGAGCCATTAAGACCCCCATAGAACCCCCTGCCACATAGTGAGCCATTAAGACCCCCATAGAGCCCCCCCTGCCACATAGAGCCTCCCCTGCCACATAGTGACCCTCAGAGAGCCCCCTGCCACATAGTGAGCCATGGAGACCCCCATAGAGCTTTCCTGCCACATAGTGACCCCCATAGAGCCCCCTGCCACATAGTGAGCCATGGAGACCCCCATAGAGCTCCCCTGCCACATAGTGACCCTCATAGAGCCCCCTGACATATAGTGAGCCATTGAGACCCCCATAGACCCCTCTGCCATATAGTGAGCCATGGAGACCTCCATAGATCCGCCCCTGCCACACAGAGCCTCCCCTACCACATAGTGACCCCCAGAGAGCCCCCTGCCACATAGTGAGCCATTGAGACCCCCATAGAGCCTCCCCTGCCACATAGTGAGCCATTGAGACCCCCATAGAGCCTCCCCTGCCACATAGTGAGCCAGAGACCACCCATAGGCCCCGCTGCCAAATAGTGACCCCAAAGAGCCCCCCTGCCACGTAGTGATCCCCATAGAGCCCCCTGCCACATAGTGACCCAGAGACCCCCAAAGACCGCCGCTGCCACATAGTGAGCCATTGAGACCCCCATAGACCCCCCTGCCACATAGTGAGCCATTGAGACCCCCATAGACCCCCCTGCCACATAGTGAGCCATGGAGACCCCCATAGAGCCCTGCCACATAGTGACTCCGATAGAGCCCCCCCTGCCAGATAGTGACCCCCATAGACCCCCATGCCACAGTGACCACCCCCATAGATCCCTCTGTGCCACATAGTGAGCCATTAAGACCCCCATAGAGCCCCCTGCCACATAGAGACCCCCATAGAGCCCCCTGCCAAATAGTGATCCCCATAGAGCCCCCCTGCCATATAGTGAGCCATTGAGACCCCATAGATCCCCCCCTGCCACATAGTGAGCCCCTAAGAGCCCCCTGCCACATAGTGAGCCATGGAGACCCCCATAGAGCTCCCCTGCCACATAGTCACCCCTATAGAGCCCCCTGCCATATAGTGAGCCATTGAGACCCCCATAGACCCCTCTGCCACATAGTGAGCCATAGAGACCCCCATAGAGCTCCACCTGCCACATAGTGACCCCATAGAGAACCCCTGCCACATAGTGAGCCATTGAGACCCCCATAGACCCCCCTGCCACATAGTGACCTCCATAGAGCCACCTGCCATATAGTGAGCCATTGAGACCCCCAGAGACTCCCCTGCCCCATAGTGAGCCATGGAGACCCCCATAGACCCCCCTGCCACATAGTGAGCCATTGAGACCCCCATAGAGCCCCCCTGCCACATAGTGAGCCAGAGACCCCCCCCCATAGACCCTCCCCTGCCACATAGTTACCCCATAGAGCCCCCTGCCACATAGTGAGCCATTGAGACCCCCATAGAGCCTCCCCTGCCACATAGTGACCCCCATAGATCCCCCCGCAACATAGTGACCCCCAGAGAGTCCCCTGCCACAGTGATCCCCCCATAGATCCCTCTCTGCCATATAGTGAGCCATTGAGACCCCCATAGACCCTCCCCTGCCACATAGTGACCCAGTCCCCCTTCCCATCCCCCACCCTGCCACTTAGTGAGCCATTGCCTCACGCCATAGGGCCCGGCCCTGCCACATAGTGAGCCATTGAGACCCCATAGACCCTCCCCTGCCACATAGTGATCCCATAGAGCCCCCCTGCCACATAGTGAGCCAGAGACCCCCCCAAAGACCCCCCTGCCAAATAGTTACCCATTGAGACCCCCATAGACACCTCCTGCCATAGAGACCCCCTTAGTGCCCTCGTGCCAAATAGTGAGCCATTGAGACTCCCTCATAGACCCCCCTGCCAAATAGTGAGCCATTAAGACCCCCATAGACCCCTCTGCAACATAGTGAGCCATTGAGACCCCCATAGATCCCCCTGCCACATAGTGACGCCCCATAGACCCACCCTGCCAAATATTGCGCCATGGAGAGCTTCATAGAGCCCCCCAGCCACATAGTGACCCCCATGGAGCCCTCTGCCACATAGTGAGCCATGGAGACCCCCATAGAGCCCCCCTGCTACATAGTGATCCCCATAGAGCCACCTGCCATATAGTGAGCCATTGAGACCCCCATAGAGCCCTCTGCCACATAGTGATACATTGAGACCCCCATAGAGCCCTGCCACATAGTGACTCCCATAGACCCCCCTGCCACATAGTGAGCCATGGAGACCCCCATAGATACCCCCTGCAACACAGAGACCCCTATAGAGCCCCCTGCCATATAGTGAGCCATTGAGACCCCCATAGACCCCTCTGCCACATAGTGAGCCATTGAGACCCCCCTTAGAGTCCCCCCCAACCACATAGAGACCCCCATAGAGCCCCCTGCCACATAGTGAGCCATTAAGACCCCCATAGACCCCCCTGCCACATAGTGAGCCATAGAGAACCCCCTGCCACATAGTGACACCCATAGAGCCCCCTGCCACATAGTGAGCCAGAGATCACCCATAGAGCCCCCCTGCCACATAGTGACCCCATAAACCCCCCACCATATAGTGAGCCAGAGACCCCCCCCATAGACCCCCCTGCCAAATAGTGACCTTCATAGAGCCCCCCTTGCCACATAGAGACCCTCATAGAGCCCCCCTGCCACATAGTGAGCCAGAGACCCCCATAGACCCCCCTGCCACATAGTGATCCCCATAGAGCCCCTTGCCATATAGTAAGCCATTAAGACCCCCATAGAACCCCCTGCCACATAGTGAGCCATTAAGACCCCCATAGAGCCCCCCCTGCCACATAGAGCCTCCCCTGCCACATAGTGACCCCCAGAGAGCCCCCTGCCACATAGTGAGCCATGGAGACCCCCATAGAGCTCCCCTGCCACATAGTGACCCCTATATAGCCACCTGCCACATATTGAGCCATGGAGACCCCCATAGAGCTCCCATGCCACATAGTGACCCCTATAGAGCCCCCTGCCATATAGTGAGCCATTGAGACCCCCATAGACCCCTCTGCCACATAGTGAGCCATTGAGACCTCCATAGAGCCCCCCCTGCCACATAGAGCCTCCCCTGCCACATAGTGACCCCCAGAGAGCCCCCTGCCACATAGTGAGCCAAGGAGACCCTCATAGAGCTCCCCTGCCACATAGTGAGCCATTGAGACCCCCATAGAGCCTCCCCTGCCACATAGTGAGCCAGAGACCACCCATAGGCCCCCCTGCCAAATAGTGACCCCACAGAGTCCCCCTGCCACGTAGTGATCCCCATAGAGCCCCCTGCCACATAGTGACCCAGAGACCCCCAAAGACCCTTGCTGCCACATAGTGAGCAATTGAGACCCCCCATAGACCCCCCTGCCACATAGTGAGCCATGGAGACCCCCATAGAGCCCTGCCACATAGTGACTCCCATAGAGCCCCCCCTGCCAGATAGTGACCCCCATAGACCCCCATGCCACAGTGACCCCCCCATAGGTCCCTCTCTGCCACATAGTGAGCCATTAAGACCCCCATAGAGCCCCCTGCCACATAGTGACCCCCATAGAGCCCCCCTGCCACATAGTGAGCCATTGAGACCCCATAGATCCCCCCCTGCCACATAGTGAGCCCCTAAGAGCCCCCTGCCACGTAGTGAGCCATGGAGACCCCCATAGAGATGCCCTGCCACATAGTGACCCCCATAGAGCCCCCTGCCATATAGTGGGCCATTAAGACTCCCATAGACCCCCCCTGCCACATAGTGAGCCATGGAGACCCCCATAGAGCCCCCCTTCCACATAGTGACCCCCATAGAGCCCTCTGCCATATAGAGAGCCATGGAGACCCCCATAGAGCCCCCCTGTTACATAGTGACCCCCATAGAGCCCCCTGCCATATAGTGAGCCATTGAGACCCCCATAGACCTCCCTGCAAAATACTGAGCCACAGACCCTCCCTATAGACCCTCCCTTGCCAAATAGTGACCCACCCCGCCCCACCCTGCCACATAGTGAGCCATTGAGACCCCCCAAAGACCCCCTGCCAAATACTGAGCCATTGAGACCCCATAGAGCCCCCTGACAAATAGTGAGCCATTGAGACCCCCTATAGACCCTCCCTTGCCAAATAGTGACCCACCCCATCCCATCCCCCACCCTGCCACATAGTGAGCTATTGAGACCCCCATAGAGCTCCCCTGCCACATAGTGACTCCCATAGAGCCCCCTGCCATATAGTGAGCCATTGAGACCCCATAGACCCCCCTGCCATATAGTGAGCCAATGAGACCCCCATAGAGCCCCCTGCCACATAGTGACCCCCAGAGAGCCTACTGCCACATAGTGAGCCATGGAGACCCCCATAGAGCTCCCGTGCCACATAGTGACCCCCATAGAGCCCCCTGCCATATAGTGAGCCATTGAGACCCCCATAGACCCCTCTGCCACATAGTGAGCCATTGAGACCTCCATAGAGCCCCCCCTGCCACATAGAGCCTCCCCTGCCACATAGTGACCCCCAGAGAGCCCCCTGCCACATAGTGAGCCAAGGAGACCCTCATAGAGCTCCCCTGCCACATAGTGAGCCATTGAGACCCCCATAGAGCCTCCCCTGCCACATAGTGAGCCAGAGACCACCCATAGGCCCCCCTGCCAAATAGTGACCCCACAGAGTCCCCCTGCCACGTAGTGATCCCCATAGAGCCCCCTGCCACATAGTGACCCAGAGACCCCCAAAGACCCTTGCTGCCACATAGTGAGCAATTGAGACCCCCCATAGACCCCCCTGCCACATAGTGAGCCATGGAGACCCCCATAGAGCCCTGCCACATAGTGACTCCCATAGAGCCCCCCCTGCCAGATAGTGACCCCCATAGACCCCCATGCCACAGTGACCCCCCCATAGGTCCCTCTCTGCCACATAGTGAGCCATTAAGACCCCCATAGAGCCCCCTGCCACATAGTGACCCCCATAGAGCCCCCCTGCCACATAGTGAGCCATTGAGACCCCATAGATCCCCCCCTGCCACATAGTGAGCCCCTAAGAGCCCCCTGCCACGTAGTGAGCCATGGAGACCCCCATAGAGATGCCCTGCCACATAGTGACCCCCATAGAGCCCCCTGCCATATAGTGGGCCATTAAGACTCCCATAGACCCCCCCTGCCACATAGTGAGCCATGGAGACCCCCATAGAGCCCCCCTTCCACATAGTGACCCCCATAGAGCCCTCTGCCATATAGAGAGCCATGGAGACCCCCATAGAGCCCCCCTGTTACATAGTGACCCCCATAGAGCCCCCTGCCATATAGTGAGCCATTGAGACCCCCATAGACCTCCCTGCAAAATACTGAGCCACAGACCCTCCCTATAGACCCTCCCTTGCCAAATAGTGACCCACCCCGCCCCACCCTGCCACATAGTGAGCCATTGAGACCCCCCAAAGACCCCCTGCCAAATACTGAGCCATTGAGACCCCATAGAGCCCCCTGACAAATAGTGAGCCATTGAGACCCCCTATAGACCCTCCCTTGCCAAATAGTGACCCACCCCATCCCATCCCCCACCCTGCCACATAGTGAGCTATTGAGACCCCCATAGAGCTCCCCTGCCACATAGTGACTCCCATAGAGCCCCCTGCCATATAGTGAGCCATTGAGACCCCATAGACCCCCCTGCCATATAGTGAGCCAATGAGACCCCCATAGAGCCCCCTGCCACATAGTGACCCCCAGAGAGCCTACTGCCACATAGTGAGCCATGGAGACCCCCATAGAGCTCCCGTGCCACATAGTGACCCCCATAGAGCCCCCTGCCACATAGTGAGCCATGGAGACCCCCATGGAGCTCCCCTGCCACATAGTGACCCCCAGAGAGCCCCCTGCCACATAGTGAGCCATGGAGACCCCCATAGAGCTCACCTGCCACATAGTGACCCCCATAGAGTCCCCTGCCATATAGTTAGCCATTGAGACCCCCATAGAGCCTCCCCTGCCACATAGTGAGCCATTGAGACCCCCATAGAGCCTCCCCTGCCACATAGTGAGACAGAGACCACCCATAGGCCCCCCTGCCAAATAGTGACCCCAGAGAGCCCCCCGGCCACGTAGTGATCCCCATAGAGCCCCCTGCCACATAGTGACCCAGAGACCCCCAAAGACCCCCGCTGCCACATAGTGAGCCATTGAGACCCCCATAGACCCCCCTGCCACATAGTGAGCCATGGAGACCCCCATAGAGCCCTGCCACATAGTGACTCCCATAGAGCCCCCCTGCCAGATTGTGACCCCCATAGACCCCCATGCCACAGTGACCCCCCCCATAGATCCCTCTCTGCCACATAGTGAGCCATTAAGACCCCCATAGAGCCCCCTGCCACATAGTGACCCCCATAGAGCCCCCTGCCACATAGTGATCCCCATAGAGCCCACCTGCCATATAGTGAGCCATTGAGACCCCATAGATCCCCCCTGCCACATAGTGAGCCCCCTGCCACATAGTGAGCCACGGAGACCCCCATAGAGCTCCCCTGCCACATAGTGACCCCTATAGAGCCCCCTGCCGTATAGTGAGCCATTGAGACCCCCATAGACCCCTCTGCCAAATAGTGAGCCATTGAGACCTCCATAGAGCCCCCCCTGCCACATAGTGACCCCTATAGAGCCCCCTGCCACATAGTGAGCCATGGAGAGCCCCATAGAGCCTCCCCTGCCACATAGTGACCCCCATAGAGCCCCTTGCCATATAGTGAGCCATGGAGACCCCCATAGAGCCCCCTGCCACATAGTGAGCCAGAGACTTCCATAGAGCCCCCTGCAACATAGTGACCCCCATAGAGCCCCCTTCCACATAGTGAGCCATTAAGACCCCCATAGACCCCCCCTGCCACATAGTGAGCCAATGAGACCCTATAGACGCCCCTGCCATATAGTGAGCCATTGAGACCCCCATAGAGCCTCCCCTGCCACATAGTGACCTCCATAGAGCCCCCTGCCACATATTGAGCTATTCAGACCCCCATAGACCCCCTGCCACATAGAGACCCCCATAGAGCCCCCTGCCACATAGTGAGCCAGGGAGACCCCCATAGACCCCCCTGCCACATAGTGAGCCATAGAGAACCCCCTGCCACATAGTGACCCCCATAGAGCCCCCTGCCATATAGTGAGCCAGAGACCACCCATAGAGCCCCCCTGCCACATAGTGATCCCATAGACCCCCACCACATAGTGAGCCAGAGACCCCCCCCATAGAACCCCCTGCCAAATAGTGAGCCCCATTGAGCCCCCCTTGCCACATAGAGACCCTCATAGAGCCCCCTGCCACATAGTGACCTCCATAGAGCCCCTTGCCATATAGTGAGCCAATAAGACCCCCATAGAGCCCCCACTGCCACATAGAGCCTCCCCTGCCACATAGTGACCCCCATAGAGCCCCCTGCCACATAGTGAGCCATGGAGACCCCATAGAGCTCCCCTGCCACATAGTGACCCTCATAGAGCCCCCTGCCACATAGTGAGCCATGGAGACCCCCATAGAGCCTCCCTTGCCACATAGTGAGCCATTGAGACCCCCATAGAGCCTCCCCTGCCACATAGTGAGCCAGAGACCACCCATAGGCCCCCCTGCCAAATAGTGACCTCAAAGAGCCCCCCTGCCACGTAGTGATCCCCATAGAGCCCCCTGCCACATAGTGACCCAGAGACCCCCAAAGACCCCCGCTGCCACATAGTGAGCCATTGAGACCCCCATAGACCCCCCTGCCACATAGTGAGCCATGGAGACCCCCATAGAGCCCTGCCACATAGTGACTCCCATAGAGCCCCCCCTGCCAGATAGTGACCCCCATAGACCCCCATGCCACAGTGACCCCCCCCATAGATCCCTCTCTGCCACATAGTGAGTCATTAAGACCCCCATAGAGCCCCCTGCCACATAGTGACCCCCATAGGGCCCCCCTGCCATATAGTGAGCCATTGAGACCCCATAGATCCCCCCCTGCCACATAGTGAGCCCCTAAGAGCCCCCTGCCACATAGTGAGTCATGGAGACGTCCATAGAGCTCCCCTGCCACATAGTGACCCCTATAGAGCCCCCTGCCATATAGTGAGCCATTGAGACCCCCATAGAGCCCCCCTGCCACATAGTGACCCCCATAGAGCCCCCTGCCACATAGTGAGCCATGGAGACCCCCATAGAGCCTCCCCTGCCACATAGTGACCCCCATAGACCCCCTGCCATATAGTGAGCCATGGAGACCCCCATAGAGCCCTCTGCCATATAGTGAGCCATGCAGACCCCGCCATAGAGCTCCCCTGCCACATAGTGACTCCCATAGAGCCCCCTGCCATATAGTGAGCCATTGAGACCCCATAGACCCCCCTGCCATATAGTGAACCATTGAGACCCCCATAGAGACCCCCCTGCCACATAGAGCCTCCCCTTCCACATAGTGACCCCCAGAGAGCCCCCTGCCACATAGTGAGCCATGGAGACCTCCATACAGCTCCCCTGCCACATAGTGACCCCCATAGAGCCCCCTGCCACATAGTTAGCCATTGAGACCCCCATAGAGCCTCCCTTGCCACATAGTGAGCCATTGAGACCCCCATAGAGCCTCCCCTGCCACATAGTGAGCCAGAGACCAGCCATAGGCCCCCCTGCCAAATAGTGACCCCCATAGACGCCCATGCCACAGAGACCCCCCCAAAGATCCCTCTCTGCCACATAGTGAGCCATTAAGACCCCCATAGAGCCCTCTGCCACATAGTGACCCCCGTAGAGCCCCCCTGCCATATAGTTAGCCATTAAGACCTCCATAGAGCCCTCTGCCACATAGTGAGCCATTGAGACCTCCATAGAGCTCTCTGCCACATAGTGAGCCAGAGACCCCCCATAGAGCCCCCTGCCACATAGTGACCCCCATAGAGCCCCCTGCCATATAGTGAGCCATTAAGACCCCCATAGACCCTCCCTGCCACATAGTGAGCCATGGAGACCACCCATAGGCCCCCCTGCCAAATAGTGACCCCAGAGAGCCCCCCTGCCACGTAGTGATCCCCATAGAGCCCCCTGCCACATAGTGACCCAGAGACCACCAAAGACCCTCGCTGCCACATAGTGAGCCATTGAGACCCCCTTAGACCCCCCTGCCACATAGTGAGCCATGGAGACCCCCATAGAGCCCTGCCACATAGTGACTCCCATAGAGCCCCCCCTGCCAGATAGTGACCCCCATAGACCCCCATGCCACAGTGACCCCCCCATAGATCCCTCTCTGCCACATAGTGAGCCATTAAGACTCCCATAGAGCCCCCTGCCACATAGTGACCCCCATAGACCCCCTGCCACATAGTGACCCCCATAGAGCCCCCCTGCCATATAGTGAGCCATTGAGACCCCATAGATCCCCTCTGCCACATAGTGAGCCCCCTGCCACATAGTGAGCCACGGAGACCCCCATAGAGCTCCCCTGCCACATAGTGACCCCTATAGAGCCCCCTGCCATATAGTGAGCCATTGAGACCCCCATAGACCCCTCTGCCAAATAGTGAGCCATTGAGACCTCCATAGAGCCCCCTGCCACATAGTGACCCCCATAGAGCCCCCTGCCATATAGTGAGCCATTGAGACCCCCATAGAGCCCCCTGCCACATAGTGAGCCAGAGACCCCCATAGAGCCGCCTGCCACATAGTGACCCCCATAGAGCCCCCTGCCACATAGTTAGCCATTAAGACCCCCATAGACCCCCCACCACATAGTTAGCCAGAGACCCCCCCCATAGACCCCCCTGCTAAATAGTGAGACCCATTGAGACCCCTTGCCACATAGAGACCGTCATAGAGCCCCCTGCCACATAGTGACCTCCATAGAGCCCCTTGCCATATAGTGAGCCATTAAGACCCCCATAGAACTCCCTGCCACATAGTGAGCCATTAAGACCCCCATAGAGCCCCCACTGCCACATAGAGCCTCCCCTGCCACATAGTGACCCTCAGAGAGCCCCCTGCCACATAGTGAGCCATGGAGACCCCCATAGAGCTCCCTTGCCACATAGTGACCCCCATAGAGCCCCCTGCCACATAGTGAGCCATGGAGACCCCATAGAGCTCCCCTGCTACATAGTGACCCTCATAGAGCCCCCTGCCACATAGTGAGCCATTGAGACCCCCATAGAGCCTCCCCTGCCACATTGTGAGCCATTGAGACCCCCATAGAGTCTCCCCTGCCACATAGTGAGCCAGAGACCACCCATAGGCCCCCCTGCCAAATAGTGACCTCAGAGAGCCCCCCTGCCACGTAGTGATCCCCATAGAGCCCCCTGCCACATAGTGACCCAGAGACCCCCAAAGACCTCCGCTGCCACATAGTGAGCCATTGAGACCCCCATAGACCCCCCTGCCACATAGTGAGCCATGGAGACCCCCATAGAGCCCTGCCACATAGTGACTCCCATAGACCCCCCTGCCAGATAGTGACCCCCATAGACCCCCCTGCCACAGTGACCCCCCCCATAGATCTCTCTCTGCCACATAGTGAGCCATTAAGACCCCCATAGAGCCCCCTGCCACATAGTGACCCCTATAGAGCCCCCCTGCCATATAGTGAGCCAATGAGACCCCATAGATCCCCCCCTGCCACATAGTGAGCCCCTAAGAGCCCCCTGCCACATAGTGAGCCATTAAGACCCCCATAGACCCCCCCTGCCACATAGTGAGCCCCATAGAGCCCCCTGCCACATAGTGAGCTATTGAGACGCCCATAGAGCCCCCTGCCACAGAGTGACCCCCATAGAGCCCCCTTCCATATAGTGAGCCATTGAGACCCACCCATAGAGCCTCCCCTGCCACATAGTGACCCCCATAGAGCCCCCTGCCACATCGTGAGCTATTGAGACCCCCATAGAGCCCCCTGCCACATAGTGACCCCCATAGAGCCCCCTGCCATATAGTGAGCCTTTGAGACCCCCCCATAGACGCCCCTGCCACACAGTGATCCTCATAGAGACCCCCTGCCACATAGTGACCCCCATAGAGCCCCCTGCCACATAGTGAGCTATTGAGACCCCCATAGAGCCCCCTGCCACATAGTGACCCCCATAGAGACCCCTGCCATATAGTGAGTCTGAGACCCCCATAGACCTCCCTGCCACATAGTGAGCCATTGAGGCCCCCATAGATCCCCCTGCCACATAGTGAGCCATAGAGACCCCCATAGAGCTCCACCTGCCACATAGTGACCCCATAGAGAACCCCTGCAAAATAGTGAGCCATTGAGACCCCCATAGACCCCCTGCCACATAGTGAGCCATGGAGAGCCACATAGAGCCTCCCCACCACATAGTGATCCCCATAGAGCCCCCTGCCATATAGTGAGCCATTGAGACCCCCATAGACCCCCCTGCCACATAGAGAACCCCATAGACCCCCCTGCCCCATAGTGAGCCAGAGACTCCCCCATAGACCCCCCCTGCCATATAGAGACCCCCATAGAGCCCCCTGCCACATAGTGACCCCATAGAGCCCCCTGCCATATAGTGAGCCATTGAGACTCCATATATCCTCCCCTGCCACATAGTGAGCCCATAAGAGCCCCCTGCCACATAGTGAGCCATTAAGACCCCCATAGACCCCCTCTGCCACATAGTGAGCCATGGAGACCCCCATAGAGCCCCCCTGCCACATAGTGACCCCCATAGAGCCCTCTGCCATATAGTGAGCCATGGAGACCCCCATAGAGCCTCCCCTGCCACATAGTGACCCCCATAGAGCCCTCTGCCATATAGTGAGCCATGGAGACACCCATAGAGCTCCTCTGCCACATAGTGACTCCCATAGAGCCCCCTGCCATATAGTGAGCCATTGAGACCCCATAGACTCCCCTGCCATATAGTGAGCCATAGAGAACCCCCTGCCACATAGTGACCCCATAAACCCCCCACCATATAGTGAGCCAGAGACCCCCCCATAGACCCCCCTGCCAAATAGTGACCTTCATACAGCCCCCCTTGCAACATAGAGACCCTCATAGAGCCCCCTGTTACATAGTTAGCCAGAGACCCCCATAGAGCCCCCCCTGCCACATAGTGACCCCCATAGAGCCCCCTGCCATATAGTGAGCCATGCAGACCCCCATAGATCCCCCCCTGCCACATAGAGACCACCATAGAGCCCCTTGCCACATAGTGAGCCATTGAGACTCACATAGACCCCCCTGCCACATAGTGAGCCATTGAGACCCCCATAGAGGCCTTGCCACATAGTGACCCCCATAGAGCCCCTTACCATATAGTGAGCCATTGAGACCCCCATAGACCCCCCTGCCAAATACCGAGCCAGAGACCCTCCCTATAGACCCTCCCTTGCCAAATAGTGACCCACCCCGCCCCACCCTGCCACATAGTGAGCCATTGCCTCACCCCATAGGGCCCGCCCTGCCACATAGTGAGCCATTGAGACCCCCCAAAGACCCCCTGCCAAATAGTGAGCCATTGAGACCCCCATAGACCCTCCCCTGCCACATAGTGACCCAGCCCCCCATCCCATCCCCCACCCTGCCACATAGTGAGCCAGAGACCCCCCCATAGACTCCCTGCCAAATAGTGAGTCATTGAGACCCCCCCATAGACCCTCCCCTGCCACAAAATGACCCCCCATAGACCCCCCTGCCAAATACTGAGCCATTGAGATTCCATAGAGCCCCCTGCCAAATAGTGCGCCATTGAGACCCCCCCATAGACCCTCCCTTGCCAAATAGTGACCAACCCCATCCCATCCCCCACCCTGCCACATAGTGAGCTATTGAGACCCCTATAGAACCCCCCTGCCACAAAGTGACCCCCCATAGACCCCCCTGCAAAATACTGAGCCATTGAGACCCCCATAGACCCCCCTGCCACATAGTGAGACATTGAGACCCCCATAGAGCCTCCCCTGCCACATAGTGACCCCCATAGAGCCCCCTGCCACATAGTGATCCCCATAGAGCCCCCTTCCACATAGTGAGCCATTGAGACCCCCATAGAGCCTCCCCTGCCACATAGTGACCCCCATAAAGCCCCCTGCCACATAGTGAGCCAGAGACCCCCCCCATAGACCCCCCCTGCCACATAGAGACCCCCATAGAGCCCCCTGCCACATAGTGACCCTCATAGAGCCCCCTGCCATATAGTGAGCCATTGAGACCCCCATAGACCCCTCTGCCACATAGTGAGCCATTGAGACCTCCATAGAGCCCCCCCTGCCACATAGTGAGCCACAGACCACCCATAGAGCCCCCTGCCAAATAGTGACCCCCATAGAGCCCCCTGCCATATAGTGAGCCATTGAGACCCCCATAGACCCCCTGCCACATAGTGAGCGATTGAGACCCCCATAGACCCCCCTGCCCCATAGTGAGCCAGAGACCCCCCCCATAGACCTCCCCTGCCACATAGAGACCCCCATAGAGCCCCCTGCCACATAGTGACCCCATAGAGCCCCCTGCCATATAGTGAGCCATGGAGACCCCCATAGAGCCCCTGCCATATAGTGAGCCATTGAGACCCCCATAGACCCCCCTGTCACATAGTGAGCCATTGAGACCCCCATAGACCCCCCTGCCACATAGTGAGCCATTGAGACCCCCATAGAGCTCCCCTGCCACATAGTGAGCCAGAGACCCCCTCCCCATAGACCCCGCCTGCCACATAGAGACCCCCATAGAGCCTCCCCTGCCACATAGTGACCCCCAGAGAGCCCCCTGCCACATAGTGAGCCATGGAGACCCCCATAGAGCCCCCCTGCCACATAGTGACCCCCATAGAGCCCCCTGCCATATAGTGAGCCATTGAGACCCCATAGATCCCCCCCTGCCACATAGTGAGCCCCTAAGAGCCCCCTGCCACATAGTGAGCCATGGAGACCCCCATAGAGCTCCCCTGCCACATAGTGACCCCTATAGAGCCCCCTGCCATATAGTGAGCCATTGAGACCCCCATAGACCCCTCTGCCACATAGTGAGCCATTAAGACCACCATAGACCCCCCCTGCAACATAGTGAGCCATTAAGACCCCCATAGACCCCCCCTGCCACATACTGAGCCATGGAGACCCCCATAGAGCCCCCCCTGCCACATAGTGACCCCCATAGAGCCCCCTGCCACATAGTGAGCCATGGAGACCCCCATAGAGCCTCCCCTGCCACATAGTGACCCCCATAGACCCCCTGCCATATAGTGAGCCATGGAGACCCCCATAGATCCCTCTGCCATATACTGAGCCATGGAGACCCCCCCATAGAGCTCCCCTTCTACATAGTGACCCCCAGAGAGCCCCCTGCCACATAGTGAGCCATGGAGACCCCCATAGAGCTCCCCTGCCACATAGTGACCCCCATAGAGCCCCCTGCCACATAGTGAGCCATGGAGAACCCCATAGAGCTCCCCTGCCACATAGTGACCCAGGAGAGCCCCCTGCCACATAGTGAGCCATGGAGACCCCCATAGAGCTCCCCTGCCACATAGTGACCCCCATAGAGCCCCCTGCCACATAGTTAGCCATTGAGACCCCCATAGAGCCTCCCCTGCCACATAGTGAGCCAGAGACCACCCATAGGCCCCCCTGCCAAATAGTGATGACAGAGAGCCCCCCGGCCACGTAGTGATCCCCATAGAGCCCCCTGCCACATAGTGACCCAGAGACCCCCAAAGACCCCCGCTGCCACATAGTGAGCCATTGAGACCCCCATAGACCCCCCTGCCACATAGTGAGCCATGGAGACCCCCATAGAGCCCTGCCACATAGTGACTCCCATAGAGCCCCCCCTGCCAGATAGTGACTCCCATAGACCCCCATGCCACAGTGACCCCCCCCATAGATCCCTCTCTGCCACATAGTGAGCCCTTAAGACCCCCATAGAGCCCCCTGCCACATAGTGACCCCCATAGAGCCCCCTGCCACATAGTGATCCACATAGAGCCCCCCTGCCATATAGTGAGCCATTCAGACCCCATAGATCCCCCCCTGCCACATAGTGAGCCATGGAGACCCCCATAGAGCTCCCCTGCCACATAGTGACCCCTATAGAGCCCCCTGCCATATAGTGAGCCATTGAGACCCCCATAGACCCCTCTGCCAAATAGTTAGCCATTGAGACCTCCATAGAGCCCCCCCTGCCACATAGTGACCCCCATAGAGCCCCCTGCCACATAGTGAGCCATGGAGACCCCCATAGAGCCTCCCCTGCCACATAGTGACCCCCATAGAGCACCCTGCCATATAGTGAGCCATGGAGACCCCCATAGAGCCCCCTGCCACATAGTGAGCCAGAGACCCCCATAGAGCCCCCTGCCACATAGTGAGCCATTAAGACCCCCATAGACCCCCCCTGCCACATAGTGAGCCTTTGAGACCCTATAGATGCCCCTGCCATAAAGTGAGCCATTGAGACCTCCATAGAGCCCCCTGCCACATAGTGAGCTATAGAGAACCCCCTGCCACATAGTGACCCCCATATAGCCCCCTGCCATATAGTGAGCGAGAGACCACCCATAGAGCCCCCCTGCCACATAGTGACCCCATAGACCCCCCACCACATAGTGAGCCAGAGACCCCCCCATAGACCCCCCTGCCAAATAGTGACTTCCATTGAGCCCCCCTTGCCACATAGAGACCCTCATAGAGCCCCCTGCCACATAGTGACCTCCATAGAGCCCCTTGCCATATAGTGAGCCATTAAGACCCCCATAGAACCCCCTGCCACATAGTGAGCCATTAAGACCCCAATAGAGCCCCCCCTGCCACATAGAGCCTCCCCTGCCACATAGTGACCCTCAGAGAGCCCCCTGCCACATAGTGATCCATTGAGACCCCCATAGAGCTCCCCTGCCACATAGTGACCCCCATAGAGCCCCCTGCCACATAGTGATCCATGGAGACCCCCATAGACCCCCATAGAGCCCCATAGTGAGCCAGAGACCCCCCCCATAGACCCCCCCTGCCACATAGAGACCCCCATAGAGCCACCTGCCACATAGTGAGCTATTGAGACCCCCATAGAGCCCCCTGCCACATAGTGACCCCCATAGAGCCCCCTGCCATATATTGAGCCATGGAGACCCCATAGACCCCCCTGCCATATAGTGAGCCAAGGAGACCCCCATAGACCCCCCTGCCACATAGTGAGCCATAGAGAAACCCCTGCCACATAGTGACCCCCATAGAGCCCCCTGCCATATAGTGAGCCAGAGACCACCCATAGAGCCCCCCTGCCACATAGTGACCCCATAAACCCCCCACCATATAGTGAGCCAGAGACCCCCCCATAGACCCCCCTGCCAAATAGTGACCTTCATACAGCCCCCCTTGCCACACAGAGACCCTCACAGAGCCCTCTGCCACATAGTGAGCCAGATACCCCCATAGACCCCCCTGCCACATAGTGACCCCCATAGAGCCCCCTGCCATATAGTGAGCCATTAAGACCCCCATAGAACCCCCTGCCACATAGTGAGCCATTAAGACCCCCATAGAGCCCCCCCTGCCACATAGAGCCTCCCCTGCCACATAGTGACGCCCAGAGAGCCCCCTGCCACATAGTGAGCCATGGAGACCCCCATAGAGCTCCCCTGCCACATAGTGACCCCCATAGAGCCCCCTGCCACATAGTGAGCCAAGGAGACCCCCATAGAGCTCCCTTGCCACATAGTGACCCCTATAGAGCCCCCTGCCATATAGTGAGCTATTGAGACCCCCACAGACCCCCTGCCACATAGTGAGCCATTAAGACCTCCATAGAGCCCCCCCTGCCACATAGAGCCTCCCCTGCCACATAGTGACCCCCAGAGAGCCCCCTGCCACATTGTGAGGCATGGAGACCCCCATAGAGCCTCCCCTGCCACATAATGAGCCATGGAGACCCCCATAGAGCTCCCCCGCCACATAATGAGCCATTGAGAACCCCATAGAGCCTCCCCTGCCACATAGTGAGCCAGAGACCACCATAGGCCCCCCTGCCAAATAGTGACCCCACAGAGTCCCCCTGCCACGTAGTGATCCCCATAGAGCCCCCTGCCACATAGTGAGCCAGAGACCCTCAAAGACCCTTGCTGCCACATAGTGAGCCATTGAGACCCCCATAGACCCCCCTGCCACATAGTGAGCCTTTAAGACCCCCATAGAGCCCCCTGCCACATAGTGACCCCCATAGAGCCCCCCTGCCATATAGTGAGCCATTGAGACCCCATAGATCCCCACCTGCCACATAGTGAGCCCCTAAGAGCCCCCTGCCACGTAGTGAGCCATGGAGACCCCCATAGAGCTGCCCTGCCACATAGTGACCCCCATAGAGCCCCCTGCCATATAGTGAGCCATTAAGACCCCCATAGACCCCCGCTGCCACATAGTGAGCCATGGAGACCCCCATAGACCCCCATGCCACATAGTGACCCCCATAGAGCCCCCTGCCATATAGTGAGCCATGGAGACCCCCATAGAGCCCCCCTGCCACATAGTGACCCCCATAGAGCTCCCTGCCATATAGTGAGCCATTAAGACCTCCATAGAGCCCTCTGCCACATAGTGAGCCATTGAGACCTCCATAGAGCTCTCTGTCACATAGTGAGCCAGAGACCCCCATAGAGACCCCTGCCACATAGTGACCCCCATAGAGCCCCCTGCCATATAGTGAGCCATTAAGACCCCCATAGACCCTCCCTGCCACATAGTGAGCCATGGAGACCACCCATAGGCCCCCCTGCCAAATAGTGACCCCAGAGAGCCCCCCTGCCACGTAGTGATCCCCATAGAGCCCCCTGCCACATAGTGATCCAGAGACCCCCAAAGACCCCCGCTGCCACATAAGGAGCCATTGAGACCCCCGTAGACCCCCCCCCTGCCACATAGTGAGCCCCTAAGAGCCCCCTGCCACATAGTGACCCCATAGAGCCCCCTGCCACATAGTGAGGAAGACATCCCCCCCATAGACCCCCCCTGCCACATAGAGACCCCCATAGAGCCCCCTGCCACATAGTGACCCCATAGAGCCCCCTGCCATATAGTGAGCCACTGAGACCCCCATAGACCCCCCTGCCCCATAGTGAGCCATTGAGACCCCCATAGAGCCCCCTGCCACATAGTGACTCCCATAGAGCCCCCTGCCATATAGTTAGCCATTGAGACCCCCATAGACCCCCCTGCCAAATAGTGACCCCTATAGAGGCCCCCTTGCCACATAGAGACCCTCATAGAGCCCCCTGCTACATAGTGAGCCAGAGACCCCTATAGACCCCCCTGCCACATATTGACCCCCATAGAGCCCCCCTGCCATATATGAGCCATTGAGACCCCATAGATCCCCCCCTGCCACATAGTGAGCCCCTAAGAGCCCCCTGCCACATAGTGAGCCATGGAGACCCCCATAGAGCTCCCCTGCCACATAGTGACCCCTATATAGCCCCCTGCCATATAGTGAGCCATTGAGACCCCCATAGACACCTCTGCCACATAGTGAGCCATTGAGACCTCCATAGAGCCCTCTGCCACATAGTGAGCCAGAGACCCCCATAGAGCCCCCTGCCACATAGTGACCCCCATAGAGCCCACTGCCATATAGTGAGCCATTAAGACCCCCATAGACCCCCCCTGCCACATAGTGACCCCCATAGAGCCCTCTGCCATATAGTGAGCCATAGAGACCCCCATAGAGCCCCCCTGCCACATAGTGACCCCCATAGAGCCCACTGCCATATAGTGAGCCATTGAGACCCCCCCATAGATCCTCCCCTGCCACATAGTGACCCCCATAGAGCCCCCTGCCACATAGTGAGCTATTGAGACCCCAATAGAGCCCCCTGCCACATAGTGACCCCCGTAGAGCCCGCTGCCATATAGTGAGCCATAGAGACCCCCATAGAGCCTCCCCTGCCACATAGTGAGCCCCTAAGAGCCCCCTGCCACATAGTGACCCCCATAGAGACCCCTGCCATATAGTGAGTCTGCGACCCCCATAGACCTCCCTGCCACATAGTGAGCCATTGAGGCCCCCATAGATCCCCCTGCCACATAGTGAGCCCCTAAGAGCCCCCTGCCACATAGTGAGGCATGGAGACCCCCATAGAGCCTCCCCTGCCACATAGTGACCCCTATAGAGCCCCCTGCCATATAGTGAGCCATTAAGACCCCCATAGACCCCCCCTGCCACATAGTGAGCCATGGAGACCCCCATAGAGCCCCCCTGCCACATAGTGACCCCCATAGAGCCCTCTGCCATATAGTGAGCCATGGAGACCCCCATAGAGCCTCCCCTGCCACATAGTGACCCCCATAGAGCCCTCTGCCATATAGTGAGCCATAGAGACCCCCATAGAGCCTCCCCTGCCACATAGTGACCCCCATAGAGCCCCCTGCCATATAGTGAGCCATGGAGACCCCCATAGAGCCCTCTGCCATATAGTGAGCCATGGAGACCCCCCCATAGAGCTCCTCTGCCACATAGTGACTCCCATAGAGCCCCCTGCCATATAGTGAGCCAAGGAGACCCCCATAGAGCCCTCTGCCATATAGTGAGCCATGGAGACCCCCCCATAGACCCCCCTACCAAATAGTGACCTTCATAGAGCCCCCCCTGCCAAATAGTGACCCCACAGAGTCCCCCTGCCACGTAGTGATCCCAATAGAGCCCCCTGCCACATAGTGACCCAGAGACCCCCATAGACCCCCCTGCCACATAGTGAGCCATGGAGACCCCCATAGAGCCCTGCCACATAGTGACTCCCATAGAGCCCCCCCTGCCAGATAGTGACCCCCATAGACCCCCATGCCACAGTGACCCCCCCCATAGATCCCTCTCTGCCACATAGTGAGCCATTAAGACCCCCATAGAGCCCCCTGCCACATAGTGACCCGCATAGAGCCCCTCTGCCATACAGTGAGCCATTGAGACCCCATAGATCCCCCCCTGCCACATAGTGAGCCCCTAAGAGCCCCCTGCAACGTAGTGAGCCATGGAGACCCCCATAGAGCTGCCCTGCCACATAGTGACCCCCATAGAGCCCCCTGCCATATAGTGAGGCATTAAGACCCCCATAGACCCCCCCTGCCACATAGTGAGCCATGGAGACCCCCATAGAGCCCCCCTGCCACATACTGACCCCCATAGAGCCCTCTGCCATATAGTGAGCCATGGAGACCCCCATAGAGCCCCCCTGCCACATAGTGACCCCTATGGAGCCCCCTGCCATATAGTGAACCATGGAGACCCCCATAGAGCCCCCCTGCCACATAGTGACCCCTATAGAGCCCCCCCCGCCACAGTGACCCCCCATAGATCCCTCTCTGTCACATAGTGAGCCAGAGACCACCATAGAGCCTCCCCTGCCACATAGTGACCCCCATATAGCCCTCTGCCATATAGTGAGCCATGGAGACCCCCATAGAGCCCCCCTGCCACATAGTTACCCCCATAGAGCCTCCTGCCATATAGTGAGCCATTGAGACCCCCACAGACCCCCTGCCCCATAGTGAGCCATTGAGACCCCCATAGACTCTTCTGCCACATAGTGAGCCATTGAGACTTCCATAGACCCCCCTGCCCCATAGTGAGCCAGAGACCCCCCCCATAGAGCCCCCCTGCCACATAGAGACCCCCATAGAGCCCCCTGCCACATAGTGACCCCATAGAGCCCCCTGCCATATAGTGAGCCATTGAGACCCCCATAGACCCCCCTGCCCCATAGTGAGCCATTGAGACCCCCATAGACCCCCCTGCCTCATAGTGAGCCATTGAGACCCCCATAGACCCCCTGCAAAATACTGAGCCAGAGACCCTCCCTATAGACCCTTCCTGTGCCAAATACTGACCCACCCCGCCCCACCCTGCCCCATAGTGAGCCATTGAGACCCCCCAAAGACCCCCTGCCAAATAGTGAGCCATTGAGACCCCATAGAGCCCCCTGCCAAATAGTGAGCCATTAAGACCCCCATAGAGCCCCCCCGTCACATAGAGCCTCCCCTGCCACATAGTGAGCCTCAGAGAGCCCCCTGCCACATAGTGAGGCAATGAGACCCCCATAGAGCTCCCCTGCCACATAGTCACCCCCATAGAGCCCCCTGCCATATAGTGAGCCATTGAGACCCCCATAGACCCCTCTGCCACATAGTGAGCCATTGAGACCTCCATAGAGCCCTCTGCCACATAGTGAGCCAGAGACCCCCATAGAGCCTCCTGCCACATAGTGACCCCCATAGAGCCCCCTGCCATATAGTGAGCCATTAAGATCCCCATAGACCCCCCCTGCCACATAGTAAGCCATGAAGACCCCCATAGAGCCCCCTGCCACATAGTGACCCCCATAGAGTCCCCTGCCATATAGTGAGCCATTGAGACCCCCACATAGAGCCTCCCCTGCCACATAGTGAGCCAGACACCCCCCCCATAGACCCCCCCTGCCACATAGAGACCCCCATAGAGCCCCCTGCCACATAGTGACCCCATAGAGCCCCCTGCCATATAGTGAGCCACTGAGACCCCCATAGACCCCCCTGCCCCATAGTGAGACATTGAGACCCCCATAGAGCTCCCCTGCCACATAGAGACCCTCATAGAGCCCCTTGCCACATAGTGAGCCAGAGACCCCCATAGACCCCCCTGCCACATAGTGACCCCTATAGAGCTCCTTGCCATATAGTGAGCCATTAAGACCCCCATAGAGCCCCCTGCTACATAGTGAGCCATGGAGACCCCCATGGAGCCTCCCTGCCACATAGTGACCCCCATAGAGCCCCCAGCCATATAGTGAGCCATTGAGGCCCCCCCATAGAGCCTCCCCTGCCACATAGTGACCCCCATAGAGCCCCCTGCCACATAGTGAGCTATTGAGAGCCCCATAGAGCCCCCTGCCACATAGTGACCCCCATAGAGCCCCCTGCCATATAGTGAGCCATTGAGACCCCCCTATAGAGCGTCCCCTGCCATATAGTGATCCCCATAGAGCCCCCTGCCACATAGTGAGCTATTGAGACCCCCATAGAGCCCCCTGCCACATAGTGATCCCCATAGAGCCCCCTGCCACATAGTGAGCCATGGAGACCCCCATAGAGCCCCCCTGCCACATAGTGACCCCCATAGAGCCCTCTGCCATATAGTGAGCCATGGAGACCCCCATAGAGCCTCCCCTGCCACATAGTGACCCTCATAGAGCCCTCTGCCATATAGTGAGCCATGGAGACCCGCATAGAGCCTACCCTGCCACATAGTGACCCCCATAGAGCCCCCTGCCATATAGTGAGCCAAGGAGACCCCCATAGAGCCCTCTGCCATATAGTGAGCCATGGAGACCCCCATAGAGCCTCCCCCCCCACATAGAGACCCTCATAGAGCCCCCTGCCACATAGTGAGCCAGAGACCCCCATAGACCCCCCTGCCACATAGTGACCCCCATAGAGCCCCTTGCCATATAGTGAGCCATTAAGACCCCTATAGAACCCCCTGCCACATAGTGAGTTATTAAGACCCCCATAGAGCCCCCCCTGCCACAAGGAGCCTCCCCTGCCACATAGTGACCCCCAGAGAGCCCCCTGCCACATAGTGAGCCATGGAGACCCCCATAGAGCTCCCCTCCCATATAGTGACCCCCATAGAGCCCTCTGCAACATAGTGAGCCATGGAGACCCCCATAGAGCTCCCCTGCCACATAGTGACCCCTATAGAGCCCCCTGCCATATAGTGAGCCATTGAGACCCCCATAGAGCTCCCCTTCCACATAGTGACCCCTATAGAGCCCCCTGCCATATAGTGAACCATTGAGACCCTCATAGACCCCTCTGCCACATAGTGAGCCATTGAGACCTCCATAGAGCCCTCCCTGCAACATAGAGCCTCCCCTGCCACACAGTGACCCCCAGAGAGCCCCCTGCCACATAGTGAGCTATTGAGACCCCCTATAGAGCTCCTCCTGCCACATAGTGATCCATAGAGAACCCCCTGCCACACAGTGAGACATTGAGACCCCCATAGACCCCTCTGCCACATAGTGACCCTCATAGAGCCCCCTGCCACATAGTGAGCCATTGAGACCCCCCATAGAGCCCCCTGCCACATAGTGAGCCAGAGAGACCCCCCCATAGACCCTCCCCTGCCACAAAATGACCCCCCATAGACCCCCCTGCCAAATACTGAGCCATTGAGATTCCATAGAGCCCCCTGCCAAATAGTGAGCCATTGAGACCCCCCCATAGACCCTCCCTTGCCAAATAGTGACCAACCCCATCCCATCCCCCACCCTGCCACATAGTGAGCTATTGAGACCCCTATAGAACCCCCCTGCCACAAAGTGACCCCCCATAGACCCCCCTGCCAAATACTGAGCCATTGAGACCCCCATAGACCCCCCTGCCACATAGTGAGCCATTGAGACCCCCATAGAGCCTCCCCTGCCACATAGTGACCCCCATAGAGCCCCCTGCCACATATTGATCCCCATAGAGCCCCCTTCCACATAGTGAGCCATTGAGACCCCCATAGAGCCTCCCCTGCCACACAGTAACCCCCATAAAGCCCCCTGCCACATAGTGAGCCAGAGACCCCCCCATAGACCCCCCCTGCCACATAGAGACCCCCATAGAGCCCCCTGCCACATAGTGACCCTCATAGAGCCCCCTGCCATATAGTGAGCCATTGAGACCCCCATAGACCCCTCTGCCACATAGTGAGCCATTGAGACCTCCATAGAGCCCCCCCTGCCACATAGTGAGCCACAGACCACCCATAGAGCCCCCTGCCAAATAGTGATCCCCATAGAGCCCCCTGCCACATAGTGAGCCAAGGAGACCCCGATAGAGCTCCCCTGCCACATAGTGACCCCTATAGAGCCCCCTGCCATATAGTGAGCCAATGAGACCCCCATAGACCCCTCTGCCACATAGTGAGCCATTGAGACCCCCATAGACCCCTCTGCCATATAGTGAGCCATTGAGACCCCCCCATAGAGCCTCCCGTGCCACATAGTAAACCCCATAGAGCCCCCTGCCATATAGTGAGCCATTGAGACCCCCCCATAGAGTCTCCCCTGCCACATAGTGACCCCCATAGAGCCCCTGCCATATAGTGAGCAATTGAGACCTCCCCATAGAGCCTCCCCCACCACATAGTGACCCCCATAGAGCCCCCTGCCACATAGTGAGCTATTGAGACACCCATAGAGCCCCCTGCCACATAGTGACCCCCATAGAGCCCCCTGCCATATAGTGAGTCATTGAGACCCCCCCATAGAGCCTCCCCTGCCACATAGTGATCCCCATAGACCCTTCCTGCCACATAGTAACCCCCATAGAGACCCCTGCCATATAGTGAGTCTGCGACCCCCATAGACCTCCCTGCCACATAGTGAGCCATTGAGGCCCCCATAGACCTCCCTGCCACATAGTGAGCCATTGAGGCCCCCATAGATCCCCCTGCCACATAGTGAGCCAGAGACACCCCCATAGAGCCTCCCCCTGCCACATAGTGACCCCATAGAGCCCCCTGCCATATAGTGACCCATTGAGACCCCCATAGACCCTCTGCCACATAGTGAGCCATTGAGACCCCCATAGACCCCCCTGCCCCATAGTGAGCCAGAGACCCCCCCATAGACCCCCCCTGCCACATAGAGACCCCCATAGAGCCCCCTGCCACATAGTGACCCCATAGAGCCCCCTGCCATATAGTGAGCCATGGAGACCCCCATAGACCCCCCTGCCCCATAGTGAGCCATTGAGACCCCCATAGACCCCACTGCCACATAGTGAGCCATTGAGACCCCCATAGAGCTCCCCTGCCACATAGTGAGCCAGAGACCCCCCCCATAGAACCCCCTGCCACATAGAGACCCCCATAGAGCCTCCCCTGCCACATAGTGACCCCCATAGAGCCCCCTGCCATATAGTGATTCATTGAGACCCCATAGAGCCTCCCCTGCCACATAGTGACCCCCAGAGAGCCCCCTGCCACATAGTGAGCCATGGAGACCACCATAGAGCTCCCCTGTCACATAGTTACCCCCATAGAGCCCCCTGCCACATAGTGAGCCATTGGGACCCCCATAGAGCCTCCCCTGCCACATAGTGAGCCAGAGACCACCCATAGGCCCCCCTGGCAAATAGTGAGCCATTAAGACCCCCATAGAGCCCTCCCTGCCACATAATGACCCTCATAGAGCCCCCTGCCATATAGTGAGCCATTGAGACCCCCATAGACCCCTCTGTCACATAGTGAGCCATTGAGACCTCCATAGAGCTCCCACTGCCACATAGAGCCTCCCCTGCCACATAGTGACCCCCAGAGAGCCCCCTGCCACATAGTGAGCCACGGAGACCCCCATAGAGCCCTGCCACATAGTGACCCCCATAGACCCCCCTGCCACAGTGACCCCTCCCATAGATCCCTCTCTGCCACATAGTGAGCCATTAAGACCCCCATAGAGCCCCCTGCCACATAGTGACCCCTATAGAGCCCCCCTGCCATATAGTGAGTCATTGATACCGCATAGATCCCCCCCTGCCACATAGTGAGCCCCTAAGAGCCCCCTGCCACATAGTGATCCATTAAGACCCCCATAGACCCCCCCTGCCACATAGTGAGCCCCATAGAGCCCCCTGCCACATAGTGAGCTATTGAGACCCCCATAGAGCCCCCTGCCACATAGTGACCCCCATAGAGCCCCCTGCCATAGAGTGAGCCATTGACCCCCCCATAGAGCCTCCCCTGCCAAATAGTGACCCCCATAGAGCCCCCTGCAACATAGTGAGCTATTGAGACCCCCATAGAGCCCCCTGCCACATAGTGACCCCCATAGAGCCCCCTGCCATATAGTGAGCCATTGAGACCCCCCCATAGACGCCCCTGCCACATAGTGATATCCATAGAGCCCCCCTGCCACATAGTGACCCCCATAGAGCCCCCCTGCCATATAGTGAGTCTGAGACCCCCATAGACCTCCCTGCCACATAGTGAGCCATTGAGGCCCCCATAGATACCCCTGCCACATAGTGAGCCATAGAGACCCCCATAGAGCTCCACCTTCCACATAGTGACCCCATAAAGAACCCCTGCCATATAGTGGACCATTGAAACTCCCATAGACCCCCTGCCACATAGTGAGCCATTGAGACCTTCATAGAGCCCCCCCTGCCACATAGTGAGCCAGAGACCACCCATAGGCCCCCCTGCCAAATAGTGACTCCAGAGAGCCCCCCTGCCACATAGTGATCCCCATTGAGAACCCTGCCACATAGTGACCCAAAGACCCTCAAAGACCCCCCATGCCACATAGTTAGCCATGGAGACCCCCATAGAGCCCCCCCTGCCACATAGGGAGCCATGGAGACCCCCATAGAGCCCCCTTGCCACATAGTAACCCCCATAGACCACCCTGCCACATAGTGAGCCATGGAGACGCCCATAGACCCCCCCCGCCACATAGAGACCCCCATAGAGCCCCCTGCCACATAGTGAGCCATTGAGACCCCGCCGTAGAGCCCCCTCTGCCACATAGTGAGCCACAGACCCCCCCATAGACTTCCTGCCAAATACTGAGCCATTGAGACCCCTATAGAGACCCCTGCCACATAGTGACCCCCCATAGACCCCCCTGCCAAATAATGAGCCATTGAGACCCCCATAGAAAAACCTGCCACATAGTGAACCATTGAGACCCCCATAGAAACCCCTGCCACATAGTGAGCCATGGAGACCCCCATAGAGCCCTGCCACATAGTGACTCCCATAGAGCCCCCCCTGCCAGATAGTGACCCCCATAGACCCCCATGCCACAGTGACCCCCCCCATAGACCCTTCCTGCCACATAGTGAGCCATTAAGACCCCGATAGAGCCCCCTGCCACATAGTGACACCCAGAGAGCCCCCCTGCCATATAGTGAGCCATTGAGACCCCCATAGAACCTCCCTGCCACATAGTGAGCCCCTAAGAGCCCCCTGCCACGTAGTGAGCCATGGAGACCCCCATAGAGCTCCCCTGCCACATAGTGAGCCCCTAAGAGCCCCCTGCCACATAGTGAGCCATGGACACCCCTATAGAGCTCCCCTGCCACATAGTGACCCCTATAGAGCCCCCTGCCATATAGTGAGCCATTGAGACCCCCATAGACCCCTCTGCCACATAGTGAGCCATTGAGACCTCCATAGAGCCCTCTGCCACATAGTGAGCCAGAGACCCCAATAGAGCCCCCTGCCACATAGTGACCCCCATAGAGCCCCCTGCCATATAGTGAGCCATTGAGACCCCCCCATAGAGCCTCCCCTGCAACATAGTGAGCCAGACACCCCCCCCATAGACCCCCCCCTGCCACATAGAGACCCCCATAGAGCCCCCTGCCATATAGTGAGCCACTGAGACCGCCATAGACCCCCCTGCCCCATAGTGAGCCATTGAGACCCCCATAGACCCCCCTGCCACATAGTGAGCCATTGAGACCCCCATAGAGCTCCCCTGCCACATAGTGACTCCCATAGAGCCCCCTGCCATATAGTTAGCCATTGAGACCCCCATAGACCCCCCTGCCAAATAGTGACCCCTATAGAGCCCCCCTTGCCACATAGAGACCCTCATAGAGCCCCCTGCCACATAGTGAGCCAGAGACCCCCATAGACCCCCCTGCCACATAGTGACCCCCATAGAGCCCCCCTGCCATATAGTGAGCCATTGAGACCCCCATAGACCCCCGCTGCCACAGAGTGAGCCATGGAGACCCCCATAGACCCCCCTGCCACATAGTGACCCCCATAGAGCCCCCTGCCATATAGTGAGCCATGGAGACCCCCATAGAGCCCCCCTGCCACATAGTGACCCCCATAGAGCCCCCTGCCATATAGTGAGCCATTGAGACCTCCATAGAGCCCTCTGCCACATAGTGAGCCATTGAGACCTCCATAGAGCTCTCTGTCACATAGTGAGCCAGAGACCCCCATAGAGACCCCTGCCACATAGTGACCCCCATAGAGCCCCCTGCCATATAGTGAGCCATTAAGACCCCCATAGACCCTCCCTGCCACATAGTGAGCCATGGAGACCACCCATAGGCCCCCCTGCCAAATAGTGACCCCAGAGAGCCCCCCTGCCACGTAGTGATCCCCATAGAGCCCCCTGCCACATAGTGATCCAGAGACCCCCAAAGACCCCCGCTGCCACATAAGGAGCCATTGAGACCCCCGTAGACCCCCCCCCTGCCACATAGTGAGCCCCTAAGAGCCCGCTGCCACATAGTGACCCCATAGAGCCCCCTGCCACATAGTGAGGAAGACACCCCCCCCATAGACCCCCCCTGCCACATAGAGACCCCCATAGAGCCTCCTGCCACATAGTGACCCCATAGAGCCCCCTGCCATATAGTGAGCCACTGAGACCCCCATAGACCCCCCTGCCCCATAGTGAGCCATTGAGACCCCCATAGAGCCCCCTGCCACATAGTGACTTCCATAGAGCCCCCTGCCATATAGTTAGCCATTGAGACCCCCATAGACCCCCCTGCCAAATAGTGACCCCTATAGAGCCCCCCTTGCCACATAGAGAACCTCATAGAGCCCCCTGCTACATAGTGAGCCAGAGACCCCTATAGACCCCCCTGCCACATAGTGACCCCCATAGAGCCCCCCTGCCATATAGTGAGCCATTGAGACCCCATAGATCCCCCCCTGCCACATAGTGAGCCCCTAAGAGCCCCCTGCCACATAGTGAGCCATGGAGACCCCCATAGAGCTCCCCTGCCACATAGTGACCCCTATATAGCCCCCTGCCATATAGTGAGCCATTGAGACCCCCATAGACACCTCTGCCACATAGTGAGCCATTGAGACCTCCATAGAGCCCTCTGCCACATAGTGAGCCAGAGACCCCCATAGAGCCCCCTGCCACATAGTGACCCCCATAGAGCCCACTGCCATATAGTGAGCCATTAAGACCCCCATAGACCCCCCCTGCCACATAGTGACCCTCATAGAGCCCTCTGCCATATAGTGAGCCATAGAGACCCCCATAGAGCCCCCCTGCCACATAGTGACCCCCATAGAGCCCACTGCCATATAGTGAGCCATTGAGACCCCCCCATAGATCCTCCCCTGCCACATAGTGACCCCCATAGAGCCCCCTGCCACATAGTGAGCTATTGAGACCCCAATAGAGCCCCCTGCCACATAGTGACCCCCGTAGAGCCCGCTGCTATATAGTGAGCCATAGAGACCCCCATAAAGCCTCCCCTGCCACATAGTGACCCCCATAGAGCCCCCTGCCATATAGTGAGCCATGGAGACCCCCATAGAGCCCTCTGCCATATAGTGAGCCATTGAGACACCCCCATAGACTCCCCTGCCACATAGTGATCCCCATAGACCCTTCCTGCCACATAGTGACCCCCATAGAGACCCCTGCCATATAGTGAGTCTGCGACCCCCATAGACCTCCCTGCCACATAGTGAGCCATTGAGGCCCCCATAGATCCCCCTGCCACATAGTGAGCCCCTAAGAGCCCCCTGCCACATAGTGAGCCATGGAGACCCCCATAGAGCCTCCCCTGCCACATAGTGAGCCATGGAGACCCCCATAGAGCCCCCCTGCCACATAGTGACCCCCATAGAGCCCTCTGCCATATAGTGAGCCATGGAGACCCCCATAGAGCCTCCCCTGCCACATAGTGACCCCCATAGAGCCCTCTGCCATATAGTGAGCCATAGAGACCCCCATAGAGCCTCCCCTGCCACATAGTAACCCCCATAGAGCCCCCTGCCATATAGTGAGCCATGGAGACCCCCATAGAGCCCTCTGCCATATAGTGAGCCATGGAGACCCCCCCATAGAGCTCCTCTGCCACATAGTGACTCCCATAGAGCCCCCTGCCATATAGTGAACCATTCAGACCCCATAGAGCCCCCTGCCATATAGTGACCTCCAAAGAGCCCCCTGCCACATAGTGAGCTATTGAGACCCCCATAGACCCCCTGCAACATAGAGACCCCCATAGAGCCTCCCCTGCCACATAGTGACCTCCAAAGAGCCCCCTGCCACATAGTGAGCCATGGAGACCCCCATAGACCCCCCTGCCACATAGTGAGCCATAGAGAACCCCCTGCCACATAGTGACCCCCAAAGAGCCCCCTGCCATAGAGTGAGTCAGAGACCACCCATAGAGCCCCCCTGCTACATAGTGACCCCATAAACCCCCCACCATATAGTGAGCCAGAGACCCCCCCATAGACCCCCCTGCCAAATAGTGACCTTCATAGAGCTCCCCCTGCCAAATAGTGGCCCCACAGAGTCCCCCTGCCACGTAGTGATCCCAATAGAGCCCCCTGCCACATAGTGACCCAGAGACCCCCATAGACCCCCCTGCCACATAGTGAGCCATGGAGACCCCCATAGAGCCCTGCCACATAGTGACTCCCATAGAGCCCCCCCTGCCAGATAGTGACCCCCATAGACCCCCATGCCACAGTGACCCCCCCCATAGATCCCTCTCTGCCACATAGTGAGCCATTAAGACCCCCATAGAGCCCCCTGCCACATAGTGACCCCCATAGAGCCCCCCTGCCATATAGTGAGCGATTGAGACCCCATAGATCCCCCCCTGCCACAT
Organism: Colius striatus; assembly: GCF_028858725.1. Taxonomy (NCBI): domain Eukaryota; kingdom Metazoa; phylum Chordata; class Aves; order Coliiformes; family Coliidae; genus Colius; species Colius striatus. The sequence continues at coordinate 45,899 of NC_084771.1, forward strand.
AGTGAGCCCCTAAGAGCCCCCTGCCACGTAGTGAGCCATGGAGACCCCCATAGAGCTGCCCTGCCACATAGTGACGCCCATAGAGCCCCCTGCCATATAGTGAGGCATTAAGACCCCCATAGACCCCCCCTGCCACATAGTGAGCCAAGGAGACCCCCATAGAGCCCCCCTGCCACATAGTGACCCCCATAGAGCCCTCTGCCATATAGTGAGCCATGGAGACCCCCATAGAGCCCCCCTGCCACATAGTGACCCCTATAGAGCCCCCTGCCATATAGTGAGCCATGGAGACCCCCATAGAGCCCCTCTGCCACATAGTTACCCCCATAGAGCCCCCTGCCATATAGTGAGCCATTGAGACCCCCACAGACCCCCTGCCCCATAGTGAGCCATTGAGACCCCCATAGACTCTTCTGCCACATAGTGAGCCATTGAGACTTCCATAGACCCCCCTGCCCCATAGTGAGCCAGAGACCTCCGCCATAGAGCCCCCCTGCCACATAGAGACCCCCATAGAGCCCCCTGCCACATAGTGACCCCATAGAGCCCCCTGCCATATAGTGAGCCATTGAGACCCCCATAGACCCCCCTGCCCCATAGTGAGCCATTGAGACCCCCATAGACCCCCCTGCCTCATAGTGAGCCATTGAGACCCCCATAGAGCTCCCCTGCCACATAGTGACTCCTATAGAGCCCCCTGCCATATAGTGAGCCATTGAGACCCCCATAGACCCCCTGCAAAATACTGAGCCAGAGACCCTCCCTATAGACTCTCCCTTGCCAAATACTGACCCACCCCGCCCCACCCTGCCCCATAGTGAGCCATTGAGACCCCCCAAAGACCCCCTGCCAAATAGTGAGCCATTGAGACCCCATAGAGCCCCCTGCCAAATAGTGAGCCATTAAGACCCCCATAGAGCCCCCCCGCCACATAGAGCCTCCCCTGCCACATAGTCACCCCCATAGAGCCCCCTGCCATATAGTGAGCCATTGAGACCCCCATAGACCCGTCTGCCACATAGTGAGCCATTGAGACCTCCATAGAGCCCTCTGCCACATAGTGAGCCAGAGACCCCCATAGAGCCCCCTGCCACATAGTGACCCCCATAGAGCCCCCTGCCATATAGTGAGCCATTAAGATCCCCATAGACCCCCCCTGCCACATAGTAAGCCATGAAGACCCCCATAGAGCCCCCTGCCACATAGTGACCCCCATAGAGCCCCCTGCCATATAGTGAGCCACTGAGACCCCCATAGACCCCCCTGCCCCATAGTGAGACATTGAGACCCCCATAGAGCTCCCCTGCCACATAGTGACTCCCATAGAGCCCCCTGCCATATAGTGACCCCTATAGAGCCCCCCTTGCCACATAGAGACCCTCATAGAGCCCCCTGCCACATAGTGAGCCAGAGACCCCCATAGACCCCCCTGCCACATAGTGACCCCTATAGAGCTCCTTGCCATATAGTGAGCCATTAAGACCCCCATAGAGCCCCCTGCTACATAGTGAGCCATGGAGACCCCCATGGAGCCCCCCTGCCACATAGTGACCCCCATAGAGCCCCCTGCCATATAGTGAGCCATTGAGACCCCCCCATAGAGCCTCCCCTGCCACATAGTGACCCCCATAGAGCCCCCTGCCACATAGTGAGCTATTGAGAGCCCCATAGAGCCCCCTGCCACATAGTGACCCCCATAGAGCCACCTGCCATATAGTGAGCCATTGAGACCCCCCTATAGAGCGTCCCCTGCCACACAGTGATCCCCATAGAGCCCCCTGCCACATAGTGAGCTATTGAGACTCCCATAGAGCCCCCCTGCCACATAGTGACCCCCATAGAGCCCTCTGCCATATAGTGAGCCATGGAGACCCCCATAGAGCCTCCCCTGCCACATAGTGACCCCCATAGAGCCCTCTGCCATATAGTGAGCCATGGAGACCCCCATAGAGCCTCCCCCCCCACATAGAGACCCTCATAGAGCCCCCTGCCACATAGTGAGCCAGAGACCCCCATAGACCCCCCTGCCACATAGTGACCCCCATAGAGCCCCTTGCCATATAGTGAGCCATTAAGACCCCTATAGAACCCCCTGCCACATAGTGAGTTATTAAGACCCCCATAGAGCCCCCCCTGCCACATGGAGCCTCCCCTGCCACATAGTGACTCCCAGAGAGCCCCCTGCCACATAGTGAGCCATGGAGACCCCCATAGAGCTCCCCTGCCACATAGTGACCCCTATAGAGCCCCCTGCCATATAGTGAACCATTGAGACCCTCATAGACCCCTCTGCCACATAGTGAGCCATTGAGACCTCCATAGAGCCCTCCCTGCAACATAGAGCCTCCCCTGCCACACAGTGACCCCCAGAGAGCCCCCTGCCACATAGTGAGCTATTGAGACCCCCTATAGAGCTCCTCCTGCCACATAGTGATCCATAGAGAACCCCCTGCCATATAGTGAGCCATTGAGACCCCCCCATAGAGCCTCCCCTGCCACATAGTGACCCCCATAGAGCCCCCTGCCACATAGTGAGCTATTGAGAGCCCCATAGAGCCCCCTGCCACATAGTGACCCCCATAGAGCCCCCTGCCATATAGTGAGCCATTGAGACCCCCCTATAGAGCGTCCCCTGCCACACAGTGATCCCCATAGAGCCCCCTGCCACATAGTGAGCTATTGAGACTCCCATAGAGCCCCCCTGCCACATAGTGACCCCCATAGAGCCCTCTGCCATATAGTGAGCCATGGAGACCCCCATAGAGCCTCCCCTGCCACATAGTGACCCCCATAGAGCCCTCTGCCATATAGTGAGCCATGGAGACCCCCATAGAGCCTCCCCCCCCACATAGAGACCCTCATAGAGCCCCCTGCCACATAGTGAGCCAGAGACCCCCATAGACCCCCCTGCCACATAGTGACCCCCATAGAGCCCCTTGCCATATAGTGAGCCATTAAGACCCCTATAGAACCCCCTGCCACATAGTGAGTTATTAAGACCCCCATAGAGCCCCCCCTGCCACATGGAGCCTCCCCTGCCACATAGTGACTCCCAGAGAGCCCCCTGCCACATAGTGAGCCATGGAGACCCCCATAGAGCTCCCCTCCCATATAGTGACCCCCATAGAGCCCTCTGCAACATAGTGAGCCATGGAGACCCCCATAGAGCTCCCCTGCCACATAGTGACCCCTATAGAGCCCCCTGCCATATAGTGAACCATTGAGACCCTCATAGACCCCTCTGCCACATAGTGAGCCATTGAGACCTCCATAGAGCCCTCCCTGCAACATAGAGCCTCCCCTGCCACACAGTGACCCCCAGAGAGCCCCCTGCCACATAGTGAGCTATTGAGACCCCCTATAGAGCTCCTCCTGCCACATAGTGATCCATAGAGAACCCCCTGCCACACAGTGAGACATTGAGACCCCCATAGACCCCTCTGCCACATAGTGACACTCATAGAGCCCCCTGCCACATAGTGAGCCATTGAGACCCCCCATAGAGCCCCCCTGCCATATAGTGACCCCCATAGAACCCCCTGCCATATAGTGAGCCATTGAGACCCCCCATAGAGCCCCCTGCCACATAGTGAGCCATGGAGACCCCCATACATCCCCCTCTGCCACATAGAGACCCCCATAGAGCCCCCTGCCACATAGTGAGCCATTGAGACCCCCCATAGAGCTCCTCCTGCCACATAGTGATCCATAGAGAACCCCATGCCACATAGTGAGCCATGGAGACCCCCATAGAGCCCTGCCACATAGTGACTCCCATAGACCCCCCCTGCCACATAGTGAGCCATGGAGACCCCCATAGAGCCCCCCTGCCACACAGTGACCCCCATAGAGCCCCCCTGCCACAGAGTGAGCCATTGGGACCGCCATAGACCCCCCTGCCCCATAGTGAGCCAGAGACCCCCCCCATAGACCCCCCCTGCCACATAGAGACCCCCATAGAGCCCCCTGCCACATAGTGACTCCCATAGAGCCCCCTGCCATATAGTGAGCCATTGAGACGCCCATAGACCCCCCTGCCAAATAGTGACCTTTATAGAGCCCCCCTTGCCACATAGAGACCCTCATAGAGCCCCCTGTTCCATAGTTAGCCAGAGACCCCCATAGAGCCCCCCCTGCCACATAGTGACCCCCATAGAGCCCCCTGCCATATAGTGAGCCATGCAGACCCCCATAGATCCCCCCCTGCCACATAGAGACCACCATAGAGCCCCTTGCCACATAGTGAGCCATTGAGACCCCCATAGACCCCCCTGCCACATAGTGAGCCATTGAGACCCCCATAGAGGCCTTGCCACATAGTGACCCCCATAGAGCCCCTTACCATATAGTGAGCCATTGAGACCCCCATAGACCCCCCTGCCAAATACCGAGCCAGAGACCCTCCCTATAGACCCTCCCTTGCCAAATAGTGACCCACCCCGCCCCACCCTGCCACATAGTGAGCCATTGCCTCACCCCATAGGGCCCGCCCTGCCACATAGTGAGCCATTGAGACCCCCCAAAGACCCCCTGCCAAATAGTGAGCCATTGAGACCCCCATAGACCCTCCCCTGCCACATAGTGACCCAGCCCCCCATCCCATCCCCCACCCTGCCACATAGTGAGCCAGAGACCCCCCCATAGACTCCCTGCCAAATAGTGAGTCATTGAGACCCCCCCATAGACCCTCCCCTGCCACAAAATGACCCCCCATAGACCCCCCTGCCAAATACTGAGCCATTGAGATTCCATAGAGCCCCCTGCCAAATAGTGAGCCATTGAGACCCCCCCATAGACCCTCCCTTGCCAAATAGTGACCAACCCCATCCCATCCCCCACCCTGCCACATAGTGAGCTATTGAGACCCCTATAGAACCCCCCTGCCACAAAGTGACCCCCCATAGACCCCCCTGCCAAATACTGAGCCATTGAGACCCCCATAGACCCCCCTGCCACATAGTGAGCCATTGAGACCCCCATAGAGCCTCCCCTGCCACATAGTGACCCCCATAGAGCCCCCTGCCACATAGTGATCCCCATAGAGCCCCCTTCCACATAGTGAGCCATTGAGACCCCATAGATCCCCCCCTGCCACATAGTGATCCCCATAGAGCCCCCTGCCACATAGTGCCCCAAACACCCTCAAAGACCCTTGCTGCCACATAGTGAGCCATTGACACCGCCATAGACCCCCCTGCCACATAGTGAGCCATGGAGACCCCCATAGAGCCCTGCCAGATAGTGACCCCCATAGACCCCCATGCCACAGTGACCCCCCCATAGATCCCTCTCTGCCACATAGTGAGCCATTAAGACCCCCATAGAGCCCCCTGCCACATAGTGACCCCCATAGAGCCCCCCTGCCATATAGTGAGCCATTGAGACCCCATAGATCCCCCCCTGCCACATAGTGAGCCCCTAAGAGCCCCCTGCCACATAGTGAGCCATGGAGACCCCCATAGAGCTGCCCTGCCACATAGTGACCCCCATAGAGCCCCCTGCCATATAGTAAGCCATTAAGACCCCCATAGACCCCCCCTGCCACATAGTGAGCCTTGGAGACCCCCATAGAGCCCCCCTGCCACATAGTGACCCCCATAGAGCCCCCTGCCATATAGTGAGCCATTGAGACCTCCATAGAGCCCGCTGCCACATAGTGAGCCAGAGACCCCCATAGAGCCCCCTGCCACATAGTGAGCTATTGAGACCCCCATAGACCCCTCTGCCATATAGTGAGCCATTGAGACCCCCATAGAGCCCTCTGCCACATAGTGAGCCATTGAGACCTCCATAGAGCCCTCGGCCACATAGTGAGCCAGAGACCCCCATAGAGCCCCCTGCCACATAATGACCCCCATAGAGCCCCCTGCCATATAGTGAGCCATTGAGACCCCCATAGACCCCTCTGCCACATAGTGAGCCATTGAGACCTCCATAGAGCCCCCCCTGCCACATAGAGCCTCCCCTGCCACATAGTGACCCTCATAGAGTTCCCTGTCATATAGTGAGACATTGAGACCCCCATAGACCCCTCTGCCACATAGTGAGCCATTGAGACCCCCCATAGAGCCCCGTGCCACATAGTGAGTCATTGAGACCTCCATAGAGCCCTCTGCCACATAGTGAGCCAGAGACCCCCATAGAGCCCCCTGCAACATAGTCAGCCATTAAGACCCCCATAGACCCCCCCTGCCACATAGTGAGTCATGCAGACCCCCATAGAGCCCTCCTGCCACATAGTGACCCCCATAGAGCCCCCTGCAACATAGTGAAATATTGAGACCCTCATAGAGCCCCCTGCCACATAGTGACCCCCATAGAGCCCCCTGCCATATAGTGAGCCACTGAGACCCCCCCATAGAGCCTCCCCTGCCACATAGTCACCCCCATAGAGCCCCCTGCCACATAGTGAGCTATTGAGACCCCCATAGAGCCCCCTGCCACATAGTGAGCTATTGAGACCCCCATAGACCCTTCCTGCCACATAGTGACCCCCATAGAGACCCCTGCCATATAGTGAGTCGGAGACCCCCATAGATCCCCCTGCCACATAGTGAGCCATAGAAACCCCCATAGAGCCTCCCCCTGCCACATAATGACCCCATAGAGCCCTCTGCCATATAGTGAGCCATGGAGACCCCCATAGAGCCTCCCCTGCCACATAGTGACCCCCATAGAGCCCTCTGCCATATAGTGAGCCATGGAGACCCCCATAGAGCCTCCCCCCCCACATAGAGACCCTCATAGAGCCCCCTGCCACATAGTGAGCCAGAGACCCCCATAGACCCCCCTGCCACATAGTGACCCCCATAGAGCCCCTTGCCATATAGTGAGCCATTAAGACCCCTATAGAACCCCCTGCCACATAGTGAGTTATTAAGACCCCCATAGAGCCCCCCCTGCCACATGGAGCCTCCCCTGCCACATAGTGACTCCCAGAGAGCCCCCTGCCACATAGTGAGCCATGGAGACCCCCATAGAGCTCCCCTCCCATATAGTGACCCCCATAGAGCCCTCTGCAACATAGTGAGCCATGGAGACCCCCATAGAGCTCCCCTGCCACATAGTGACCCCTATAGAGCCCCCTGCCATATAGTGAACCATTGAGACCCTCATAGACCCCTCTGCCACATAGTGAGCCATTGAGACCTCCATAGAGCCCTCCCTGCAACATAGAGCCTCCCCTGCCACACAGTGACCCCCAGAGAGCCCCCTGCCACATAGTGAGCTATTGAGACCCCCTATAGAGCTCCTCCTGCCACATAGTGATCCATAGAGAACCCCCTGCCACACAGTGAGACATTGAGACCCCCATAGACCCCTCTGCCACATAGTGACACTCATAGAGCCCCCTGCCACATAGTGAGCCATTGAGACCCCCCATAGAGCCCCCCTGCCATATAGTGACCCCCATAGAACCCCCTGCCATATAGTGAGCCATTGAGACCCCCCATAGAGCCCCCTGCCACATAGTGAGCCATGGAGACCCCCATACATCCCCCTCTGCCACATAGAGACCCCCATAGAGCCCCCTGCCACATAGTGAGCCATTGAGACCCCCCATAGAGCTCCTCCTGCCACATAGTGATCCATAGAGAACCCCATGCCACATAGTGAGCCATGGAGACCCCCATAGAGCCCTGCCACATAGTGACTCGCATAGACCCCCCCTGCCACATAGTGAGCCATGGAGACCCCCATAGAGCCCCCCTGCCACACAGTGACCCCCATAGAGCCCCCCTGCCACAGAGTGAGCCATTGGGACCGCCATAGACCCCCCTGCCCCATAGTGAGCCAGAGACCCCCCCCATAGACCCCCCCTGCCACATAGAGACCCCCATAGAGCCCCCTGCCACATAGTGACTCCCATAGAGCCCCCTGCCATATAGTGAGCCATTGAGACGCCCATAGACCCCCCTGCCAAATAGTGACCTTTATAGAGCCCCCCTTGCCACATAGAGACCCTCATAGAGCCCCCTGTTCCATAGTTAGCCAGAGACCCCCATAGAGCCCCCCCGCCACATAGTGACCCCCATAGAGCCCCCTGCCATATAGTGAGCCATGCAGACCCCCATAGATCCCCCCCTGCCACATAGAGACCACCATAGAGCCCCTTGCCACATAGTGAGCCATTGAGACCCCCATAGACCCCCCTGCCACATAGTGAGCCATTGAGACCCCCATAGAGGCCTTGCCACATAGTGACCCCCATAGAGCCCCTTACCATATAGTGAGCCATTGAGACCCCCATAGACCCCCCTGCCAAATACCGAGCCAGAGACCCTCCCTATAGACCCTCCCTTGCCAAATAGTGACCCACCCCGCCCCACCCTGCCACATAGTGAGCCATTGCCTCACCCCATAGGGCCCGCCCTGCCACATAGTGAGCCATTGAGACCCCCCAAAGACCCCCTGCCAAATAGTGAGCCATTGAGACCCCCATAGACCCTCCCCTGCCACATAGTGACCCAGCCCCCCATCCCATCCCCCACCCTGCCACATAGTGAGCCAGAGACCCCCCCATAGACTCCCTGCCAAATAGTGAGTCATTGAGACCCCCCCATAGACCCTCCCCTGCCACAAAATGACCCCCCATAGACCCCCCTGCCAAATACTGAGCCATTGAGATTCCATAGAGCCCCCTGCCAAATAGTGAGCCATTGAGACCCCCCCATAGACCCTCCCTTGCCAAATAGTGACCAACCCCATCCCATCCCCCACCCTGCCACATAGTGAGCTATTGAGACCCCTATAGAACCCCCCTGCCACAAAGTGACCCCCCATAGACCCCCCTGCCAAATACTGAGCCATTGAGACCCCCATAGACCCCCCTGCCACATAGTGAGCCATTGAGACCCCCATAGAGCCTCCCCTGCCACATAGTGACCCCCATAGAGCCCCCTGCCACATAGTGATCCCCATAGAGCCCCCTTCCACATAGTGAGCCATTGAGACCCCATAGATCCCCCCCTGCCACATAGTGATCCCCATAGAGCCCCCTGCCACATAGTGCCCCAAACACCCTCAAAGACCCTTGCTGCCACATAGTGAGCCATTGACACCGCCATAGACCCCCCTGCCACATAGTGAGCCATGGAGACCCCCATAGAGCCCTGCCAGATAGTGACCCCCATAGACCCCCATGCCACAGTGACCCCCCCATAGATCCCTCTCTGCCACATAGTGAGCCATTAAGACCCCCATAGAGCCCCCTGCCACATAGTGACCCCCATAGAGCCCCCCTGCCATATAGTGAGCCATTGAGACCCCATAGATCCCCCCCTGCCACATAGTGAGCCCCTAAGAGCCCCCTGCCACATAGTGAGCCATGGAGACCCCCATAGAGCTGCCCTGCCACATAGTGACCCCCATAGAGCCCCCTGCCATATAGTAAGCCATTAAGACCCCCATAGACCCCCCCTGCCACATAGTGAGCCTTGGAGACCCCCATAGAGCCCCCCTGCCACATAGTGACCCCCATAGAGCCCCCTGCCATATAGTGAGCCATTGAGACCTCCATAGAGCCCTCTGCCACATAGTGAGCCAGAGACCCCCATAGAGCCCCCTGCCACATAGTGAGCTATTGAGACCCCCATAGACCCCTCTGCCATATAGTGAGCCATTGAGACCCCCATAGAGCCCTCTGCCACATAGTGAGCCATTGAGACCTCCATAGAGCCCTCGGCCACATAGTGAGCCAGAGACCCCCATAGAGCCCCCTGCCACATAATGACCCCCATAGAGCCCCCTGCCATATAGTGAGCCATTGAGACCCCCATAGACCCCTCTGCCACATAGTGAGCCATTGAGACCTCCATAGAGCCCCCCCTGCCACATAGAGCCTCCCCTGCCACATAGTGACCCTCATAGAGTTCCCTGTCATATAGTGAGACATTGAGACCCCCATAGACCCCTCTGCCACATAGTGAGCCATTGAGACCCCCCATAGAGCCCCGTGCCACATAGTGAGTCATTGAGACCTCCATAGAGCCCTCTGCCACATAGTGAGCCAGAGACCCCCATAGAGCCCCCTGCAACATAGTCAGCCATTAAGACCCCCATAGACCCCCCCTGCCACATAGTGAGTCATGCAGACCCCCATAGAGCCCTCCTGCCACATAGTGACCCCCATAGAGCCCCCTGCAACATAGTGAAATATTGAGACCCTCATAGAGCCCCCTGCCACATAGTGACCCCCATAGAGCCCCCTGCCATATAGTGAGCCACTGAGACCCCCCCATAGAGCCTCCCCTGCCACATAGTCACCCCCATAGAGCCCCCTGCCACATAGTGAGCTATTGAGACCCCCATAGAGCCCCCTGCCACATAGTGAGCTATTGAGACCCCCATAGACCCTTCCTGCCACATAGTGACCCCCATAGAGACCCCTGCCATATAGTGAGTCGGAGACCCCCATAGATCCCCCTGCCACATAGTGAGCCATAGAAACCCCCATAGAGCCTCCCCCTGCCACATAATGACCCCATAGAGCCCCCTGCCATATAGTGAACCATTGAGACCCCCATAGACCCCCTGCCACATAGTGAGCCATGGAGAGCCTCATAGAGCCTCCCCACCACATAGTGATCCCCATAGAGCCCCCTGCCATATAGTGAGCCATTGAGATCCCCATAGACCCCCCTGCTCCGTAGTGAGCCATTGAGACCCCCATAGACCCCCCTGCCACATAGTGAGCCATTGAGACCCCCATAGACCCCCCTGCCTCATAGTGAGCCAGATACCCCCCCCATAGACCCCCCCTACCACATAGAGACCCCCATAGAGACACCTGCCACATAGTGAGCCATGGAGACCCCCATAGAGCCTCCCCTGCCACATAGTGACCCCCATGGAGCCCCCTGCCACATAGTGAACTATTGAGACCCCCATAGAGCCCCCTGCCACATAGTGACCCCCATAGAGCCCCCTGCCACATAGTTACCCCCATAGAGCCCCCTGCCACATAGTGAGCCATCGAGACCCCCATATAGCCTCCCTGCCACATAGTGACCACATAGAGCCCCCTGCCATATAGTGAGCCATGGAGACACCCCCATAGAGCCCCCTGCCACATAGTGAGCCATGGAGACCCCCATAGATCCCCCCCTGCCATATAGAGACCCCCATAGAGCCCCGTGCCACATAGTGAGCCATTGAGACCCCCATAGAGCCCTGCCACATAGTGACTCCCATAGACACCCCCTGCCAGATAGTGACCCCCATAGACCCCCCTGCCACAGTGACCCCACATAGATCCCTCTCTGCCACATAGTGAGCCAGAGACCCCCATAGAGCCCCCTGCCACATAGTGACCCCCATAGAGCCCCCCTGCCATATAGTGAGCCATTGAGACCCCCATAGACCCCCCTGCCAAATACTGAGCCAGGGACCCTCCCTATAGACCCTCCCTTGCCAAATAGTGACCCACCCCGCCCCACCCTGCCACATAGTGAGCCATTGAGACCCCCCAAAGACCCCCTGCCAAATACTGAGCCATTGAGACCCCCATAGACCCTCCCCTGCCACATAGTGACCCAGCCCCCCATCCCATCCCCCACCCTACAACATAGTGAGCCAGAGACCCCTCCATAGACTCCCTGCCAAATAGTGAGTCATTGAGACCCCTCCATAGACCCTCCCCTGCCACAAAATGACCCTCCATAGACCCCCCTGAAAAATACTGAGCCATTGAGACCCCATAGAGCCCCCTGCCAAATAGTGAGCCATTGAGACCCCCCCATAGACCCTCCCTTGCCAAATAGTGACCCACCCCATCCCATCCCCCACCCTGCCACATAGTGAGCTATTGAGACCCCTATAGAGCCCCCCTGCCACATAGTGACCCCCCATAGACGCCCCTGCCAAATAGTGAGCCATTGAGACCCCCATAGAGCCTCCCCTGCCACATAGTGACCCCCATAGAGCCCCCTGCCACATAGTGAGCCAGAGACCCCCCCCATAGACCCCCCCTGCCACATAGAGACCCCCATAGAGCCCCCTGCCACATTGTGACCCTCATAGAGCCCCCTGCCATATAGTGAGCCATTGAGACCCCCATAGACCCCTCTGCCACATAGAGAGCCATTGAGACATCCATAGAGCCCCCCCTGCCACATAGTGAGCCAGAGACCACCCATAGGCCCCCCTGCCAAATAGTGACTCCAGAGAGCCCCCCTGCCACATAGTGATCCCCATAGAGCCCCCTGCCACATAGTGACCCAGAGACCCTCAAAGACCCCCCCTGCCACATAGTGAGCCATGGAGACCCCCATAGAGCCCCCCCTGCCACATAGTGACCCCCAGAGAGCCCCCTGCCACATAGTAACCCCCATAGACCACCCTGCCACATAGTGAGCCATGGAGACGCCCATAGACCCCCCCCGCCACATAGAGACCCCCATAGAGCCCCCTGCCATATAGTGAGCCATAGAGAACCCCATTGAGCTCCCCTGACACATAGTGACTCCATAGAACCCTCTGCCACATAGTGAGCCATTGAGACTCCCATAGAGCCTCTCCTGCCACATAGTGAGCCCCATAGAGCCCCCTGCCACATAGTGAGCCATTGAGACCCCGCCATAGAGCCCCCTCTGCCACATAGTTAGCCAGAGACCCCCCCATAGACTCCCTGCCAAATACTGAGCCATTGAGACCCCCATAGAGACCCCAGCCACATAGTGACCCCCCATAGACCCCCCTGCCAAATACTGAGCCATTGAGACCCCCATAGAAACCCCTGCCACATAGTGAGCCATTGAGACCCTCATAGAAACCCCTGCTACATAGTGAGCAATGGAGACCCCCATAGAGCCCTGCCACATAGTGACTCCCATAGAGCCCCCCCTGCCAGATAGTGACCCCCATAGACCCCCATGCCACAGTGACCCCCCCCATAGATCCCTCTCTGCCACATAGTGAGTCATTGAGACCTCCATAGAGCCCTCTGCCATATAGTGAGCCATTGAGACCCCCCCATAGAGTCTCCCCTGCCACATAGTGACCCCCATAGAGTCCCCTGCCACATAGTGAGCTATTGAGACCCCCATAGAGCCCCCTGCCATATAGTGAGCCATTGAGACCCCCCCATAGAGCCTCCCCTGCGACATAGTGATCCCCATAGAGCCCCCTGCCATATAGTGAGCCAGAGAGACCCCCATAGAGCCTCCCCCTGCCACATAGTGACCCCATAGAGCCCCCTGCCATATAGTGAGCCATTGAGACCCCATAGACCCCCCACCACATAGTGAGCCATTGAGAACCCCATAGACCCCCCTGCCCCATAGTGAGCCAGAGACCCCCCCATAGATCCCCCCTGCCACATAGAGACCCCCATAGAGCCCCCTGCCACATAGTGACCCCATAGAGCCCCCTGCCACATAGTGACCCTCATAGAGCCCCTTGCCATATAGTGAGCCATTGAGACCCCATAGAGCCCCCCCTGCCACATAGAGCCTCCCCTGCCACATAGTGATCCCCAGAGAGCCCCCTGCCACATAGTGAGCCATGGAGACCACCATAGAGCTCCCCTGCCACATAGTGACCCCCATAGAGCCCCCTGCCACATAGTGAGCCATTGAGACCCCCATAGAGCCTCCCCTGCCACATAGTGAGCCATTGAGACCCCCATAGAGCCTCCTCTGCCACATAGTGAGCCAGAGACCACCCATAGGCCCCCCTGCCAAATAGTGAGCCATTAAGACCCCCATAGAGCCCCCCCTGCCACATAGAGCCTCCCCTGCCACATAGTGACCCCCATAGAGCCCCCTTCCACATAGTGAGCCATGGAGACCCCCATAGAGCTCCCCTGCCACATAATGACCCTCATAGAGCCCCCTGCCATATAGTGAGCCATTGAGACCCCCATAGACCCCCCTGCCACATAGTGAGCCATTGAGACCCCCATAGACCCCCCTGCCACATAGTGAGCCATGGAGAGCCCCATAGAGCCCTGCCACATAGTGACTCCCATATACCCCCCTGCCAGATAGTGACCCCCATAGACCCCCCTGCCACAGTGACCCCCCCCATAGATCCCTCTCTGCCACATAGTGAGCCATGGAGACCCCCATAGAGCCCCCTGCCACATAGTGACCCCTATAGAGCCCCCTGCCACATAGTGACCCCATAGAGCCCCCTGCCATATAGTGAGACATTGAGACCCCCATAGATCCCCCCCTGCCACATAGTGACCCCCAGAGGGTCCCCTGCCACAGTGACCCCCCCATAGATCCCTCTCTGCCATATAGTGAGCCATTGAGACCCCCATAGACCCTCCCCTGCCACATAGTGACCCAGTCCCCCTTCCCATCCCCCACTCTTCCACATAGTGAGCCAGAGACCCCCCCCATAGACTCCCTGCTACATAGTGAGCCATTGAGACCCCCTCATAGACCCTCATCTGCCACAAAATGACCCCCCATAGACCCCCTTGCCAAATACTGATCCATTGAGACCCCATAGAGCCCCCTGCCAAATAGTGAACCATTGAGACCCCCCCATAGACCCTCCCTTGCCAAATAGTGACCCACCCCATCCCATCCCCCACCCTGCCACATAGTGAGCTATTGAGACCTACATAGAGACCCTTGCCACATAGTGACCCTCCATAGACCCCCCTGCCAAATACTGAGCCATTGAGACACCCATAGACCCCCCTGCCACATAGTGAGCCATTGAGACCCCCCCATAGAGCCCCCTCTGCCACATAGTGACCCAGAGACCCTCAAAGACCCCCGCTGCCACATAGTGAGCCATTGAGACCCCCATAGACCCCCATGCCACATAGTGAGCCATTGAGACCCCCATAGAGCCCCCCTGCCACATAGTGAGCCAGAGACCCCCCCCATAGACCCTCCCCTGCCACATAGTGACCCCATAGAGCCCCCTGCCACATAGTGAGCCATTGAGACCCCCATAGAGCCTCCCCTTCCACATAGTGACCCCCATAGATCCCCCTGCCACATAGTGACCCCCAGAGAGTCCCCTGCCACAGTGACCCCCCCATAGATCCCTCTCTGCCATATAGTGAGCCATTGAGACCCCCATAGACCCTCCTCTGCCACATAGTGACCCAGTCCCCCTTCCCATCCCCCACCCTGCCACATAGTGAGCCATTGCCTCACCCCATAGGGCCCGGCCCTGCCACATAGTGAGCCATTGAGACCTTCATAGAGCCCCCCTGCCACAGAGTGAGCCAGAGACCCCCCCCAAAGACCCCCCTGCCAAATAGTGAGCCATTGAGACCCCCATAGACACCTCCTGCCATAGAGACCCCCTTAGAGCCCTCCTGCCAAATAGTGAGCCATTGAGACTCCCCCATAGAAAAACCTGCCAAATAGTGAGCCATTAAGACCCCCATAGAACCCTCTGCAACATAGTGAGCCATTGAGACCCTCATAGATCACCCTGCCACATAGTGACGCCCCATAGTCCCACCCTGCCAAATACTGAGCCATGGAGAGCCTCATAGAGCCCCCCAGCCACATAGTGACCCCCATGGAGACCACTGCCCCATAGTGAGCCATGGAGACCCCCATAGAGCCCCCCTGCCACATAGTGACCCCCATAGAGCCCCCTGCCATATAGTGAGCCAAGGAGACCCCCATAGAGCCCTCTGCCACATAGTGATCCATTGAGACCCCCATAGAGCCCTGCCACATAGTGACTCCCATAGACCCCCCTGCCAGATAGTGAGCCATGGAGACCCCCATAGAGCCCTGCCACATAGTGACTCCCATAGAGCCCCCCCTGCCAGATAGTGACCCCCATAGACCCCCATGCCACAGTGACCCCCCCCATAGATCCCTCTCTGCCACATAGTGAGCCATTAAGACCCCCATAGAGCCCCCTGCCACATGGTGACCCCCATAGAGCCCCCCGGCCACATAGTGAGCCATTGAGACCCCATAGATCCCCCCCTGCCACATAGTGAGCCCCTAAGAGCCCCCTGCCACGTAGTGAGCCATGGAGACCCCCATAGAGCTGCCCTGCAACATAGTGACCCCCATAGAGCCCCCTGCCATATAGTGAGGCATTAAGACCCCCATAGACCCCCCCTGCCACATAGTGAGCCATAGAGAACCCCCTGCCACATAGTGACCCCTATAGAGCCTTCTGCCACATAGTGAGCCATGGAGACCCCCATACAGCTCCCCTGCCACACAGTGACCCCATAGAGCCCCCTGCCATATAGTGAACCATTGAGACCCCCATAGAGCCCTCTGCCATATAGTGAGCCATTGAGACCCCCATAGATCCCCCCTGCCACATAGTGAGCCATTGAGACCCCCCCATAGAGCGCCCTCTGCCACATAGTGAGCCAGAGACCCCCCCCATAGACTCCCTGCCAAATACTGAGCCATTGAGACCCCCATAGAGACCCCTGCCACATAGTGAGCCATGGAGACCCCAATAGAGCCCCTCTGCCACATAGTGACCCCCATAGACCCCCTGCCATATAGTGAGCCATGGAGACCCCAATAGATCCCCCCCTTCCACATAGAGACCCCCATAGAGCCCCCTGCCACATAGTGAGCCATTGAGACCACCCATAGAGCTCCTCCTGCCACATAGTGACCCCCATAGAGCCCCCTGCCATATAGTGAGCCATTGAGACCCCATAGAGCCTTCCCTGCCACATAGTGACCCTCATAGAGCCCCCTGCCATATAGTGAGCCATGGAGACCCCCATAGATCCCCCCCTGCCACATAGAGACCCCCATAGAGCCCCCTGCCATATAGTGAGCCATTGAGACCCCATAGAGCCTCCCCTGCCACATAGTGACCCTCATAGAGCCCCCTGCCATATAGTAAGCCATTGAGACCCCCATACACTCCTCTGCCACATAGTTAGCCATTGAGAACCCCCTGCCACATAGTGAGCCAATGAGACCCCCCATAGAGCTCCTCCTGCCACATAGTGATCCATAGAGAACCCCTCTGCCACATAGTGAGCCATTGAGACCTCCATAGAGCCCCCCCTGCCACACAGTGACCCCCGTAGAGCCCTCTGCCATATAGTGAGCTATTGAGACCCCATAGAGCCTCCCGTGCCACATAGTGACCCTCAGAGTCCCCTGCCATATAGTGAGCCATTGAGACCCCCATAGAGCCCCCCTCTGCTACAGAGTGTCCCCCATAGAGCCCCCTGCCATATAGTGAGCCATGGAGACCCCCCATAGACCCCCCCCTGCCACATAGTGATCCCACAGAGCCCCCCTGACACATAGTGAACCATTGAGACCCTCATAGACCCTCCCCTGCCACATAGAGACCCCCATAGAGCCCCCTGCCACATAGTGACCCCATAGAGCCCCCTGCCATATAGTGAGCCATCGAGACCCCCATAGACCCCTCTGCCACATAGTGAGCCATTGAGACCTCCATAGAGACCCCCTGCCACATAGTGAGCCAGAGACCACCCATAGGCCCCCCTGCCAAATAGTGACCCCATAGAGCCCCCTGCCACATAGTGATCCCCATAGAGCCCCTTGCCACATAGTGAGCCAGAGACCCCCAAAGACCCCACCCGCCACATAGTGAGCCATGGAGACGGCCATAGAGCCCCCCCTGCCACATAGTGACCCCCATAGAGCCCCCTGCCACATAGTGAGCCATAGAGAACCCCATTGAGCTCCCCTGACACATAGTGACTCCATAGAGCCCTCTGCCACATAATGAGCCATGGAGAGCCTCATAGAGCCTCTCCTGCCACATAGTGACCCCTATAGAGCCCCCTGCCACATAGTGACCCCTATAGAGCCCCCTGCCATATAGTGAGCCAGAGACCACCCATAGAGCCCCCCTGCCACATAGTGACCCCCATAGAGCCCTCTGCCACATAGTGAGCCATTGAGACCCCCATAGAGCTCCCCTGCCACATAATGACCCCCATAGAGCACTCTGCCATATAGTGAGCCATGGAGACCCCCCCATAGAGCTCCCCTGCTACATAGTGACTTCCATAGAGCCTCCTGCCATATAGTGAGCCATTAAGACCCCATAGACCCCCCTGCCATATAGTGAGCCATGGAGACCCCCATAGAGCCTACCCTGCCACATAGTCACCTCCATAGAGCCCCCTGCCACATAGTGAGCTATTGAGACCCCCATAGACCCCCTGCCACATAGAGACCCCCATAGACCCCCCTGCCACATAGTGAGCCATAGAGAACCCCCTGCCATATAGTGACCCCCATAGAGCCCCCTGCCATATAGTGATCCATTAAGATCCCCATAGACCCCCCCCCGCCACATAGTAAGCCATGGAGACCCCCATAGAGCCCCCTGCCACATAGTGACCCCCATAGAGCCCCCTGCCATATAGTGAGCCATTGAGACCCCCTCATAGAGCCTCCCCTGCCACATAGTGAGCCAGACACCCCCCCCATAGGCCCCCCCTGCCACATAGAGACCCCCATAGAGCCCCCTGCCACATAGTAACCCCATGGAGCCCCCTGCCATATAGTGAGCCACTGAGACCCCCATAGACCCCGCTGCCCCATAGTGAGCCATTGAGAACCCCATAGACCCCCCTGCCACATAGTGAGCCATTGAGACCCCCATAGAGCTCCCCTGCCACATAGTGACTCCCATAGAACCCCCTGCCATATAGTTAGCCATTGAGACCCCCATAGACCCCCCTGCCAAATAGTGACCCCCTATAGAGCCCCCCTTGCCACATAGAGACCCTCATAGAGCCCCCTGCCACATAGTGAGCCAGAGACCCCCAAAGACCCCCGCTGCCACATAAGGAGCCATTGAGACCTTCATAGAGCCCCCCTGCCACATAGTGAGCCATGGAGACCCCCATAGAGCCCTGCCACATAGTGACTCCCATAGAGCCCCCCCTGCCAGATAGTGACCCCCATAGACCCCCATGCCACAGTGACCCCCCACATAGATCCCTCTCTGCCACATAGTGAGCCATTAAGACCCCCATAGAGCCCGCTGCCACATAGTGACCCCCAGAGAGCCCCCCTGCCATATAGTGAGCCATTGAGACCCCATAGATCCCCCCCTGCCACATAGTGAGCCCCTAAGAGCCCCCTGCCACATAGTGAGCCATGGAGACCCCCATAGAGCTCCCCTGCCACATACTGACCCCTATAGAGCCCCCTGCCATATAGTGAGCCATTGAGACCCCCATAGACCCCTCTGCCACATAGTGAGCCATTCAGACCTCCATAGAGCCCTCTGCCACATAGTGAGCCAGAGACCCCCATAGAGCCCCCTGCCACATAGTGACCCCCATAGAGCCCCCTGCCATATAGTGAGCCATTAAGATCCCCATAGACCCCCCCTGGCACATAGTAAGCCATGGAGACCCCCATAGAGCCCCCTGCCACATAGTGACCCCCATAGAGCCCCCTGCCACATAGTGAGCCATTGAGACCCCCCTATAGAGCGTCCCCTGCCACATAGTGACCCCCATAGAGCCCCCTGCCATATAGTGAGCCATTGAGACCCCCCTATAGAGCGTCCCCTGCCACATAGTGACCCCCAAAGAGCCCCCTGCCACATAGTGAGCTATTGAGACCCCCATAGAGCCTCCCCTGCCACATAGTGAGCCAGAGACCCCTCCATAGACTCCCTGCCAAATAGTGAGTCATTGAGACCCCCCCATAGACCCTCCCCGCCACAAAATGACACCCCATAGACCCCCCTGCCAAATACTGAGCCATTGAGACCCCATAGATCCCCCCCTGCCACATAGAGAGCCCCTAAGAGCCCCCTGCCACATAGTGAGCCATGGAGACCCCCATAGAGCTCCCCTGCCACATAGTGACCCCTATAGAGCCCCCTGCCACATAGTGACCCCTATAGAGCCCCCTGCCATATAGTGAGCCAGAGACCACCCATAGACCCCCCTGCCACATAGTGACCCCCATAGAGCCCTCTGCCACATAGTGAGCCATTGAGACACCCATAGAGCCTCCCCTGCCACATAGTGACATCCATAGAGCCCCCTGCCACATAGTGAGCTATTGAGACCCCCATAGACCCCCTGCCACATAGAGACCCCCATAGACCCCCCTGCCACATAGTGAGCCATAGAGAACCCCCTGCCATATAGTGACCCCCATAGAGCCCCCTGCCATATAGTGATCCATTAAGATCCCCATAGACCCCCCCCCGCCACATAGTAAGCCATGGAGACCCCCATAGAGCCCCCTGCCACATAGTGACCCCCATAGAGCCCCCTGCCATATAGTGAGCCATTGAGACCCCCTCATAGAGCCTCCCCTGCCACATAGTGAGCCAGACACCCCCCCCATAGGCCCCCCCTGCCACATAGAGACCCCCATAGAGCCCCCTGCCACATAGTAACCCCATGGAGCCCCCTGCCATATAGTGAGCCACTGAGACCCCCATAGACCCCGCTGCCCCATAGTGAGCCATTGAGAACCCCATAGACCCCCCTGCCACATAGTGAGCCATTGAGACCCCCATAGAGCTCCCCTGCCACATAGTGACTCCCATAGAACCCCCTGCCATATAGTTAGCCATTGAGACCCCCATAGACCCCCCTGCCAAATAGTGACCCCCTATAGAGCCCCCCTTGCCACATAGAGACCCTCATAGAGCCCCCTGCCACATAGTGAGCCAGAGACCCCCAAAGACCCCCGCTGCCACATAAGGAGCCATTGAGACCTTCATAGAGCCCCCCTGCCACATAGTGAGCCATGGAGACCCCCATAGAGCCCTGCCACATAGTGACTCCCATAGAGCCCCCCCTGCCAGATAGTGACCCCCATAGACCCCCATGCCACAGTGACCCCCCACATAGATCCCTCTCTGCCACATAGTGAGCCATTAAGACCCCCATAGAGCCCGCTGCCACATAGTGACCCCCAGAGAGCCCCCCTGCCATATAGTGAGCCATTGAGACCCCATAGATCCCCCCCTGCCACATAGTGAGCCCCTAAGAGCCCCCTGCCACATAGTGAGCCATGGAGACCCCCATAGAGCTCCCCTGCCACATACTGACCCCTATAGAGCCCCCTGCCATATAGTGAGCCATTGAGACCCCCATAGACCCCTCTGCCACATAGTGAGCCATTCAGACCTCCATAGAGCCCTCTGCCACATAGTGAGCCAGAGACCCCCATAGAGCCCCCTGCCACATAGTGACCCCCATAGAGCCCCCTGCCATATAGTGAGCCATTAAGATCCCCATAGACCCCCCCTGGCACATAGTAAGCCATGGAGACCCCCATAGAGCCCCCTGCCACATAGTGACCCCCATAGAGCCCCCTGCCACATAGTGAGCCATTGAGACCCCCCTATAGAGCGTCCCCTGCCACATAGTGACCCCCATAGAGCCCCCTGCCATATAGTGAGCCATTGAGACCCCCCTATAGAGCGTCCCCTGCCACATAGTGACCCCCAAAGAGCCCCCTGCCACATAGTGAGCTATTGAGACCCCCATAGAGCCTCCCCTGCCACATAGTGAGCCAGAGACCCCTCCATAGACTCCCTGCCAAATAGTGAGTCATTGAGACCCCCCCATAGACCCTCCCCGCCACAAAATGACACCCCATAGACCCCCCTGCCAAATACTGAGCCATTGAGACCCCATAGATCCCCCCCTGCCACATAGAGAGCCCCTAAGAGCCCCCTGCCACATAGTGAGCCATGGAGACCCCCATAGAGCTCCCCTGCCACATAGTGACCCCTATAGAGCCCCCTGCCACATAGTGACCCCTATAGAGCCCCCTGCCATATAGTGAGCCAGAGACCACCCATAGACCCCCCTGCCACATAGTGACCCCCATAGAGCCCTCTGCCACATAGTGAGCCATTGAGACACCCATAGAGCCTCCCCTGCCACATAGTGACATCCATAGAGCCCCCTGCCACATAGTGAGCTATTGAGACCCCCATAGACCCCCTGCCACATAGAGACCCCCATAGACCCCCCTGCCACATAGTGAGCCATAGAGAACCCCCTGCCATATAGTGACCCCCATAGAGCCCCCTGCCATATAGTGAGCCATTAAGATCCCCATAGACCCTCCCTGCAACATAGTAAGCCATGGAGACCCCCATAGAGCTCCCCTGCCACATAGTGACCCCTATAGAGCCCCCCTTGCCACATAGAGACCCTCATAGAGCCCCCTGCCACATAGTGAGCCATTGAGACCCCCATAGAGCCTCCCCTGCCACATAGTGACATCCATAGAGCCCCCTGCCACATAGTGAGCTATTGAGACCCCCATAGACCCCCTGTCACATAGTGACCCCCATAGAGCCCCCTGCCATATAGTGAGCCATTGAGACCCCCCCATAGAGCCTCCCCTGCCACATAGTGAGCCAGACACCCCCCCCATAGACCCCCCCTGCCACATAGAGACCCCCATAGAGCCCCCTGCCACATAGTGACCCCATAGAGCCCCCTGCCATATAGTGAGCCACTGAGACCCCCATAGACCCCCCTGCCCCATAGTGAGCCATTGAGACCCCCATAGACCCCCCTGCCACATAGTGAGCCATTGAGACCCCCATAGAGCTCCCCTGCCACATAGTGACCCCTATAGAGCCCCCCTTGCCACATAGAGACCCTCATAGAGCCCCCTGCCACATAGTGAGCCATTGAGACCCCCATAGAGCTCCCCTGCCAAATAGTGACCCCTATAGAGCCCCCCTTGCCACATAGAGACCCTCATAGAGCCCCCTGCCACATAGTGAGCCAGAGACCCCCATAGACCCCCCTGCCACATAGTGACCCCTATAGAGCTCCTTGCCATATAGTGAGCCATTAAGACCCCCATAGAGCCCCCTGCCACATAGTGAGCCATGGAGACCCCCATAGAGCCCCCCTGCGACATAGTGACCCCCATAGAGCCCCCTGCCAAATAGTGAGCCATTGAGACCCCCCCATAGAGCCTCCTTTGCCACATAGTGACCCCCATAGACCCCCCTGCCACATAGTGACCCCTATAGAGCTCCTTGCCATATAGTGAGCCATTAAGACCCCCATAGAGCCCCCTGCCACATAGTGAGCTATTGAGACCCCCATAGAGCCCCCTGCCACATAGTGACCCCCATAGAGCCCCCTGCCACATAGTGAGCCATTGAGACCCGCATAGAGCCCCCCTGCCACATAGTGAGCCAGACACCCCCCCCCCCATCGACCCCCCCTGCCACATAGAGACCCTCATAGAGCCCCCTGCCACATAGTGACCCCCATAGAGCCCCCTGCCACATAGTGAGCCATGGAGACCCCCATAGAGCTCACCTGCCACATAGTGACCCCTATGGAGAACCCTGCCATATAGTGAGCCATTGAGACCCCCATAGACCCCTCTGCCACATAGTGAGCCATTGAGACCTCCATAGAGCCCCCCCTGCCACATAGAGCCTCCCCTGCCACATAGTGACCCCCAGAGAGCCCCCTGCCACATAGTGATCCATTGAGACCCCCATAGAGCCTCCCCTGCCACATAGTGAGCCAGAGACCACCCATAGGCCCCCCTGCCAAATAGTGACCCCACAGAGTCCCCCTGCCACGTAGTGATCCCCATAGAGCCCCCAGCCACATAGTGACAGAGACCCTCAAAGACACTTGCTGCCACATAGTGAGCCATGGAGACCCCCATAGAGCTGCGCTGCCACATAGTGACCCCCATAGAGCCCCCTGCCATATAGTGAGCCGTTAAGACCCCCATAGACCCCCCTTGCCACATAGTGAGACATGGAGACCTCCATAGAGCCCCCCTGTAACATAGTGACCCCCATAGAGCCCCCTGCCACATAGTGAGCCATTGAGACCCCCATAGACCCCTCTGCCACATAGTGACCCCCATAGACCCCCTGCCATATAGTGAGCCATTAAGACCCCCATACACCCTCCCTGCCACATAGTGAGCCATGGAGACCACCCATAGGCCCCCCTGCCAAATACTGACCCCAAAGAGCCCCCCTGCCACGTAGTGATCCCCATAGAGCCCCTGGCACATAGTGATCCAGAGACCCCCAAAGACCCCCGCTGCCACATAAGGAGCCATTGAGACCCCCATAGACCCCCCTGCCACATAGTGAGCCATGGAGACCCCCATAGAGCCCTGCCACATAGTGACTCCCATAGAGCCCCCCCTGCCAGATAGTGACCCCCATAGACCCCCATGCCACAGTGACCCCCCCCATAGATCCCTCTCTGCCACATAGTGAGCCATTAAGACCCCCATAGAGCCCCCTGCCACATAGTGACCCCCAGAGAGCCCCCCTGCCATATAGTGAGCCATTGAGACAACATAGATCCTCCCCTGCCACATAGTGAGCCCCTAAGAGCCCCCTGCCACATAGTGAGCCATGGAGACCCCCATAGAGCTCCCCTGCCACATAGTGACCCCTATAGAGCCCCCTGCCATATAGTGAGCCATTGAGACCCCCATAGACCCCTCTGCCACATAGTGAGTCATTGAGATCTCCATAGAGCCCTCTGCCACATAGTGAGCCAGAGACCCCCATAGAGCCCTCTGCCACATAGTGACCCCCATAGAGCCCCCTGCCATATAGTGAGCCATTGAAACCCCCCCATAGAGCCTCCCCTGCCACATAGTGAGCCAGACACCCCCCCATAGACCCCCCCTGCCACATAGAGACCCCCATAGAGCCCCCTGCCACATAGTGACCCCATAGAGCCCCCTGCCATATAGTGAGCCACTGAGACCCCCATAGAACCCCTGCCCCATAGTGATCCATTGAGACCCCCATAGACCCCCCTGCCACATAGTGAGCCATTGAGACCCCCATAGACCCCCCTGCCAAGTAGTGACCCCTATAGAGCCCCTCTTGCCACATAGAGACCCTCATAGAGCCCCCTGCCACATATTGAGCCAGAGACCCCCATAGACCTTCCTGCCACATAGTGAGTCATTAAGACCCCCATAGAGCCCCCTGCCACATAGTGACCCCCATAGAGCCCCCCTGCCATATAGTGAGCTATTGAGACGACATAGATCCCCCCCTGCCACATAGTGAGCCCCTAAGAGCCCCCTGTCACATAGTGAGCCATGGAGACCCCTATAGAGCTCCCCTGCCACATAGTGACCCCAATAGAGCCCCCTGCCATATAGGGAGCCATTGAGACCCCCATAGACCCCTCTGCCACATAGTGAGCCATTAAGACCCCCATAGAACCCCCCTTCCACATAGTGACCACCACAGAGCCCCCTGCCATATAGTGAGCCATTGAGACCCCCCCATAGAGCCTCCCCTGCCACATAGTGACTCCCATAGAGCCCCTGCCACATAGTGATCCCCATAGACCCTTCCTGCCACATAGTGACCCCCATAGAGACCCGTGCCATATAGTGAGTCTGCGACCCCCATAAACCTCCCTGCCACATAGTGAGGCATTGAGGCCCCCATAGACCTCCCTGCCACATAGTGAGCCAGAGAGACCCCCATAGAGCCCCCTGCCACATAGTGACCCATTGAGACCCCCATAGACCCTCTGACACATAGTGAGCCATTGAGACCCCCATAGACCCCCTGCCACATAGTGAACTACAGAGACCCCCATAGAGCCCCCTGCCACATAGTGACCCCCATAGAGCCCCCTGCCACATAGTGAGCCATTGAGACCCCCATAGAGCCTCCCCTGCCAGATAGTGAGCCAGACACCCCCCCCCCATAGACCCCCCCTGCCACATAGATACCCCCATAGACCCCCCCTGCCACATAGTGAATCTTGGAGACCCCCATAGAGCCCCCTGCCACATAGTGACCCCCATAGAGCCCCCTGCCGTATAGTAAGCCATTAAGACCCCCATAGACCTTCCCTGCCACATAGTGAATCTTGGAGACCCCCATAGAGCCCCCCTGCCACATAGTGACCCCCATAGAGCCCTCTGCCATATAGTGAGCCATGGAGACCCCCATAGAGCCCCCCTGCCACATAGTGACCCCCATAGAGCCCCCTGCCATATAGTGAGCCATTGAGACCTCCATAGAGCCCTCTGCCACATAGTGAGCCATTGAGACCTCCATAGTGCTCTCTGCCACATTGTGAGCCAGAGACCCCCATAGAGCCCCCTGCCACATAGTGACCCCCATAGAGCCCCCTGCCATATAGTGAGCCATTAAGACCCCCATAGACCCTCCCTGCCACATAGTGAGCCATGGAGACCACCCATAGGCCCCCCTGCCAAATAGTGACCCCAGAGAGCCCCCCTGCCACATAGTGATCCCCATAGAGCCCCCTGCCACATAGTGATCCAGAGACCCCCAAAGACCCCCGCTGCCACATAAGGAGCCATTGAGACCCCCATAGACCCCCCTGCCACATAGTGAGCCATGGAGACCCCCATAGAGCCCTGCCACATAGTGACTCCCATAGAGACCCCCTGCCAGATAGTGACCCCCATAGACCCCCCCAGCCACAGTGACCCCCCATAGATCCCTCTCTGCCACATAGTGAGCCAGAGACCACCATAGAGCCTCCCCTGCCACATAGTGACCCCCATAGAGCCCTCTGCCATATAGTGAGCCATGGAGACCCCCATAGAGCCCCCCTGCCACATAGTGACCCCCATAGACCCCCATGCCACAGTGACCCCCCCATAGATCCCTCTCTGCCAAATTGTGAGCCATTAAGACCCCCATAGAGGCCCCTGCCACATAGTGACCCCCAGAGAGCCCCCCTGCCATATAGCGAGCCATTGAGACCCCATAGATCCCCCCCTGCCACATAGTGAGCCCCTAAGAGCCCCCTGCCACATAATGAGCCATTGAGACCCCCCATAGAGCTCCTCCTGCAACATAGTGATCCATAGAAAACCCCCTGCCACATAGTGAGCCATGGAGACCCCCATAGAGTCCTGCCACATAGTGACTCCCATAGACCCCCCTGCCACATAGTGAGCCATGTAGACCTCCATAGAGTCCTGCCACATAGTGACTCCCATAGACCCCCCTGCCATATAGTGAGCCATGGAGACCCCCATAGATCCCCCCCTGCCACACAGAGACCCCCATAGAGGCCCCTGCCACATAGTGAGCCATTGAGACCCCCATAGAGCCTCCCCTGCCACATAGTGACCCTCATAGAGCCCCCTGCCATATAGTGCGCCATTGAGACCCCCATAGACCCCTGTGCCATATAGTTAGCCATTGAGACCCCCCATAGAGATCCTCCTGCCACATAGTGATCCATAGAGAACCCCCTGCCACATAGTGAGCCATGGAGACCCCCATAGAGCCCTGCCACATAGTGACTAAATAGACCCCCCTGCGAAATACTGAGCCATAGAGACCCCCATAGACCCTCCCTTGCCATATAGTGACCCACCCCATCCCATCCCCCACCCTGCCACATAGTGAGCCATGGAGACCCCCATAGAGCCTCCTGCCACATAGTGAGCCCCATAGAGCCCCCTGCCATACAGTGAGCCATGGAGACCCCCATAGAGCCCTGCCACATAGTGACTCCCATAGAGCCCCCCCTGCCAAATACTGAGCCATGGAGAGCATCATAGAGCCCCCCAGCCACATAGTGACCCCCATAGAGCCCCCTGCCATATAGTGAGCCATTGAGACCCCATAGAGCCTCCCCTGCCACATAGTGACCCCCATAGGGCCCCCTGCCATATAGTGAGCCATGGAGACCCCCCATAGACCCCCCCCACCACATAGTGAGCCCCATAGAGTACCCTGCCATATAGTGAGTCATTGAGACCCCCATAGACCCCTCTGCCACATAGTGACCCTCATAGAGCCCCCTGCCACATAGTGAGCCATTGAGACCTCCCATAGAGCCCCCTGCCACATAGTGAGCCATTGAGACCTCCATAGAGCCCCCCCTGCCACACAGTGACCCCCGTAGAGCCCTCTGCCATATAGTGAGCTATTGAGACCCCATAGAGCCTCCCGTGCCACATAGTGACCCTCATAGAGCCCCCTGACATATAGTGAGCCATTGAGACCCCCATAGAGCCCCCCTCTGCCACAGAGTGACCCCCATAGAGCCCCCTGCCATATAGTGAGCCATTGAGACCCCCCATAGACCCCCCCCTGCCTCATAGTGAGCCCCATAGAGCCCCCTGCCATATAGTGAGCCATTGAGACTCCATAGAGCCTCCCCTGCCACATAGTGATCCTCATAGAGCCCCCTGCCACATAGTGAGCCATTGAGACCCCCCATAGAGCCACCGCCAAATAGTGAGCCATTGAGACCTCCATAGACCCCTCTGCCACATAATGAGCCATTGAGACCTCCATAGAGCCCCCTGCCACATAGTGACCCAGAGACCCCCAAAGACCCCCCCCTGCCACATAGTGAGCCATGGAGACGCCCATAGAGCCCCCACTGCCACATAGTGACCCCCATAGAGCCCCCTGCCACATAGTTAGCCATAGAGAACCCCATTGAGCTCCCCTGACACATAGTGACCCCATAGAGCCCTCTGCCACATAGTGAGCCATGGAGAGCCTCATAGAGCCTCTCCTGCCACATAGTGACCCCCATAGAGCCCCCTGCCATATAGTGAGCCAGAGACCCCCCCCATAGACCCCCCTGCCAAATACTGAGCCATTGAGACCCCATAGACCCTCCCTTGCCAAATAGTGAGCCATTGAGTCCCCCATAAACCCTCC
The DNA here is from genome assembly GCF_028858725.1 of Colius striatus. NCBI lineage: Eukaryota > Metazoa > Chordata > Aves > Coliiformes > Coliidae > Colius > Colius striatus. The sequence continues at coordinate 74,498 of NC_084771.1, forward strand.
CTTGCTAAATACTGAGCCATTGAGACCCCCATAGACACTCTCTTGCCAAACAGTGACCCACCCCAGCCCCACCTTGCCACATAGTGAGCCAGAGACCCCACCTATAGACCCCCCTGCTAAATACTGAGCCATTGAGACCCTCCCCATAGACCCTCCCTTGCCAAATAGTGACCCAGCCCCCATCCCATCCCCCACCCTGCCACATAGTGACACATTGAGACCCCCCCATAGACCCTCCCCTGCCACATAGTGACCTCCATAGACCCCTCTGCCAAATAGTGAGCCATTGAGACCCTCATAGAGCCCCCCTGCCACATAGTGACCCCCCAAAGACCCCCTGCCAAATACTGAGCCATTGAGACCCTCATAGACCCCCCTGCCAAATAGTGAGCCATTGAGACCCCCCCATAGACCCTCCCTTGCCAAATACTGACCCACCCCATCCCATCCCCCACCCTGCCACATAGTGAGCTATTGAGACCCCCATAGAGCCCCCCTGCCACATAGTGACCCCCCATAGACCCCCCTGCCAAATACTGAGCCATTGAGACCCCCATAGACCCCCCTGCCACATAGTGAGCCATTGAGACCCCCCATAGAGCCCCCTCTGCCACATAGTTAGCCAGAGATCCCCCCATAGACTCCCTGCCAAATACTGAGCCATTGAGACCCCCATAGAGACCCCTGCCACATAGTGAGCCATTGAGACCCCCATAGACCCCTGCCACATAGTGACTTTCATAGAGCCCCCCCTGCCATATAGTGACTCCCATAGACCCCCATGCCACAGTGACCCTCCCCATAGATCCCTCTCTGCCACATAGTGAGCCATTAAGACCCCCATAGAGCCCCCTGCCACATAGTGACCCCCATAGAGCCCCCCTGCCACATAGCGAGCCAGAGATCCCCCCATAGACTCCCTGCCAAATACTGAGCCATTGAGACCCCCATAGAGCCCCCTGCCACAGAGTGAGCCATGGAGACCCCCATAGACCCCCCTGCCACATAGTGAGCCATAGAGCCCCCCTGCCACATAGTGACGCCATAAATCCGCCACCATATAGTGAGCCAGAGACCCCCCCATAGACCCCCTGCCACATAGAGACCCCCATAGAGCCCCCTGCCACATAGTGAGCCAGAGACCCCCATAGACCCCCCTGCCACATAGTGACCCCCATAGAGCCCCTTGCCATATAGTGAGCCATTAAGACCCCCATAGAACCCCCTAAAACATAGTGAGCCATTAAGACCCCCATAGAGCCCCCCCTGCCACATAGAGCCTCCCCTGCCACATAGTGACCCCCAGAGAGCCCCCTGCCACATAGTGAGCCATGCAGACCCCCATAGAGCTCCCCTGACACATAGTGACCCCCATAGCGCCCCCTGCCATATAGTGAGCCATTGAGACCCCCATAGACCCCCCTGCCACATAGTGAGCCATGGAGACCCCCATAGAGCCCTGCCACATAGTGACTCCCATAGAGCCCCCCCTGCCAGATAGTGACCCCCATAGACCCCCATGCCACAGTGACCCCCCCCCATAGATCCCTCTCTGCCACATAGTGAGCCATTAAGACCCCCATAGAGCCCCCTGCCACATAGTGACCCCTATAGAGCCCCCCTTGCCACATAGAGACCCTCATAGAGCCCCCTGCCATATAGTGAGCCAGAGACCCCCATAGAGCCCCCCTGCCACATAGAGACCCCCATAGAGCCCCCTGCCATATAGTGAGCCATTGAGACCCCATAGAGCCTCCCCTGCCACATAGTGACCCTCATAGAGCCCCCTGCCATATAGTGAGCCATTGAGACCCCCATAGAGCCTCCCCTGCCACATAGTGATCTCCATAGAGCCCCCTGCCACATAGTGAGCTATTCAGACCCCCATAGAGCTCCCCTGCCACATAGTGACCCCCCTAGAGCCCCCTGCCATATAGTGAGCCAGAGACCACCCATAGAGCCCCCCTGCCACATAGTGATCCCATAGACCCCCCACCACATAGTGAGCCAGAGACCCCCCCCATAGACCCCCCTGCTAAATAGTGAGCCCCATTGAGCCCCCCTTGCCACATAGAGACCCTCATAGAGCCCCCTGCCACATAGTGACCTCCATAGAACTCCCTGCCACATAGTGAGCCATTAAGACCCCCATAGAGGCCCCACTGCCACATAGAGCCTCCCCTGCCACATAGTGACCCTCAGAGAGCCCCCTGCCACATAGTGAGCCATTGAGACCCCCATAGAGCTCCCTTGCCACATAGTGACCCCCATAGAGCCTCCTGCCACATAGTGAGCCATTGAGACCCCCATAGAGCCTCCACTGCCACATAGTGAGCCATTGAGACCCCCATAGAGCCTCCCCTGCCACATAGTGAGCCAGAGACCACCCATAGGCCCCACTGCCAAATAGTGACCTCAGAGAGCCCCCCTGCCACGTAGTGATCCCCATAGAGCCCCCTGCCACATAGTGACCCAGAGACCCCCAAAGACCCCTGCTGCCACATAGTGAGCCATTGAGACCCCCATAGACCCCCCTGCCACATAGTGAGCCATGGAGACCCCCATAGAACCCTGCCACATAGTGACTCCCAGAGAGCCCCCCCTGCCAGATAGTGACCCCCATAGACCCCCATGCCACAGTGACCCCCCCCATAGATCCCTCTCTGCCACATAGTGAGCCATTAAGACCCCCATAGAGCCCCCTGCCCCATAGTGACCCCCATAGAGCCCCCTGCAACATAGTGACCCCTATAGAGCCCCCTGCCAGATAGTGAGCCATTGAGACCCTCATAGACCCCTCTGCCACATAGTGAGCCATTGACACCTCCATAGAGCCCCCCCTGCCACATAGAGCTCCTCCTGCCACATAGTGAGCCATTGAGACCCCCTATAGAGCTCCTCCTGCCACATAGTGACTCCCATAGACCCCCCTGCCATATAGTGAGCCATTCAGACCCCATAGAGCCCCCTGCCATATAGTGAGCCATTCAGACCCCATAGAGCCCCCTGCCATTTAGTGAGCCATGGAGACCCCCATAGAGCCCCCTGCCACATAGTGACCCCCATAGAGCCCCCTGCCACATAGTGAGCCATGGAGACCCCCATAGACCCCCCTGCCACATAGTGAGCAATAGAGAACCCCCTGCCACATAGTGACCCCATAAACCCCCCACCATATAGTGAGCCAGAGACCCCCCATAGACCCCCCTGCCAAATAGTGACCTTCATAGAGCCCCCCTTGCCACATAGAGACCCTCATAGAGCTCCCTGCCACATAGTGAGCCAGAGACCCCCATAGACCCCCCCTGCCACATAGTGACCCCCATAGAGCCCCTTGCCATATAGTGAGCCATTAAGACCCCCATAGAACCCCCTGCCACATACTGAGCCATTAAGACCCCCATAGAGCCCCCCCTGCCACATAGAGCCTCCCCTGCGACATAGTGACCCCCAGAGAGCCCCCTGCCACATTGTGAGCCATGGAGACCCCCATAGATCTCCCCTGCCACATAGTGACCCCTATAGAGCCCCCTGCCATATAGTGAGCCATTGAGACCCCCATAGACCCCCTTCCACATAGTGAGCCATTGAGACCCCCATAGAGCCTCCCCTTCCACATAGTGAGCCAGAGACCATTCATAGGCCCCCCCTTCCAAATAGTGACCCCACAGAGTCCCCCTGCCACGTAGTGATCCCCTTAGAGCCCCCTGCCACATAGTGACCCCCATAGAGCCCCTTGCCATATAGTGAGCCATTAAGACCCCCATAGAACCCCCTGCCACATAGTGAGCCATTAAGACCCCCATAGAGCCCCCCCTGCCACATAGAGCCTCCCCTGCGACATAGTGACCCCCAGAGAGCCCCCTGCCACATTGTGAGCCATGGAGACCCCCATAGATCTCCCCTGCCACATAGTGACCCCTATAGAGCCCCCTGCCATATAGTGAGCCATTGAGACCCCCATAGACCCCCTTCCACATAGTGAGCCATTGAGACCCCCATAGAGCCTAGCCTTCCACATAGTGAGCCAGAGACCATTCATAGGCCCCCCCTTCCAAATAGTGACCCCACAGAGTCCCCCTGCCACGTAGTGATCCCCTTAGAGCCCCCTGCCACATAGTGACCCAGAGACCCTCAAAGACCCTTGCTGCCACATAGTGAGCCATTGAGACCCCCATCGACCCCCCTGCCACATAGTGAGCCATGGAGACCCCCATAGAGCCCTGCCACATAGTGACTCCCATAGAGCCCCCCCTGCCAGATAGTGACCCCCATAGACCCCCATGCCACAGTGACCCCCCCATAGATCCCTCTCTGCCACATAGTGAGCCATTAAGACCCCCATAGAGCCCCCTGCCACATAGTGACCCCCATAGAGCCCCCCTGCCATATAGTGAGCCATTGAGACCTCCATAGAGCCCTCTGCCACATAGTGAGCCATGGAGACCACTCATAGGCCCCCCTGCCAAATAGTGACCGCAGAGAGCCCCCCTGCCACGTAGTGATCCCCATAGAGCCCCCTGCCACATAGTGATCCATAGACCCCCAAAGACCCCCGCTGCCACATAAGGAGCCATTGAGACCCCCAAAGACCCCCGCTGCCACATAGTGAGCCATTGAGACCCCCATAGACCCCCCTGTCACATAGTGAGCCATGGAGACCCCCATAGAGCCCTGCCACATAGTGACTCCCATAGAGCCCCCCCCTGCCAGATAGTGACCCCCATAGACCCCCCTGCCACAGTGACCCCCCATAGATCCCTCTCTGCCACATAGTGAGCCATTAAGACCCCCATAGAGCCCCCTGCCACATAGTGACCCCCATAGAGCCCCCCTGCCATATAGTGAGCCATTGAGACCCCATAGATCCCCCCCTGCCACATAGTGAGCCCCTAAGAGCCCCCTGCCACATAGTGAGCCATTCAGACCTCCACAGAGCCCTCTGCCACATAGTGAGCCAGAGACCCCCATAGAGCCCCCTGCCACATAGTGACCCCCATAGAGCCCCCTGCCATATAGTGAGCCATTAAGATCCCCATAGACCCCCCCTGCCACATAGTAAGCCATTGAGACCCCCATAGAGCCCCCTGCCACATAGTGACTCCCATAGAGCCCCCTGCCATATAGTTAGCCATTGAGACCCCCATAGACCCCCCTGCCAAATAGTGACCCCTAAAGAGCCCCCCTTGCCACATAGAGACCCTCATAGATCCCCCTGCCACATAGTGAGCCAGAGACCCCCATAGACCCCCCTGCCACATAGTGACCCCCATAGAGCCCCCCTGCCATATAGTGAGCCATTGAGACCCCATAGATCCCCCCCTGCCACATAGTGAGCCCCTAAGAGCACCCTGCCACATAGTGAGCCATGGAGACCCCCATAGAGCTCCCCTGCCACATAGTGACCCCTATAGAGCCCCCTGCCATATAGTGAGCCATTGAGACCCCCATAGACCCCTCTGCCACATAGTGAGCCATTGAGACCAACATAGAGCCCTCTGCCACATAGTGAGCCCCATAGAGCCCCCTGCCATATAGTGAGCCATTAAGACGCCCATAGACCCCCCCTGCCACATAGTGACCCCCATAGAGCCCTCTGCCATATAGTGAGCCATTGAGACCCTCATAGAGCCCCCCTGCCACATAGTGACCCCCATAGAGCCCCCTCCCATATAGTGAGCCATTGAGACCCCCCCATAGACCGTCCCCTGCCACATAGTGACCCCCATAGAGCCCCCTGCCACATAGTGAGCTATTGAGACCCCCATAGAGCCCCCTGCCACATAGTGACCCCCATAGAGCCCGCTGCCATATAGTGAGCCATTGAGACACCCCCATAGACTCCCCTGCCACATAGTGATCCCCATAGACCCTTCCTGCCACATAGTGACCCCCATAGAGACCCCTGCCATATAGTGAGTCGGCGACCCCCATAGACCTCCCTGCCACATAGTGATCCATTGAGGCCCCCATAGATCCCTCTGCCACATAGTGAGCCAAAGAGACCCCCACAGAGCCTCCCCCTGCCACATAGTGACCCCATAGAGCCCCCTGCCATATAGTGAGCCATTGAGACCCCCATAGACCCCCTGCCACATAGTGAGCCATTGAGACCCCCATAGAACCCCATGCCACATAGTGAGCCATTGAGACCCCCAGAGACCCCCCTGCCCCATAGTGAGCCAGAGACCCCCCCCATAGACCCCCACTGCCACATAGAGACCACCATAGACCCCCTGCCACATAGTGACCCCATAGAGCCCCCTGCCATATAGTGAGCCGTGGAGACACCCATAGAGCCCCTGCCATATAGTGAGCCATTGAGACCCCCATAGACCCCCCTGCCCCATAGTGAGCCATTGAGACCCCCATAGACGCCCCTGCCACATAGTGAGCCATTGAGACCCCCATAGAGCCCCCCTGCCACATAGTGAGCCAGAGACCCCCCCCATAGACCCCCCCTGCCACATAGAGACCCCCACAGAGTCCCCCCGCCACATAGTGATCCCCATAGAGCCCCCTGCCACATAGTGACCCAGAGACCCTCAAAGACCCTTGCTGCCACATAGTGAGCCACTGAGACCCCCATAGACCCCCCTGCCACATAGTGAGCCATGGAGACCCCCATAGAGCCCTGCCACATAGTGACTCCCATAGAGCCCTCCCGCCAGATAGTGACCCCCATAGACGCCCCTGCCACAGTGACACCCCATAGATCCCTCTCTGCCACATAGTGAGCCATTAAGACCCCCATAGAGCCCCCTGCCACATAGTGATCCCCAGAGAGCCCCCCTGCCATATAGTGAGCCATTGAGACCCCATAGATCCCCCCCTGCCACATAGTGACCCCCATAGAGCCCTGTGCCATATAGTGAGCCATAGAGACCCCCATAGAGCCCCCCTGCCACATAGTGACCCCCATAGAGCCCCCTGCCACATAGTGAGCCATTGGGACCCCCATAGATCCTCCCCTGCCACATAGAGACCCCCATAGAGACCCCTGCCAGATAGTGAGCAAGAAACCACCCATAGAGCCCCCCTGCCACATAGTGACCCCATAAACCCCCCACCATATAGTTAGCCAGAGACCCCCCCATAGACCCCCCTGCCAAATAGTGACCTTAATAGAGCCCCCCTTGCCACATAGAGACCCCCATAGACCCCCCTGCCACATAGTGACCCCCATAGAGCCCCTTGCCATATAGTGAGCCATTAAGACCCCCATAGAACCCCCTGCCACATAGTGAGCCATTAAGACCCCCATAGAGCCCCCCCTGCCACATAGAGCCTCCCGTGCCACATAGTGACCCCCAGAGAGCCCCCTGCCACATAGTGAGCCATGGAGACCCCCATAGAGCTCCCCTGCCACATAGTGACCCCCATAGAGCCCCCTGCCACATTGTGAGCCATGGAGACCCCCATAGAGCTCCCCTGCCACATAGTGACCCCTATAGAGCCCCCTGCCATATAGTGAGCCATTGAGACCCCCATAGACCCCCCTGCCACATAGTGAGCCACTGAGACCCCCATAGAGCCTCCCCTGCCACATAGTGAGCCAGAGACCATCCATAGGCCCCCCCTGCCAAATATTGACCCCACAGAGTCCCCCTGCCACGTAGTGATCCCCATAGAGCCCCCTGCCACATAGTGACCCAGAGACCCTCAAAGACCCTTGCTGCCACATAGTGAGCCATTGAGACCCCCGTAGACCACCCTGTCACATAGTGAGCCATTGAGACCCCCATAGACCCCCCTGCCACATAGGGACCCCCATAGAGCCCCTTGCCACATAGTGAGCCATTGAGTCCCCCATAGAGCCCTGCCACATAGTGACTCCCATAGAGACCCCCTGCCAGATAGTGACCCCCATAGACCCCCCCCGCCACACTGACCCCCCATAGATCCCTCTCTGCCACATAGTGAGCCAAAGACCACCATAGAGCCTCCCCTGCCACATAGTGACCTCCATAGAGCCCTCTCCCATATAGTGAGCCATGGAGACCCCCATAGAGCCCCCCTGCCACATAGTGACCCCCATAGAGCCCCCTGCCATATAGTGAGCCATTGAGACCCCCATAGACCCCCTGCCCCATAGTGAGCCATTGAGACCCCCATAGACCCTTCTGCCACATAGTGAGCCATTGAGACCCCCATAGACCCCCCTGCCCCATAGTGAGCCATTGAGACCCCCATAGACCCCCCTGCCACATAGTGAGCCATTGAGACCCCCATAGAACTCCCCTGCCACATAGTGACTCCCATAGAGCCCCCTGCCATATAGTGAGCCACTGAGACCCCCATAGACCCCCTGCCCCATAGTGAGCCATTGAGACCCCCATAGACCCTTCTGCCACATAGTGAGCCATTGAGACCCCCATAGAGCTCCCCTGCCACATAGTGACTCCCATAGAGCCCCCTGCCATATAGTGAGCCATTGAGACCCCCATAGACCCCCCTGCAAAATACTGAGCCAGAGACCCTCCCTATAGACCCTCCCTTGCCAAATAGTGACCCACCCCTCCCCACCCTGCCACATAGTGAGCCATTGAGACCCCCCAAAGACCCCCTGCCAAATACTGAGCCATTGAGACCCCATAGAGCCCCCTGCCAAATAGTGAGCCATTGAGACCCCCCTATAGACCCTCCCTTGCCAAATAGTAACCCACCCCATCCCATACCCCACCCTGCCACATAGTGAGCTATTGAGACCCCCATAGAGACCCCCTGCCACATAGTGACCCCCCATAGACCCCCCTGCCAAATACTGAGCCATTGAGACCCCCATAGACCCCCCTGCCACATAGTGAGCCAGAGACCCCCCCCCATAGACTCCCTGCCAAATACTGAGCCATTGAGACCCCCATAGAGACCCCTGCAACATAGTGACCCCCCATAGACCCCCCTGCAAAATACTGAGCCATTGAGACCCCCATAGACCCCCCTGCCACATAGTGAGCCATTGAGACCTCCATAGACCCCCCTGCCACATAGTGAGCCATGGAGACCCCCATAGAGCCCTGCCACATAGTGATTCCCATAGAGCCCCCCCTGCCAGATCGTGACCCCCATGCCACAGTGACCCCTCCCATAGATCCCTCTCTGCCACATAGTGAGCCATTAAGACCCCCATAGAGCCCCCTGCCACATAGTGACCCCCATAGAGCCCCCCTGCCATATAGTGAGCCATTGAAACCCCATAGATCCCCCCCTGCCACATAGTGAGCCCCTTAGAGCCCCCTGCCACATAGTGAGCCATGGAGACCCCCATAGAGCTCCCCTGCCACATAGTGACCCCTATAGAGCCCCCTGCCATATAGTGAGCCATTGAGACCCCCATAGACCCCTCTGCCACATAGTGAGCCATTAAGACCCCCATAGACCCCCCCTGCCACATAGTGAGTTATTAAGACCCCCATAGACCCCCCCTGCCACATAGTGAGCCATGGAGACCCCCATAGAGCCCCCCTGCCACATAGTGACCCCCATAGAGCCCTCTGCCATATAGTGAGCCATTAAGACCCCCATAGAGCCCCCCTGCCACGTAGTGACCCCCATAGAGCCCCCTGCCACATAGTGAGCCATGGAGACGCCCATAGAGCCTCCCCTGCCACATAGTGATCCCCATAGAGCCCCCTGCCACATAGTGAGCCACGGAGACCCCCATAGAGCCCCCCTGCCACATAGTGACCCCCATAGAGCCCTCTGCCATATAGTGAGCCATGAAGACCCCATAGACCCCCCTGCCATATAGTGAGCCATCGAGACCCCCATAGAGACCCCCTGCCACATAGAGCCTCCCCTGCCACATAGTGACCCCCAGATAGCCCTCTGCCATATAGTGAGCCATGAAGACCCCATAGACCCCCCTGCCATATAGTGAGCCATCGAGACCCCCATAGAGACCCCCTGCCACATAGAGCCTCCCCTGCCACATAGTGACCCCCAGATAGCCCCCTGCCACATAGTGAGCCATGGAGACCCCCATAGAGCCCTGCCACATAGTGACTCCCATAGACCCCCCCTGCCACATAGTGAGCCATGGAGACCCCCATAGAGCCCCCCTGCCACACAGTGACCCCCATAGAGACCCCTGCCATATAGTGAGCCATTGAGACCCCCATAGAGCCCCCCTGCTACATAGTGACCCCCATAGAGCCCCCTGCCATATAGTGAGCCATTGAGACCCCATAGAGCCTCCCCTGCCACATAGTGACCCCCATAGAGCCCCCTGCCATATAGTGAGCCATGGAGACCCCCATAGATCCCCCCCTGCCACATAGAGACCCCCATATAGCCCCCTGCCATATAGTGAGCCAATGAGACCCCATAGAGCCTCCCCTGCCACATAGTGATCCTCATAGAGCCCCCTGCCATATAGTGAGCCATTGAGACACCCATAGACTCCTCTGCCACATAGTGAGCCATTGAGAACCCCCTGCCACATAGTGAGCCATTGATACCCCCCATAGAGCTCCTCCTGCCACATAGTCATCCATAGAGAACCCCCTGCCACATAGTGATCCATAGAGAACCCCTCTGCCACATAGTGAGCCATTGAGACCTTCATAGAGCCCCCCCTGCCACACAGTGACCCCCGTAGAGCCCTCTGCCATATAGTGAGCTATTGAGACCCCATAGAGCCTCCCGTGCCACATAGTGACCCTCAGAGTCCCCTGCCATATAGTGAGCCATTGAGACCCCCATAGAGCCCCCCTCTGCCACAGAGTGACCCCCATAGAGCCCCCTGCCATATAGTGAGCCATGGAGACCCCCATAGACCCCCCCCTGCCACATAGTGAGCCCCATAGAGCCCGCTGACATATAGTGAGCCATTGAGACTCCATAGAGCCTCCCCTGCCACATAGTGATCCTCAGAGAGCCCCCTGCCACATAGCGAGCCATTGACACCCCCCATAGAGCCCCCGCCACATAGTGAACCATTGAGACCCCCATAGACCCTCCGCTGCCACATAGAGACCCCCATAGAGCCCCCTGCCATATACTGAGCCATCGAGACCCCCATAGACCCCTCTGCCACATAGTGAGCCATTGAGACCTCCATAGAGACCCCCTGCCACATAGTGAGCCATAGACCACCCATAGGCCCCCCTGCCAAATAGTGACCCCATAGAGCCCCCTGCCACATAGTGATCCCCATAGAGCCCCCTGCCACATAGTGAGCCAGAGACCCCCAAAGACCCCCCCCGCCACATAGTGAGCCATGGAGACGCCCATAGAGCCCCCTGCCACATAGTGACCCCCATAGAGCCCTTGCCACATAGTGAGTCATAGAGAACCCCATTGAGCTCCCCTGACACATAGTGACCCCATAGAGCCCTCTGCCACATAGTGAGCCATGGAGAGCCTCATAGAGCCTCCCCTGCCACATAGTGACCCCCATAGAGCCACCTGCCATATAGTGAGCCAGAGACCCCCCCATAGACCCCCCTGCCAAATACTGAGCCATTGAGACCCCATAGACCCTCCCTTGCCAAATAGTGAGCCATTGAGACCCCATAGACCCTCCCTTGCCAAATAGTGAGCCATTGAGTCCCCCATAGACCCTCCCTTGCCAAATACTGAGCCATTGAGACCCCCATAGACCCTCTCTTGCCAAACAGTGACCCACCCCAGCCCCACCTTGCCACATAGTAAGCCAGAGACCCCACCCATAGACCCCCCTGCTAAATACTGAGCCATTGAGACCCTCCCCATAGACCCTCCCTTGCCAAATAGTGACCCAGCCCCCATCCCATCCCCCACCCTGCTACATAGTGAGCCATTGAGACCCCCCCATAGACCCTCCCCTGCCACATAGTGACCCCCATAGACCCCCCTGCCAAATAGTGAGCCATTGAGACCCCCATAGAGCCCCCCTGCCACATAGTGACCCCCCATAGACCCCCTGCCAAATACTGAGCCATTGAGACCCCCATAGACACCCCTGCCAAATAGTGAGCTATTGAGACCTCCATAGAGCCCCCCTGCCACATAGTGACCCCCCCATAGTCCCCCCTGCCAAATACTGAGCCATTGAGACCCTCATAGACCTCCCTGCCAAATAGTGAGCCATTGAGACCCCCCCATAGACCCTCCCTTGCCAAATAGTGACCCACCCCATCCCATCGCCCACCCTGCCACATAGTGAGCTATTGAGACCCCCATAGAGCCCCCCTGCGACATAGTGACCCCCCATAGACCCCCCTGCCAAATACTGAGCCATTGAGACCCCCATAGACCCCCCTGCCACATAGTGAGCCATTGAGACCCCCCCATAGAGCCCCCTCTGCCACATAGTGAGCCAGAGACCCCCTCATAGACTCCCTGCCAAATACTGAGCCATTGAGACCCCCATAGAGACCCCTGCCACATAGTGAGCCATTGAGACCCCCATAGACCCCCCTGCCACATAGTGACTCCCATAGAGCCCCCCCTGCCAGATATTGACCCCCATAGACCCCCCTGCCACAGTGACCCTCCCCATAGATCCCTCTCTGCCACATAGTGATCCATTAAGACCCCCATAGAGCCCCCTGCCACATAGTGACCCCCATAGAGCCCCCCTGCCACATAGTGAGCCATTGGGACCGCCGTAGACCCCCCTGCCCCATAGTGAGCCAGAGACCCCCCCCATAGACCCCCCCTGCAACTTAGAGACCCCCATAGAGCCCCCTGCCACATAGTGACACCCTAGAGTCCCCTGCCACATAGTGACTCCCATAGAGCCCCCAGCCATATAGTGACCTTTATAGAGCCCCCCTTGCCACATAGAGACCCTCATAGAGCCCCCTGCCACATAGTTAGCCAGAGACCCCCGTAGAGCCCCCCCTGCCACATAGTGACCCCCATAGAGCCCCCTGCCATATAGTGAGCCATGCAGACCCCCATAGATCCCCCCCTGCCACATAGAGACCACCATAGAGCCCCTTGTTACATAGTGAGCCATTGAGACCCCCATAGAGCCCTTGCCACATAGTGACCCCCCCATAGTCACCCCTGCCAAATACTGAGCCATTGAGACCCTCATAGACCTCCCTGCCAAATAGTGAGCCATTGATACCCCCCATAGACCCTCCCTTGCCAAATAGTGACCCACCCCATCCCATCGCCCACCCTGCCACATAGTGAGCTATTGAGACCCCCATAGAGCCCCCCTGCGACATAGTGACCCCCCATAGACCCCCCTGCCAAATACTGAGCCATTGAGACCCCCATAGACCCCCCTGCCACATAGTGAGCCATTGAGACCCCCCCATAGAGCCCCCTCTGCCACATAGTGAGCCAGAGACCCCCCCATAGACTCCCTGCCAAATACTGAGCCATTGAGACCCCCATAGAGACCCCTGCCACATAGTGAGCCATTGAGACCCCCATAGACCCCCCTGCCACATAGTGACTCCCATAGAGCCCCCCCTGCCAGATATTGACCCCCATAGACCCCCCTGCCACAGTGACCCTCCCCATAGATCCCTCTCTGCCACATAGTGATCCATTAAGACCCCCATAGAGCCCCCTGCCACATAGTGACCCCCATAGAGCCCCCCTGCCACATAGTGAGCCATTGGGACCGCCGTAGACCCCCCTGCCCCATAGTGAGCCAGAGACCCCCCCCATAGACCCCCCCTGCCACTTAGAGACCCCCATAGAGCCCCCTGCCACATAGTGACACCCTAGAGCCCCCTGCCACATAGTGACTCCCATAGAGCCCCCAGCCATATAGTGACCTTTATAGAGCCCCCCTTGCCACATAGAGACCCTCATAGAGCCCCCTGCCACATAGTTAGCCAGAGACCCCCATAGAGCCCCCCCTGCCACATAGTGACCCCCATAGAGCCCCCTGCCATATAGTGAGCCATGCAGACCCCCATAGATCCCCCCCTGCCACATAGAGACCACCATAGAGCCCCTTGTTACATAGTGAGCCATTGAGACCCCCATAGAGCCCTTGCCACATAGTGACCCCCATAGATCCCTCTCTGCCACATAGTGAGCCAATGAGACCCCCATAGACCCCCCTGCCAAATACTGAGCCAGAGACTCTCCCTATAGACCCTCCCTTGCCAAATAATGACCCAGCCCGCCCTACCCTGCCACATAGTGAGCCATTGCCTCACCCCATAGGGCCCGCCCTGCCACATAGTGAGCCATTGAGACCCCCCAAAGACCCCCTGCCAAATAGTGAGCCATTGAGACCCCCATAGACCCTCCCCTGCCACATAGTGACCCAGCCCCCCATCCCATCCCCCACCCTGCAACATAGTGAGCCAAAGACCCCTCCATAGACTCCCTGCCAAATAGTGAGTCATTGAGACCCCCCCATAGACCCTCCCCTGCCACAAAATGACACCCCATAGACCCCCCTGCCAAATACTGAGCCATTGAGACCCCATAGAGCCCCCTGCCAAATAGTGAGCCATTGAGACCCCCCCATAGACCCTCCCTTGCCAAATAGTGACCCACCCCATCCCATCCCCCACCCTGCCACATAGTGAGCTATTGAGCCACCCATAAAGCCCCCCTGCGACATAGTGACCCCCCATAGACCCCCCTGCCAAATACTGAGCCATTGAGACCCCCATAGACCCCCCTGCCACATAGTGAGCCATTGAGACCCCCCCATAGACCCCCCTGCCACATAGTGAGCCATGGAGACCCCCATAGAGCCCTGCCACATAGTGACACCCATAGAGCCCCCCCTGCCAGATAGTGACCTCCATAGACCCCCATGCCACAGTGACCCCCCCCATAGATCCCTCTCTGCAACATAGTTAGCCATTAAGACCCCCATAGAGCCCCCAGCCACATAGTGACCCCCATAGAGCCCCCCTGCCATATAGTGAGCCATTGAGACCCCATAGATCCCCCCCTGCCACATAGTGAGCCCCTAAGAGCCCCCTGCCACATAGTGAGCCATGGAGACCCCCATAGAGCTCCCCTGCCACATAGTGACCCCTATAGAGCCCCCTGCCACATAGTGACCCCTATAGAGCCCTGTCGTGGTTTAGGCCCATCAGGGAACAAAGGCCACGATTAGCCTCGAGTACCGAAGAGGCTGAGGATTGCTCGAGGGCAGGGAGGGCTTAATTGCCGCTTAAGGTTCAGGACAAAACAGACCAGGCTACTCGGTTTTGGGGAAGAAAACAGAAAATAATTTAATGCAAAATCAACCAAAACATAACCAAAATGAAACAACCCAGAGTAATACATCAATGGAGAGTCCAACCAGCCTTTTTAAGAACACCTTCTTGCCACCCCTCCCCTCTTCCCGGGTTCAGAGCCCTGATCCCGGGGTTTTTACCCTGTCCGCCCCTGAACGGTTCGGGGGGGCAGGCAGTGGGGGGTTCAGTCAGTCGGTTTCCGAGAGCTTCTGCCGTTTGTCCCTCCTCAGGACGGGTGAACTCCACACCAGTCCTCCCTGCAAGTCCGTGGGGTAACTCACAAGCATGGCAGACTTGCACGGGCTGCTCCGATGCCCACTTATTCCAAAGGCTGCAGCTCCTCTCTGCCTCTCGTGTGCGGCTGCTCTGCGGCGCGCAGGCTCTCCAACACGGCCTGGGCCATGGCCATCTCCCCACACAGTCCCCCGCCCGTCCGGGCTCACCCACACGGAGCTGTTGGTGGCTCTCAGTCTTGCCACGAATCTCCATAGGTTTCAGGGGCACAGCTTGTATTCTCGCCACGGCTTGCAGAGGGGTCTCCGGTCTACTGCTTCTCGTTCCTTCCTCCTTCTCTGGCTGAAGGGTCCGCGTGGTGGCCTCCATCTTGTATCACTCTCCACCTCCCGACTCGCATTTCAAATTCCCGTCCCCTAAATAGTGATCGCAGAGGCGCCAGATTGGCCCAGCCGGGCCGGAGGTGGGTCTGAACCTAGGAGCCGGGGGAGGGTCTTCACTGCAACCCGCTCCCCCTGTTACCAAGCCAAAAGCTGCTCCTGGCTAAACCAGGACAAGCCCCCTGCAATATAGTGAGCCAGAGACCACCCATAGAGCCCCCCTGCCACATAGTGACCCCCATAGAGCCCTCTGCCACATAGTGAGCCATTGAGACCCCCATAGAGCTCCCCTGCCACATAATGACCCCCATAGAGCCCTCTGCCATATAGTGAGCCATGGAGACCCCCCCATAGAGCTCCCCTGCTACATAGTGACTCCCATAGAGCCTCCTGCCATATAGTGAGCCATTAAGACCCCATAGACTCCCCTGCCATATAGTGAGCCATTGAGACCCCCATAGAGCCTCCCCTGCCACATAGTCACCTCCATAGAGCCCCCTGCCACATAGTGAGCTATTGAGACCCCATAGACCCCCTGTCACATAGTGAGCCATAGAGAACCCCCTGCCATATAGTGACCCCCATAGAGCCCCCTGCCATATAGTGAGCCATTAAGATCCCCATAGACCCCCCCCTGCCACATAGTAAGCCATGGAGAGCCCATAGATCCTCCCCTGCCACATAGTGAGCCCCTAAGAGCCCCCTGCCACATAGTGAGCCATGGAGACCCCCATAGACCTCCCCTGCAACATAGTGACCCCCATAGAGCCCCCTGTCATATAGTGAGCCAGAGACCACCCATAGAGCCCCCCTGCCACATAGTTACCCCATAAACCCCCCAACATATAGTGAGCCAGAGAACCCCCCATACACCCCCCCTGCCAAATAGTGACCTTCATAGAGCCCCCCTTGCCACATAGAGACCCTCATAGAGCCCCCTGCCACATAGTGAGCCAGAGACCCCCATAGACCCCCCTGCCACATAGTGACCCCTATAGAGCCCACTGCCATATAGTGAGCCATTGAGACCCCCCTAGACCCCCCTGCCACATAGTGAGCCATGGAGACCCCCATAGAGCTCCCCTGCCACATAGTGAGCCACTGAGACCCCCATAGAGCCTCCCCTGCCACATAGTGAGCCAGAGACCACCCATAGGCCCCCACTGCCAAATACTGACCCCACAGAGTCCCCCTGCCACGTAGTGATCCCCATAGAGCCCCCTGCCACATAGTGACCCAGAGACCCTCAAAGACCCTTGCTGCCACATAGTGAGCCATTGAGACCCCCATAGTCCCCCTGCCACATAGTGAGCCATTGAGACCCCCATAGACCCCCCTGCCACATAGGGACCCCCATAGAGCCCCTTGCCACATAGTGAGCCAATGAGACCCCCATAGAGCCCTGCCACATAGTGACTCCCATAGAGACCCCCTGCCATATAGTGACCCCCATACACCCCCCCCGCCACAGTGACCCCCCATAGATCCCTCTCTGTTACATAGTGAGCCAGAGACCACCATAGAGCCTCCCCTGCCACATAGTGAACCCCATAGAGCCCTCTGCCATATAGTGAGCCATGGAGACCCCCATATAGCCCCCCTGCCACATAGTGACCCCCATAGAGCCCCCTGCCATATAGTGAGCCATTGAGACCCCCATAGACCCCCTGCCCCATAGTGAGGCATTGAGACCCCCATAGACCCTTCTGCCACATAGTGAGCCATTGAGACCCCCATAGACTTCCCTGCCCCATAGTGAGCCAGAGACCCCCCCCATAGAGCCCCCCTGCCACATAGAGACCCCCATAGAGCCCCCTGCCACATAGTGACCCCATAGAGCCCCCTGCCATACAGTGAGCCATTGAGACCCCCATAGACCCCCCTGCCCCATAGTGAGCCATTGAGACCCCCATAGACCCCCCTGCCACATAGTGAGCCATTGAGACCCCCATAGAGCTCCCCTGCCACATAGTGACTCCCATAGAGCCCCCTGCCATATAGTGAGCCATTGAGACCCCCATAGACCCCCCTGCAAAATACTGAGCCAGAGACCCTCCCTATAGACCCTCCCTTGCCAAATAGTGACCCACCCCGCCCCACCCTGCCACATAGTGAGCCATTGAGACACCCCAAAGACCCCCTGCCAAATACTGAGCCATTGAGACCCCATAGAGCCCCCTGCCAAAGAGTGAGCCATTGAGACCCCCCTATAGACCCTCCCTTGCCAAATAGTCAGCCATCCCATCCCATCCCCCACCCTGCCACATAGTGAGCTATTGAGACCCCCATAGAGACCCCCTGCCACATAGTGACCCCCCATAGACCCCCCTGCCAAATACTGAGCCATGGAGACCCCCATAGAGCCCCTGCCACATAGTGACCCCCATAGAGCCCCCTGCCATATAGTGAGCCATTGAGACCCCACCATAGAGCCTCCCCTGCCAGATAGTGAGCCAGACACCCCCCCCATAGACCCCCCCTGCCACATAGAGACCCCCATAGAGCCCCCTGCCACATAGTAACCCCATGGAGCCCCCTGCCATATAGTGAGCCACTGAGACCCCCAAAAACCCCCCTGCCCCATAGTGAGCCATTGAGACCCCCATAGACCCCCCTGCCACATAGTGAGCCATTGAGACCCCCATAGAGCTCCCCTGCCACATAGTGACTCCCATAGAACCCCCTGCCATATAGTTAGCCATTGAGACCCCCATAGACCCCCCTGCCAAATAGTGACCCCACAGAGTCCCCCTGCCACGTAGTGATCCCCATAGAGCCCCCTGCCACATAGTGAGCCAGAGACCCTCAAAGACCCTTGCTGCCACATAGTGAGCCATTGAGACCCCCATAGGCCCCCCCTGCCACATAGTGAGCCATGGAGACCCCCATAGAGCCCTGCCACATAGTGACTCCCATAGAGCCCCCCCTGCCAGATAGTGACCCCCATAGACCCCCATGCCACAGTGACCCCCCCCATAGATCCTTCTCTGCCACATAGTGAGCCATTAAGACCCCCATAGAGCCCCCTGCCACATAGTGACCCCCATAGAGCCCCCCTGCCATATAGTGAGCCATTGAGACCCCATAGATCCCCCCCTGCCACATAGTGAGCCCCTAAGAGCCCCCTGCCACATAGTGAGCCATGGAGACCCCCATAGAGCTCCCCTACCACATAGTAACCCCTATAGAGCCCCCTGCCATATAGTGAGCCATTGAGACCCCCATAGACCCCTCTGCCACATAGTGAGCCATGGAGACCCCCATAGAGCCCCCCCTGCCACATAGAGCCTCCCCTTCCACATAGTGACCCCCATAGAGCCCCCTGCCACATAGTGAGCCATGGAGACCCCCATAGAGCTCCCCTGCCACATAGTGACCCCCATAGAGCCCCCTGCCACATAGTTAGCCATTGAGACCCCCATAGAGCCTCCCCTGCCACATAGTGAGCCAGAGACCACCCATAGGCCCCCCTGCCAAATAGTGATGACAGAGAGTCCCCCGGCCACGTAGTGATCCCCATAGAGCCCCCTGCCACATAGTGACCCAGAGACCCCCAAAGACCCCCGCTGCCACATAGTGAGCCATTGAGACCCCCATAGACCCCCCTGCCACATAGTGAGCCATGGAGACCCCCATAGAGCCCTGCCACATAGTGACTCCCATAGAGCCCCCCCTGCCAGATAGTGACCCCCATAGACCCCCATGCCACAGTGACCCCCCCCATAGATCCCTCTCTGCCACATAGTAAGCCATTAAGACCCCCATAGAGCCCCCTGCCACATAGTGACCCCCATAGAGCCCCCTGCCACATAGTGAGCCATGGAGACCTGATATATAACTCCCCTGCCACATAGTGACCCTCATAGAGCCCCCTGCCATATAGTGAGCCATTGAGACACCCCCATAGACTTTCCTGCCACATAGTGATCCCCATAGACCCTTCCTGCCACATAGTGACCCCCATAGAGACCCCTGCCATATAGTGAGTCTGCGACCCCCATAGACCTCCCTGCCACATAGTGAGCCATTTTGGCCCCCATAGATCCCCCTGCCACATAGTGAGCCAGAGACCCCCCCCATAGACCCCCCCTGCCACATAGAGACCCCCATAGAGCCCCCTGCCACATAGTGACCCCATAGAGCCCCCTGCCATATAGTGAGCCATGGAGACCCCCATAGAGCCCCTGCCATATAGTGAGCCATTGAGACCCCCATAGACCCCCCTGCCACATAGTGAGCCATTGAGACCCCCATAGAGCCCCCCTGCCACATAGTGAGCCAGAGACCCCCCCCATAGACCCCCCTGCCACACAGAGATTCCCATAGATCCCCCCCTGCCAAATAGTGATCCCCATTGAGCTCCCCTTGCCACATAGAGACACTCATAGAGTCCGCTGCCACATAGTGACCTCCATAGAGCCCCTTGCCATATAGTGAGCCATTAAGACCCCCATAGAACCCCATGCCACATAGCGAGCCATTAAGACCCCCATAGAGACCCCCCTGCCACATAGAGCCTCCCCTGCCACATAGTGACCCTCAGAGAGCCCCCTGCCACATAGTGAGCCAATGAGACCCCCATAGAGCTCCCCTGCCACATAGTGACCCCCATAGAGCCCCCTGCCATATAGTGAGCCATTGAGACCCCCATAGACCCCTCTGCCACATAGTGAGCCATTGAGACCTCCATAGAGCCCTCTGCCACATAGTGAGCCAGAGACCCTCATAGAGCCCTCTGCCACATAGTGACCCCCATAGAGCCCCCTGCCATATAGTGAGCCATTAAGATCCCCATAGACCCTCCCTGCCACATAGTAAGCCATGGAGACCCCCATAGAGCCCCCTGCCACATAGTGACCCCCATAGAGCCCCCTGCCATATAGTGAGGCATTGAGACCCCCCCATAGAGCCTCCCCTGCCACATAGTAAGCCAGACACCCCCCCCATAGACCCCCCCTGCCACATAGAGACCCCCATAGAGCCCCCTGCCACATAGTGACCCCATAGAGCCCCCTGCCATATAGTGAGCCACTGAGACCCCCATAGACCCCCCTGCCCCATAGTGAGCCATTCAGACCCCCATAGACCCCCGTGCCACATAGTGAGCCATTGAGACTCCCATAGAGCTCCCCTGCCATATAGTGACTCCCATAGAGCCCCCTGCCATATAGTCAGCCATTGAGACCCCCATAGACTCCCCTGCCAAATAGTGATCCCTATAGAGCCCCCCTTGCCACATAGAGACCCTCATAGAGCCCCCTGCCACATAGTAAAAAAGAGACCCCCATAAACCCCCCTGCCACATAGTGACCCCTATAGAGCTCCTTGCCATATAGTGAGCCATTAAGACCCCCATAGAGCCCCCTGCTACATAGTGAGCCATGGAGACCCCCATGGAGCCCCCCTGCCACATAGTGACCCCAATAGAGCCCCCTGCCACATAGTGAGCTATTGAGACCCCCATAGAGCCCCCTGCCACATAGTGACCCCCATAGAGCCCCCTGCCATATAGTGAGCCATTGAGACCCCCCTATAGAGCGTCCCCTGCCACATAGTGATCCCCATAGAGCCCCCTGCCACATAGTGAGCTATTGAGACCCCCATAGAGCCCCCTGCCACATAGTGACCCCCATAGAGCCCCCTGCCACATAGTGAGCCATGGAGACCCCCATAGAGCCCCCCTGCCACATAGTGACCCCCATAGAGCCCTCTGCCATATAGTGAGCCATGGAGACCCCCATAGAGCCTCCCCTGCCACATAGTGACCCCCATAGAGCCCCCTGCCATACAGTGAGCCAAGGAGACCCCCATAGAGCCCTTTTCCATATAGGGAGCCATGGAGACCCCCATAGAGCCTCCCCTGCCACATAGTGACTCCCATAGAGCCCCCTGCCATATAGTGAGCCATTGAGACCCCATAGACCCCCCTGCCACATAGTGACCTATTGAGACCGCCATAGACCCCCTGCCACATAGAGACCCCCATAGAGCCCCCTGCCACATAGTGAGCCAGAGACCCCCATAGACCCCCCTGCCACATAGTGACCCCCATAGAGCC
Organism: Colius striatus; assembly: GCF_028858725.1. Lineage (NCBI taxonomy): Eukaryota > Metazoa > Chordata > Aves > Coliiformes > Coliidae > Colius > Colius striatus. The sequence continues at coordinate 96,328 of NC_084771.1, forward strand.
CCTTGCCATATAGTGAGCCATTAAGACCCCCATAGAGCCCCCTGCCACATAGTGAGCCATGGAGACCACCCATAGGCCCCCCTGCCAAATAGTGACCCCAGAGAGCCCCCCTGCCACGTAATGATCCCCATAGAGCCCTCTGCCACATAGTGATCCAGAGACCCCCAAAGACCCCCGCTGCCACATAAGGAGCCATTGAGACCCCCATAGACCCCCCTGCCACATAGTGAGCCATGGAGACCCTCATAGAGCCCTGTCACATAGTGACTCCCATAGAGCCCCCCCGCCAGATAGTGACCCCCATAGACCCCCCTGCCACAGTGACCCCCCATAGATCCCCCCCTGCCACATAGTGAGCCCCTAAGAGCCCCCTGCCACGTAGTGAGCCATGGAGACCCCCATAGAGCCCCCTGCCACATAGTGACACCCATAGAGCCCCCCTGCCATATAGTGAGCCATTGAGACCACCATAGACCCCTCTGTCACATAGTGAGCCATTGAGACCTCCATAGAGCCCTCTGCCACATAGTGAGCCAATGACCCCCATAGAGCCCCCTGCCACATAGTGACCCCCATAGAGCCCCTTGCCATATAGTGAGCCATTAAGACCCCCATAGAGCCCCCTGCCACATAGTGAGCCATGGAGACCCCCATAGAGCTGCCCTGCCACATAGTGACCCCAGAGAGCCCCCCTGCCACGTAGTTATCCCCATAGAGCCCCCTGCCACATAGTGATCCATAGACCCCCAAAGACCCCCGCTGCCACATAAGGAGCCATTGAGACCCCCATAGACCCCCCTGCCACATAGTGAGCCATGGAGACCCCCATAGAGCCCTGCCACATAGTGACTCCCATAGAGCCCCCCCTGCCAGATAGTGACCCCCATAGACCCCCATGCCACAGTGACCCCCCCTATAGACCCTTCCTGCCACATAGTGAGCCATTAAGACCCCCATAGAGCCCCCTGCCACATAGTGACCCCCAGAGAGCCCCCCTGCCATATAGTGAGCCATTGAGACCCCCATAGAACCTCCCTGCCACATAGTGAGCCCCTAAGAGCCCCCTGCCACATAGTGAGCCATGGAGACCCCTATAGAGCTCCCCTGCCACATAGTGACCCCTATAGAGCAACCTGCCATATAGTGAGCCATTGAGACCCCCATAGACCCCTCTGCCACATAGTGAGCCATTGAGACCTCCATAGAGCCCTCTGCCACATAGTGAGCCAGAGACCCCCATAGAGCCCCCTGCCACATAGTGACCCCCATAGAGCCCCCTGCCATATAGTGAGCCATTAAGATCCCCATAGACCCCCCCCTGCCACATAGTAAGCCATGGAGACCCCCATAGAGCCCCCTGCCACATAGTGACCCCCATAGAGCCCCCTGCCATATAGTGAGCCATTGAGACCCCCCCATAGAGCCTCCCCTGCCACATAGTGACCCCCATAGAGCCCCCTGCCACATAGTGAGCTATGGAGACCCCCATAGACCCCCTGCCACATAGTGACCCCCATAGAGCCCCCTGCCATATAGTGAGCCATTGAGACCCCCCCATAGACGCCCCTGCCACATAGTGACCCCCATAGAGCCCCCCTGCCATATAGTGACCCCCATAGAGCCCCCCTGCCATATAGTGAGTCTGAGACCCCCATAGACCTCCCTGCCACATAGTGAGCCATTGAGGAACCCATAGATCCCCCTGCCACATAGTGAGCCATAGAGACCCCCATAGAGCTCCCCTGCCACATAGTGACCCCATAGAGAACCCCTGCCATATAGTGAGCCATTGAGACCACCATAGACCCCCTGCCACATAGTGAGCCAAGGAGAGCCACATAGAGCCTCCCCACCACATAGTGATCCCCATAGAGCCCCCTGACATATAGTGAGCCATTGAGACCCCCATAGACCCCCCCACCACATAGAGACCCCCATAGACCCCCCTGCCTCATAGTGAGCCAGAAACCCCCCCATAGACCTCCCATGCCACATAGAGACCCCCATAGAGCCCCCTGCCCCATAGTGAGCCAGATACCCCCCCCATAGACCCCCCCTGCCACATAGAGACCCCCATAGAGACACCTGCCACATAGTGAGCCATGGAGACCCCAATAGAGCTCCCCTGCCACATAGTGACCCCATAGAGCCCCCTGCCCCATAGTGACCCCATAGAGCCCGCTGCCATATAGTGAGCCATGGAGACCCCCATAGAGCCTCCCTGCCACATAGTGACCCCATAGAGCCCCCCTGCCACATAGTGAGCCATGGAGACCCCCATAGATCCCCCCCTGCCACATAGAGACCCCCATAGAGCCCCCAGCCACATACTGAGCCATTGAGACCCCCATAGAGCCCTGCCACATAGTGACTCCCATAGAGACCCCCTGCCAGATAGTGACCCACATAGACCCCCCCCGCCACAGTGACCCCCCATAGATCCCTCTCTGCCACATAGTGAGCCAGAGACCCCCATAGAGCCCCCTGCCACATAGTGACCCCCATAGAGCCCCCCTGCCATATAGTGAGCCATTGAGACCCCCTTAGAGCCCTGACACATAGTGACTCCCATAGAGACCCCCTGCCAGATAGTGACCCCCATAGACCCCCCCGCCACAGTGACCCCCCATAGATCCCTCTCTGCCACATAGTGAGCCAGAGACCCCCATAGAGCCCCCTGCCACATAGTGACCCCCATAGAGCCCCCCTGCCATATAGTGAGCCATTGAGACCCCCATAGAGCCCTTGCCACATAGTGACCCCCATAGAGCCCCTTACCATATAGTGAGCCATTGAGACCCCCATAGACCCCCCTGCCAAATACTGAGCCAGAGACCCTCCCTATAGACACTCCCTTGCCAAATAGTGACCCACCCCGCCCCACCCTGCCACATAGTGAGCCATTGCCTCACCCCATAGGGCCCGCCCTGCCACATAGCGAGCCATTGAGACCCCCCAAAGACCCCCTGCCAAAGAGTGAGCCATTGAGACCCCCATAGACCCTCCCCTGCCACATAGTGATCCAGCCCCCGATCCCATCCCCCACCCTGCCACATAGTGAGCCAGAGACCCCCCCATAGACTCCCTGCCAAATAGTGAGTCATTGAGACCCCCCCATAGACCCTCCCCTGCCACAAAATGACCCCCCATAGACCCCCCTGCCACAAAATGACCCCCCATAGACCCCCCTGCCAAATACTGAGCCATTGAGACCCCATAGAGCCCCCTGCCAAATAGTGACCCATTGAGACCCCCCCATAGACCCTCCCTTGCCAAATAGTGACCCACCCCATCCCATCCCCCACCCTGCCACATAGTGAGCTATTGAGACCCCTATAGAGCCCCCCGCCACAAAGTGAGCCCCCATAGACCCCCCTGCCAAATACTGAGCCATTGAGACCCCCATAGACCCCCCTGCCACATAGTGAGCCATTGAGACCCCCATAGAGCCTCCCCTGCCACATAGTGACCCCCATAGAGCCCCCTGCCACATAGTGATCCCCATAGAGCCCCCTTCCATATACTGAGCCATTGAGACCCCCATAGAGCCTCCCCTGCCACATAGTGACCCCCATAGAGCCCCCTGCCACATAGTGACCCAGAGACCCTCAAAGACCCCCCCTGCCACATAGTTAGCCATGGAGACCCCCATAAAGCCCCCCCTGCCACATAGTGACCCCCAGAGAGCCCCCTGCCACATAGTGAGCCATGGAGACCACCATAGAGCTCCCCTGCCACATAGTGACCCCCATAGAGCCCCCTGCCACATAGTGAGCCATTGGGACCCCCATAGAGCCTCCCCTGCCACATAGTGACCCATTGAGACGCCCATAGAGCCTCCTCTGCCACATAGTGAGCCAGTGACCACCCATAGGCCCCCCTGCCAAATAGTGAGCCATTAAGACCCCCATAGAGCCCCCCCGCCACATAGAGCCTCCCCTGCCACATAGTGACGCCATAGAGCCCCCTTCCACATAGTGAGCCATGGAGACCCCCATAGAGCTCCCCTGCCACATAATGACCCTCATAGAGTCCCCTGCCATATAGTGAGCCATTGAGACCCCCATAGACCCCTCTGCCACATAGTGAGCCATTGAGACCTCCATAGAGCCCCCCCTGCCACATAGAGCCTCCCCTGACACATAGTGACCCCCAGAGAGCCCCCTGCCACATAGTGAGCCACGTAGACCCCCATAGAGCCCTGCCACATAGTGACTCCCGTAGACCCCTTTGCCAGATAATGACCCCCATAGACCCCCCTGCCACAGTGACCCCCCCCATAGATCCCTCTCTGCCACATAGTGAGCCATTAAGACCCCCATAGAGCCCCCTGCTACATAGTGAGCCATGGAGAGCCACATAGAGCCTCCCCACCACATAGTGATTCCCATAGAGCCCCCTGCCATATAGTTAGCCATTGAGACCCCCATAGACCCCCCCGCCACATAGAGACCCCCAAAGACCCCCCTGCCCCATAGTGAGCCAGAGACCCCCCCATAGACCCCCCCTGCCACATAGAGACCCCCATATAGCCCCCTGCCACATAGTGACCCCATAGAGCCCCCTGCCATATAGTGAGCTATTCAGACCCCCATAGACCCCCTGCCACATAGAGACCCCCATAGAGCCCCCTGCCAAATAGTTAGCCAGGGAGACCCCCATAGACCCCCCTGCCACATAGTGAGCCATAGAGAACCCCCTGCCACATAGTGACCCCCATAGAGCCCCCTGCCACATAGTGAGCCAGAGACCACCCATAGAGCCCCCCTGCCACATAGTGACCCCATAAACCCCCCACCATATAGTGAGCCAGAGACCCCCCCATACACCCCCCTGCCAAATAGTGACCTTCATAGAGCCCCCCTTGCCACATAGAGACCCTCATAGAGCCCCCTGCCACATAGTGAGCCAGAGACCCCCATAGACCCCCCCTGCCACATAGTGACCCCCATAGAGCCCCTTGCCATATAGTGAGCCATTAAGACCCCCATAGAACCCCCTGCCACATAGTGAGCCATTAAGAACCCCATAGAGCCCCCCCTGCCACATAGAGCCTCCCCTGCCACATAGTGACCCCCAGAGAGCCCCCTGCCACATAGTGAGCCATGGAGACCCCCATAGAGCTCCCCTGCCACATAGTGACCCCCTTAGAGCCCCCTGCCACATAGTGAGCCATGGAGACCCCCATAGAGCTCCCCTGCCACATAGTGACCCCTATAGAGCCCCCTGCCATATAGTGAGCCATTGAGACCCCCATAGACCCCTCTGCCACATAGTGAGCCATTGAGACCTCCATAGAGCCCCCCCTGCCACATAGTGACCCCCAGAGAGACCCCTGCCACATAGTGAGCCATGGAGACCCCCATAGAGCTCCCCTGACTCATAGTGTGCCATGGAGACCCCAATAGAGCCCCCCTGCCACATAGTGACCCCCATAGAGACCCCTGCCATATAGTGAGCCATTGAGACCCCATACATCCCCCCCTGCCACATAGTGAGCCCCTAAGAGCCCCCTGCCACGTAGTGAGCCATGGAGACCCCCATAGAGCTACCCTGCCACATAGTGACCCCAGAGAGCCCCCCTGCCACGTAGTTATCCCCATAGAGCCCCCTGCCACATAGTGATCCATATACCCCCAAAGACCCCCGCTGCCACATAAGGAGCCATTGAGACCCCCATAGACCCCCCTGCCACATAGTGAGCCATGGAGACCCCCATAGAGCCCTGCCACATAGTGACTCCAATAGAGCCCCCCCTGCCAGATAGTGACCCCCATAGACCCCCATGCCACAGTGACCCCCCCTATAGACCCTTCCTGCCACATAGTGAGCCATTAAGACCCCCATAGAGCCCCCTGCCACATAGTGACCCCCAGAGAGCCCCCCTGCCATATAGTGAGCCATTGAGACCCCCATAGAACCTCCCTGCCACATAGTGAGCCCCTAAGAGCCCCCTGCCACATAGTGAGCCATGTTGACCCCTATAGAGCTCCCCTGCCACATAGTGACCCCTATAGAGCAACCTGCCATATAGTGAGCCATTGAGACCCCCATAGACCCCTCTGCCACATAGTGAGCCATTGAGACCTCCATAGAGCCCTCTGCCACATAGTGAGCCAGAGACCCCCATAGAGCCCCCTGCCACATAGTGACCCCCATAGAGCCCCCTGCCATATAGTGAGCCATTAAGGTCCCCATAGACCCCCCACTGCTACATAATAGAGCCCCCTGCCATATATTGAGCCATGGAGACCCCATAGACCCCCCTGCCATATAGTGAGCCATGGAGACCCCCATAGACCCCCCTGCCACATAGTGAGCCATAGAGAAACCCCTGCCACATAGTGACCCCCATAGAGCCCCCTGCCATATAGTGAGCCAGAGACCACCCATAGAGCCCCCCTGCCACATAGTGACCCCATAAACCCCCCACCATATAGTGAGCCAGAGACCCCCCCATAGACCCCCCTGCCAAATAGTGACCTTCATACAGCCCCCCTTGCCACACAGAGACCCTCACAGAGCCCTCTGCCACATAGTGAGCCAGAGACCCCCATAGACCCCCCTGCCACATAGTGACCCCCATAGAGCCCCCTGCCATATAGTGAGCCATTAAGACCCCCATAGAACCCCCTGCCACATAGTGAGCCATTAAGACCCCCATAGAGCCCCCCCTGCCACATAGAGCCTCCCCTGCCACATAGTGACGCCCAGAGAGCCCCCTGCCACATAGTGAGCCATGGAGACCCCCATAGAGCTCCCCTGCCACATAGTGACCCCCATAGAGCCCCCTGCCACATAGTGAGCCAAGGAGACCCCCATAGAGCTCCCTTGCCACATAGTGACCCCTATAGAGCCCCCTGCCATATAGTGAGCTATTGAGACCCCCACAGACCCCCTGCCACATAGTGAGCCACTAAGACCTCCATAGAGCCCCCCCTGCCACATAGAGCCTCCCCTGCCACATAGTGACCCCCAGAGAGCCCCTTGCCACATTGTGAGGCATGGAGACCCCCATAGAGCCTCCCCTGCCAGATAATGAGCCATGGAGACCCCCATAGAGCTCCCCCGCCACATAATGAGCCATTGAGACCCCCATAGAGCCTCCCCTGCCACATAGTGAGCCAGAGACCACCATAGGCCCCCCTGCCAAATAGTGACCCCACAGAGTCCCCCTGCCACGTAGTGATCCCCATAGAGCCCCCTGCCACATAGTGAGCCAGAGACCCTCAAAGACCCTTGCTGCCACATAGTGAGCCATTGAGACCCCCATAGACCCCCCTGCCACATAGTGAGCCATTAAGACCCCCATAGAGCCCCCTGCCACATAGTGACCCCCATAGAGCCCCCCTGCCATATAGTGAGCCATTGAGACCCCATAGATCCCCACCTGCCACATAGTGAGCCCCTAAGAGCCCCCTGCCACGTAGTGAGCCATGGAGACCCCCATAGAGCTGCCCTGCCACATAGTGACCCCCATAGAGCCCCCTGCCATATAGTGAGCCATTAAGACCCCCATAGACCCCCGCTGCCACATAGTGAGCCATTAAGACCCCCATAGACCCCCATGCCACATAGTGACCCCCATAGAGCCCCCTGCCATATAGTGAGCCATGGAGACCCCCATAGAGCCCCCCTGCCACATAGTGACCCCCATAGAGCCCCCTGCCATATAGTGAGCCATTAAGACCTCCATAGAGCCCTCTGCCACATAGTGAGCCATTGAGACCTCCATAGAGCTCTCTGTCACATAGTGAGCCAGAGACCCCCATAGAGACCCCTGCCACATAGTGACCCCCATAGAGCCCCCTGCCATATAGTGAGCCATTAAGACCCCCATAGACCCTCCCTGCCACATAGTGAGCCATGGAGACCACCCATAGGCCCCCCTGCCAAATAGTGACCCCAGAGAGCCCCCCTGCCACGTAGTGATCCCCATAGAGCCCCCTGCCACATAGTGATCCAGAGACCCCCAAAGACCCCCGCTGCCACATAAGGAGCCATTGAGACCCCCGTAGACCCCCCCCCTGCCACATAGTGAGCCCCTAAGAGCCCCCTGCCACATAGTGACCCCATAGAGCCCCCTGCCACATAGTGAGGAAGACATCCCCCCCATAGACCCCCCCTGCCACATAGAGACCCCCATAGAGCCCCCTGCCACATAGTGACCCCATAGAGCCCCCTGCCATATAGTGAGCCACTGAGACCCCCATAGACCCCCCTGCCCCATAGTGAGCCATTGAGACCCCCATAGAGCCCCCTGCCACATAGTGACTCCCATAGAGCCCCCTGCCATATAGTTAGCCATTGAGACCCCCATAGACCCCCCTGCCAAATAGTGACCCCTATAGAGGCCCCCTTGCCACATAGAGACCCTCATAGAGCCCCCTGCTACATAGTGAGCCAGAGACCCCTATAGACCCCCCTGCCACATATTGACCCCCATAGAGCCCCCCTGCCATATAGTGAGCCATTGAGACCCCATAGATCCCCCCCTGCCACATAGTGAGCCCCTAAGAGCCCCCTGCCACATAGTGAGCCATGGAGACCCCCATAGAGCTCCCCTGCCACATAGTGACCCCTATATAGCCCCCTGCCATATAGTGAGCCATTGAGACCCCCATAGACACCTCTGCCACATAGTGAGCCATTGAGACCTCCATAGAGCCCTCTGCCACATAGTGAGCCAGAGACCCCCATAGAGCCCCCTGCCACATAGTGACCCCCATAGAGCCCACTGCCATATAGTGAGCCATTAAGACCCCCATAGACCCCCCCTGCCACATAGTGACCCCCATAGAGCCCTCTGCCATATAGTGAGCCATAGAGACCCCCATAGAGCCCCCCTGCCACATAGTGACCCCCATAGAGCCCACTGCCATATAGTGAGCCATTGAGACCCCCCCATAGATCCTCCCCTGCCACATAGTGACCCCCATAGAGCCCCCTGCCACATAGTGAGCTATTGAGACCCCAATAGAGCCCCCTGCCACATAGTGACCTCCGTAGAGCCCGCTGCCATATAGTGAGCCATAGAGACCCCCATAGAGCCTCCCCTGCCACATAGTGAGCCCCTAAGAGCCCCCTGCCACATAGTGACCCCCATAGAGACCCCTGCCATATAGTGAGTCTGCGACCCCCATAGACCTCCCTGCCACATAGTGAGCCATTGAGGCCCCCATAGATCCCCCTGCCACATAGTGAGCCCCTAAGAGCCCCCTGCCACATAGTGAGGCATGGAGACCCCCATAGAGCCTCCCCTGCCACATAGTGACCACTATAGAGCCCCCTGCCATATAGTGAGCCATTAAGACCCCCATAGACCCCCCCTGCCACATAGTGAGCCATGGAGACCCCCATAGAGCCCCCCTGCCACATAGTGACCCCCATAGAGCCCTCTGCCATATAGTGAGCCATGGAGACCCCCATAGAGCCTCCCCTGCCACATAGTGACCCCCATAGAGCCCTCTGCCATATAGTGAGCCATAGAGACCCCCATAGAGCCTCCCCTGCCACATAGTGACCCCCATAGAGCCCCCTGCCATATAGTGAGCCATGGAGACCCCCATAGAGCCCTCTGCCATATAGTGAGCCATGGAGACCCCCCCATAGAGCTCCTCTGCCACATAGTGACTCCCATAGAGCCCCCTGCCATATAGTGAACCATTCAGACCCCATAGAGCCCCCTGCCATATAGTGACCTCCAAAGAGCCCCCTGCCACATAGTGAGCTATTGAGACCCCCATAGACCCCCTGCAACATAGAGACCCCCATAGAGCCTCCCCTGCCACATAGTGACCTCCAAAGAGCCCCCTGCCACATAGTGAGCCATGGAGACCCCCATAGACCCCCCTGCCACATAGTGAGCAATAGAGAACCCCCTGCCACATCGTGACCCCCAAAGAGCCCCCTGCCATAGAGTGAGCCAGAAACCACCCATAGAGCCCCCCTGCTACATAGTGACCCCATAAACCCCCCACCATATAGTGAGCCAGAGACCCCCCCAAAGACCCCCCTGCCAAATAGTGACCTTCATAGAGCCCCCCCTGCCAAATAGTGACCCCACAGAGTCCCCCTGCCACGTAGTGATCCCAATAGAGCCCCCTGCCACATAGTGACCCAGAGACCCCCATAGACCCCCCTGCCACATAGTGAGCCATGGAGACCCCCATAGAGCCCTGCCAGATAGTGACCCCCATAGACCCCCATGCCACAGTGACCCCCCCCATAGATCCCTCTCTGCCACATAGTGAGCCATTAAGACCCCCATAGAGCCCCCTGCCACATAGTGACCCGCATAGAGCCCCTCTGCCATACAGTGAGCCATTGAGACCCCATAGATCCCCCCCTGCCACATAGTGAGCCCCTAAGAGCCCCCTGCCACGTAGTGAGCCATGGAGACCCCCATAGAGCTGCCCTGCCACATAGTGACCCCCATAGAGCCCCCTGCCATATAGTGAGGCATTAAGACCCCCATAGACCCCCCCTGCCACATAGTGAGCCATGGAGACCCCCATAGAGCCCCCCTGCCACATAGTGACCCCCATAGAGCCCTCTGCCATATAGTGAGCCATGGAGACCCCCATAGAGCCCCCCTGCCACATAGTGACCCCTATAGAGCCCCCTGCCATATAGTGAACCATGGAGACCCCCATAGAGCCCCCCTGCCACATAGTGACCCCTATAGAGCCCCCCCCGCCACAGTGACCCCCCATAGATCCCTCTCTGTCACATAGTGAGCCAGAGACCACCATAGAGCCTCCCCTGCCACATAGTGACCCCCATAGAGCCCTCTGCCATATAGTGAGCCATGGAGACCCCCATAGAGCCCCCCTGCCACATAGTTACCCCCATAGAGCCTCCTGCCATATAGTGAGCCATTGAGACCCCCACAGACCCCCTGCCCCATAGTGAGCCATTGAGACCCCCATAGACTCTTCTGCCACATAGTGAGCCATTGAGACTTCCATAGACCCCCCTGCCCCATAGTGAGCCAGAGACCCCCCCCATAGAGCCCCCCTGCCACATAGAGACCCCCATAGAGCCCCCTGCCACATAGTGACCCCATAGAGCCCCCTGCCATATAGTGAGCCACTGAGACCCCCATAGACCCCCCTGCCCCATAGTGAGCCATTGAGACCCCCATAGACCCCCCTGCCTCATAGTGAGCCATTGAGACCCCCATAGAGCTCCCCTGCCACATAGTGACTCCTATAGAGCCCCCTGCCATATAGTGAGCCATTGAGACCCCCATAGACCCCCTGCAAAATACTGAGCCAGAGACCCTCCCTATAGACCCTTCCTGTGCCAAATACTGACCCACCCCGCCCCACCCTGCCCCATAGTGAGCCATTGAGACCCCCCAAAGACCCCCTGCCAAATAGTGAGCCATTGAGACCCCATAGAGCCCCCTGCCAAATAGTGAGCCATTAAGACCCCCATAGAGCCCCCCCGTCACATAGAGCCTCCCCTGCCACATAGTGAGCCTCAGAGAGCCCCCTGCCACATAGTGAGGCAATGAGACCCCCATAGAGCTCCCCTGCCACATAGTCACCCCCATAGAGCCCCCTGCCATATAGTGAGCCATTGAGACCCCCATAGACCCCTCTGCCACATAGTGAGCCATTGAGACCTCCATAGAGCCCTCTGCCACATAGTGAGCCAGAGACCCCCATAGAGCCTCCTGCCACATAGTGACCCCCATAGAGCCCCCTGCCATATAGTGAGCCATTAAGATCCCCATAGACCCCCCCTGCCACATAGTAAGCCATGAAGACCCCCATAGAGCCCCCTGCCACATAGTGACCCCCATAGAGCCCCCTGCCATATAGTGAGCCATTGAGACCCCCACATAGAGCCTCCCCTGCCACATAGTGAGCCAGACACCCCCCCCATAGACCCCCCCTGCCACATAGAGACCCCCATAGAGCCCCCTGCCACATAGTGACCCCATAGAGCCCCCTGCCATATAGTGAGCCACTGAGACCCCCATAGACCCCCCTGCCCCATAGTGAGACATTGAGACCCCCATAGAGCTCCCCTGCCACATAGTGAGTCCCATAGAGCCCCCTGCCATATAGTGACCCCTATAGAGCCCCCCTTGCCACATAGAGACCCTCATAGAGCCCCCTGCCACATAGTGAGCCAGAGACCCCCATAGACCCCCCTGCCACATAGTGACCCCTATAGAGCTCCTTGCCATATAGTGAGCCATTAAGACCCCCATAGAGCCCCCTGCTACATAGTGAGCCATGGAGACCCCCATGGAGACCCCCTGCCACATAGTGACCCCCATAGAGCCCCCTGCCACATAGTGAGCTATTGAGAGCCCCATAGAGCCCCCTGCCACATAGTGACCCCCATAGAGCCCCCTGCCATATAGTGAGCCATTGAGACCCCCCTATAGAGCGTCCCCTGCCATATAGTGATCCCCATAGAGCCCCCTGCCACATAGTGAGCTATTGAGACCCCCATAGAGCCCCCTGCCACATAGTGATTCCCATAGAGCCCCCTGCCACATAGTGAGCCATGGAGACCCCCATAGAGCCCCCCTGCCACATAGTGACCCCCATAGAGCCCTCTGCCATATAGTGAGCCATGGAGACCCCCATAGAGCCTCCCCTGCCACATAGTGACCCTCATAGAGCCCTCTGCCATATAGTGAGCCATGGAGACCCGCATAGAGCCTACCCTGCCACATAGTGACCCCCATAGAGCCCCCTGCCATATAGTGAGCCAAGGAGACCCCCATAGAGCCCTCTGCCATATAGTGAGCCATGGAGACCCCCATAGAGCCTCCCCCCCCACATAGAGACCCTCATAGAGCCCCCTGCCACATAGTGAGCCAGAGACCCCCATAGACCCCCCTGTCACATAGTGACCCCCATAGAGCCCCTTGCCATATAGTGAGCCATTAAGACCCCTATAGAACCCCCTGCCACATAGTGAGTTATTAAGACCCCCATAGAGCCCCCCCTGCCACAAGGAGCCTCCCCTGCCACATAGTGACCCCCAGAGAGCCCCCTGCCACATAGTGAGCCATGGAGACCCCCATAGAGCTCCCCTCCCATATAGTGACCCCCATAGAGCCCTCTGCAACATAGTGAGCCATGGAGACCCCCATAGAGCTCCCCTGCCACATAGTGACCCCTATAGAGCCCCCTGCCATATAGTGAGCCATTGAGACCCCCATAGAGCTCCCCTTCCACATAGTGACCCCTATAGAGCCCCCTGCCATATAGTGAACCATTGAGACCCTCATAGACCCCTCTGCCACATAGTGAGCCATTGAGACCTCCATAGAGCCCTCCCTGCAACATAGAGCCTCCCCTGCCACACAGTGACCCCCAGAGAGCCCCCTGCCACATAGTGAGCTATTGAGACCCCCTATAGAGCTCCTCCTGCCACATAGTGATCCATAGAGAACCCCCTGCCACACAGTGAGACATTGAGACCCCCATAGACCCCTCTGCCACATAGTGACACTCATAGAGCCCCCTGCCACATAGTGAGCCATTGAGACCCCCCATAGAGCCCCCTGCCACATAGTGAGCCAGAGAGACCCCCCCATAGACCCTCCCCTGCCACAAAATGACCCCCCATAGACCCCCCTGCCAAATACTGAGCCATTGAGATTCCATAGAGCCCCCTGCCAAATAGTGAGCCATTGAGACCCCCCCATAGACCCTCCCTTGCCAAATAGTGACCAACCGCATCCCATCCCCCACCCTGCCACATAGTGAGCTATTGAGACCCCTATAGAACCCCCCTGCCACAAAGTGACCCCCCATAGACCCCCCTGCAAAATACTGAGCCATTGAGACCCCCATAGACCCCCCTGCCACATAGTGAGCCATTGAGACCCCCATAGAGCCTCCCCTGCCACATAGTGACCCCCATAGAGCCCCCTGCCACATATTGATCCCCATAGAGCCCCCTTCCACATAATGAGCCATTGAGACCCCCATAGAGCCTCCCCTGCCACACAGTAACCCCCATAAAGATCCCTGCCACATAGTGAGCCAGAGACCCCCCCCATAGACCCCCCCTGCCACATAGAGACCCCCATAGAGCCCCCTGCCACATAGTGACCCTCATAGAGCCCCCTGCCATATAGTGAGCCATTTAGACCCCCATAGACCCCTCTGCCACATAGTGAGCCATTGAGACCTCCATAGAGCCCCCCCTGCCACATAGTGAGCCACAGACCACCCATAGAGCCCCCTGCCAAATAGTGATCCCCATAGAGCCCCCTGCCACATAGTGAGCCAAGGAGACCCCGATAGAGCTCCCCTGCCACATAGTGACCCCTATAGAGCCCCCTGCCATATAGTGAGCCAATGAGACCCCCATAGACCCCTCTGCCACATAGTGAGCCATTGAGACCCCCATAGACCCCTCTGCCATATAGTGAGCCATTGAGACCCCCCCATAGAGCCTCCCGTGCCACATAGTGACCCCCATAGAGCCCCCTGCCATATAGTGAGCCATTGAGACCCCCCCATAGAGTCTCCCCTGCCACATAGTGACCCCCATAGAGCCCCCTGCCATATAGTGAGCAATTGAGACCGCCCCATAGAGCCTCCCCCACCACATAGTGACCCCCATAGAGCCCCCTGCCACATAGTGAGCTATTGAGACACCCATAGAGCCCCCTGCCACATAGTGACCCCCATAGAGCCCCCTGCCATATAGTGAGCCATTGAGACCCCCCCATAGAGCCTCCCCTGCCACATAGTGATCCCCATAGACCCTTCCTGCCACATAGTAACCCCCATAGAGACCCCTGCCATATAGTGAGTCTGCGACCCCCATAGACCTCCCTGCCACATAGTGAGCCATTGAGGCCCCCATAGACCTCCCTGCCACATAGTGAGCCATTGAGGCCCCCATAGATCCCCCTGCCACATAGTGAGCCAGAGACACCCCCATAGAGCCTCCCCCTGCCACATAGTGACCCCATAGAGCCCCCTGCCATATAGTGACCCATTGAGACCCCCATAGACCCTCTGCCACATAGTGAGCCATTGAGACCCCCATAGACCCCCCTGCCCCATAGTGAGCCAGAGACCCCCCCATAGACCCCCCCTGCCACATAGAGACCCCCATAGAGCCCCCTGCCACATAGTGACCCCATAGAGCCCCCTGCCATATAGTGAGCCATGGAGACCCCCATAGACCCCCCTGCCCCATAGTGAGCCCTTGAGACCCCCATAGACCCCACTGCCACATAGTGAGCCATTGAGACCCCCATAGAGCTCCCCTGCCACATAGTGAGCCAGAGACCCCCCCCATAGAACCCCCTGCCACATAGAGACCCCCATAGAGCCTCCCCTGCCACATAGTGACCCCCATAGAGCCCCCTGCCATATAGTGATTCATTGAGACCCCATAGAGCCTCCCCTGCCACATAGTGACCCCCAGAGAGCCCCCTGCCACATAGTGAGCCATGGAGACCACCATAGAGCTCCCCTGTCACATAGTTACCCCCATAGAGCCCCCTGCCACATAGTGAGCCATTGGGACCCCCATAGAGCCTCCCCTGCCACATAGTGAGCCAGAGACCACCCATAGGCCCCCCTGGCAAATAGTGAGCCATTAAGACCCCCATAGAGCCCTCCCTGCCACATAATGACCCTCATAGAGCCCCCTGCCATATAGTGAGCCATTGAGACCCCCATAGACCCCTCTGTCACATAGTGAGCCATTGAGACCTCCATAGAGCTCCCACTGCCACATAGAGCCTCCCCTGCCACATGGTGACCCCCAGAGAGCCCCCTGCCACATAGTGAGCCACGGAGACCCCCATAGAGCCCTGCCACATAGTGACCCCCATAGACCCCCCTGCCACAGTGACCCCTCCCATAGATCCCTCTCTGCCACATAGTGAGCCATTAAGACCCCCATAGAGCCCCCTGCCACATAGTGACCCCTATAGAGCCCCCCTGCCATATAGTGAGCCATTGAGACCCCATAGATCCCCCCCTGCCACATAGTGAGCCCTTAAGAGCCCCCTGCCACATAGTGATCCATTAAGACCCCCATAGACCCCCCCTGCCACATAGTGAGCCCCATAGAGCCCCCTGCCACATAGTGAGCTATTGAGACCCCCATAGAGCCCCCTGCCACATAGTGACCCCCATAGAGCCCCCTGCCATAGAGTGAGCCATTGACCCCCCCATAGAGCCTCCCCTGCCAAATAGTGACCCCCATAGAGCCCCCTGCCACATAGTGAGCTATTTAGACCCCCATAGAGCCCCCTGCCACATAGTGACCCCCATAGAGCCCCCTGCCATATAGTGAGCCATTGAGACCCCCCCATAGACGCCCCTGCCACATAGTGATATCCATAGAGCCCCCCTGCCACATAGTGACCCCCATAGAGCCCCCCTGCCATATAGTGAGTCTGAGACCCCCATAGACCTCCCTGCCACATAGTGAGCCATTGAGGCCCCCATAGATACCCCTGCCACATAGTGAGCCATAGAGACCCCCATAGAGCTCCACCTGCCACATAGTGACCCCATAAAGAACCCCTGCCATATAGTGGACCATTGAAACTCCCATAGACCCCCTGCCACATAGTGAGCCATTGAGACCTTCATAGAGCCCCCCCTGCCACATAGTGAGCCAGAGACCACCCATAGGCCCCCCTGCCAAATAGTGACTCCAGAGAGCCCCCCTGCCACATAGTGATCTTCATTGAGAACCCTGCCACATAGTGACCCAAAGACCCTCAAAGACCCCCCATGCCACATAGTTAGCCATGGAGACCCCCATAGAGCCCCCCCTGCCACATAGGGAGCCATGGAGACCCCCATAGAGCCCCCTTGCCACATAGTAACCCCCATAGACCACCCTGCCACATAGTGAGCCATGGAGACGCCCATAGACCCCCCCCGCCACATAGAGACCCCCATAGAGCCCCCTGCCACATAGTGAGCCATTGAGACCCCGCCGTAGAGCCCCCTCTGCCACATAGTGAGCCACAGACCCCCCCATAGACTTCCTGCCAAATACTGAGCCATTGAGACCCCTATAGAGACCCCTGCCACATAGTGACCCCCCATAGACCCCCCTGCCAAATAATGAGCCATTGAGACCCCCATAGAAAAACCTGCCACATAGTGAACCATTGAGACCCCCATAGAAACCCCTGCCACATAGTGAGCCATGGAGACCCCCATAGAGCCCTGCCACATAGTGACTCCCATAGAGCCCCCCCTGCCAGATAGTGACCCCCATAGACCCCCATGCCACAGTGACCCCCCCCATAGACCCTTCCTGCCACATAGTGAGCCATTAAGACCCCGATAGAGCCCCCTGCCACATAGTGACACCCAGAGAGCCCCCCTGCCATATAGTGAGCCATTGAGACCCCCATAGAACCTCCCTGCCACATAGTGAGCCCCTAAGAGCCCCCTGCCACGTAGTGAGCCATGGAGACCCCCATAGAGCTCCCCTGCCACATAGTGAGCCCCTAAGAGCCCCCTGCCACATAGTGAGCCATGGACACCCCTATAGAGCTCCCCTGCCACATAGTGACCCCCATAGAGCCCCCTGCCATATAGTGAGCCATTGAGACCCCCCCATAGAGCCTCCCCTGCAACATAGTGAGACAGACACCCCCCCCATAGACCCCCCCCTGCCACATAGAGACCCCCATAGAGCCCCCTGCCATATAGTGAGCCACTGAGACCGCCATAGACCCCCCTGCCCCATAGTGAGCCATTGAGACCCCCATAGACCCCCCTGCCACATAGTGAGCCATTGAGACCCCCATAGAGCTCCCCTGCCACATAGTGACTCCCATAGAGCCCCCTGCCATATAGTTAGCCATTGAGACCCCCATAGACCCCCCTGCCAAATAGTGACCCCTATAGAGCCCCCCTTGCCACATAGAGACCCTCATAGAGCCCCCTGCCACATAGTGAGCCAGAGACCCCCATAGACCCCCCTGCCACATAGTGACCCCCATAGAGCCCCCCTGCCATATAGTGAGCCATTGAGACCCCCATAGACCCCCGCTGCCACATAGTGAGCCATGGAGACCCCCATAGACCCCCCTGCCACATAGTGACCCCCATAGAGCCCCCTGCCATATAGTGAGCCATGGAGACCCCCATAGAGCCCCCCTGCCACATAGTGACCCCCATAGAGCCCCCTGCCATATAGTGAGCCATTGAGACCTCCATAGAGCCCTCTGCCACATAGTGAGCCATTGAGACCTCCATAGAGCTCTCTGTCACATAGTGAGCCAGAGACCCCCATAGAGACCCCTGCCACATAGTGACCCCCATAGAGCCCCCTGCCATATAGTGAGCCATTAAGACCCCCATAGACCCTCCCTGCCACATAGTGAGCCATGGAGACCACCCATAGGCCCCCCTGCCAAATAGTGACCCCAGAGAGCCCCCCTGCCACGTAGTGATCCCCATAGAGCCCCCTGCCACATAGTGATCCAGAGACCCCCAAAGACCCCCGCTGCCACATAAGGAGCCATTGAGACCCCCGTAGACCCCCCCCCTGCCATATAGTGAGCCCCTAAGAACCCCCTGCCACATAGTGACCCCATAGAGCCCCCTGCCACATAGTGAGGAAGACACCCCCCCCATAGACCCCCCCTGCCACATAGAGACCCCCATAGAGCCCCCTGCCACATAGTGACTTCCATAGAGCCCCCTGCCATATAGTTAGCCATTGAGACCCCCATAGACCCCCCTGCCAAATAGTGACCCCTATAGAGCCCCCCTTGCCACATAGAGAACCTCATAGAGCCCCCTGCTACATAGTGAGCCAGAGACCCCTATAGACCCCCCTGCCACATAGTGACCCCCATAGAGCCCCCCTGCCATATAGTGAGCCATTGAGACCCCATAGATCCCCCCCTGCCACATAGTGAGCCCCTAAGAGCCCCCTGCCACATAGTGAGCCATGGAGACCCCCATAGAGCTCCCCTGCCACATAGTGACCCCTATATAGCCCCCTGCCATATAGTGAGCCATTGAGACCCCCATAGACACCTCTGCCACATAGTGAGCCATTGAGACCTCCATAGAGCCCTCTGCCACATAGTGAGCCAGAGACCCCCATAGAGCCCCCTGCCACATAGTGACCCCCATAGAGCCCACTGCCATATAGTGAGCCATTAAGACCCCCATAGACCCCTCCTGCCACATAGTGACCCTCATAGAGCCCTCTGCCATATAGTGAGCCATAGAGACCCCCATAGAGCCCCCCTGCCACATAGTGACCCCCATAGAGCCCACTGCCATATAGTGAGCCATTGAGACCCCCCCATAGATCCTCCCCTGCCACATAGTGACCCCCATAGAGCCCCCTGCCACATAGTGAGCTATTGAGACCCCAATAGAGCCCCCTGCCACATAGTGACCCCCGTAGAGCCCGCTGCTATATAGTGAGCCATAGAGACCCCCATAGAGCCTCCCCTGCCACATAGTGACCCCCATAGAGCCCCCTGCCATATAGTGAGCCATGGAGACCCCCATAGAGCCCTCTGCCATATAGTGAGCCATTGAGACACCCCCATAGACTCCCCTGCCACAGAGTGATCCCCATAGACCCTTCCTGCCACATAGTGACCCCCATAGAGACCCCTGCCATATAGTGAGTCTGTGACCCCCATAGACCTCCCTGCCACATAGTGAGCCATTGAGGCCCCCATAGATCCCCCTGCCACATAGTGAGCCCCTAAGAGCCCCCTGCCACATAGTGAGCCATGGAGACCCCCATAGAGCCTCCCCTGCCACATAGTGAGCCATTGAGACCCCCATAGAGCCCCCCTGCCACATAGTGACCCCCATAGAGCCCTCTGCCATATAGTGAGCCATGGAGACCCCCATAGAGCCTCCCCTGCCACATAGTGACCCCCATAGAGCCCTCTGCCATATAGTGAGCCATAGAGACCCCCATAAAGCCTCCCCTGCCACATAGTAACCCCCATAGAGCCCCCTGCCATATAGTGAGCCATGGAGACCCCCATAGAGCCCTCTGCCATATAGTGAGCCATGGAGACCCCCCCATAGAGCTCCTCTGCCACATAGTGACTCCCATAGAGCCCCCTGCCATATAGTGAACCATTCAGACCCCATAGAGCCCCCTGCCATATAGTGACCTCCAAAGAGCCCCCTGCCACATAGTGAGCTATTGAGACCCCCATAGACCCCCTGCAACATAGAGACCCCCATAGAGCCTCCCCTGCCACATAGTGACCTCCAAAGAGCCCCCTGCCACATAGTGAGCCATGGAGACCCCCATAGACCCCCCTGCCACATAGTGAGCCATAGAGAACCCCCTGCCACATAGTGACCCCCAAAGAGCCCCCTGCCATAGAGTGAGTCAGAGACCACCCATAGAGCCCCCCTGCTACATAGTGACCCCATAAACCCCCCACCATATAGTGAGCCAGAGACCCCCCCATAGACCCCCCTGCCAAATAGTGACCTTCATAGAGCCCCCCCTGCCAAATAGTGACCCCACAGTGTCCCCCTGCCACGTAGTGATCCCAATAGAGCCCCCTGCCACATAGTGACCCAGAGACCCCCATAGACCCCCCTGCCACATAGTGAGCCATGGAGACCCCCATAGAGCCCTGCCACATAGTGACTCCCATAGAGCCCCCCCTGCCAGATAGTGACCCCCATAGACCCCCATGCCACAGTGACCCCCCCCATAGATCCCTCTCTGCCACATAGTGAGCCATTAAGACCCCCATAGAGCCCCCTGCCACATAGTGACCCCCATAGAGCCCCCCTGCCATATAGTGAGCGATTGAGACCCCATAGATCCCCCCCTGCCACATAGTGAGCCCCTAAGAGCCCCCTGCCACGTAGTGAGCCATGGAGACCCCCATAGAGCTGCCCTGCCACATAGTGACCCCCATAGAGCCCCCTGCCATATAGTGAGGCATTAAGACCCCCATAGACCCCCCCTGCCACATAGTGAGCCATGGAGACCCCCATAGAGCCCCCCTGCCACATAGTGACCCCCATAGAGCCCTCTGCCATATAGTGAGCCATGGAGACCCCCATAGAGCCCCCCTGCCACATAGTGACCCCTATAGAGCCCCCTGCCATATAGTGAGCCATGGAGACCCCCATAGAGCCCCCCTGCCACATAGTTACCCCCATAGAGCCCCCTGCCATATAGTGAGCCATTGAGACCCCCACAGACCCCCTGCCCCATAGTGAGCCATTGAGACCCCCATAGACTCTTCTGCCACATAGTGAGCCATTGAGACTTCCATAGACCCCCCTGCCCCATAGTGAGCCAGAGACCTCCGCCATAGAGCCCCCCTGCCACATAGAGACCCCCATAGAGCCCCCTGCCACATAGTGACCCCATAGAGCCCCCTGCCATATAGTGAGCCATTGAGACCCCCATAGACCCCCCTGCCCCATAGTGAGCCATTGAGACCCCCATAGAGCTCCCCTGCCACATAGTGACTCCTATAGAGCCCCCTGCCATATAGTGAGCCATTGAGACCCCCATAGACCCCCTGCAAAATACTGAGCCAGAGACCCTCCCTATAGACTCTCCCTTGCCAAATACTGACCCACCCCGCCCCACCCTGCCCCATAGTGAGCCATTGAGACCCCCCAAAGACCCCCTGCCAAATAGTGAGCCATTGAGACCCCATAGAGCCCCCTGCCAAATAGTGAGCCATTAAGACCCCCATAGAGCCCCCCCGCCACATAGAGCCTCCCCTGCCACATAGTCACCCCCATAGAGCCCCCTGCCATATAGTGAGCCATTGAGACCCCCATAGACCCGTCTGCCACACAGTGAGCCATTGAGACCTCCATAGAGCCCTCTGCCACATAGTGAGCCAGAGACCCCCATAGAGCCCCCTGCCACATAGTGACCCCCATAGAGCCCCCTGCCATATAGTGAGCCATTAAGATCCCCATAGACCCCCCCTGCCACATAGTAAGCCATGAAGACCCCCATAGAGCCCCCTGCCACATAGTGACCCCCATAGAGCCCCCTGCCATATAGTGAGCCACTGAGACCCCCATAGACCCCCCTGCCCCATAGTGAGACATTGAGACCCCCATAGAGCTCCCCTGCCACATAGTGACTCCCATAGAGCCCCCTGCCATATAGTGACCCCTATAGAGCCCCCCTTGCCACATAGAGACCCTCATAGAGCCCCCTGCCACATAGTGAGCCAGAGACCCCCATAGACCCCCCTGCCACATAGTGACCCCTATAGAGCTCCTTGCCATATAGTGAGCCATTAAGACCCCCATAGAGCCCCCTGCTACATAGTGAGCCATGGAGACCCCCATGGAGCCCCCCTGCCACATAGTGACCCCCATAGAGCCCCCTGCCATATAGTGAGCCATTGAGACCCCCCCATAGAGCCTCCCCTGCCACATAGTGACCCCCATAGAGCCCCCTGCCACATAGTGAGCTATTGAGAGCCCCATAGAGCCCCCTGCCACATAGTGACCCCCATAGAGCCCCCTGCCATATAGTGAGCCATTGAGACCCCCCTATAGAGCGTCCCCTGCCACACAGTGATCCCCATAGAGCCCCCTGCCACATAGTGAGCTATTGAGACCCCCATAGAGCCCCCTGCCACATAGTGATCCCCATAGAGCCCCCTGCCACATAGTGAGCCATGGAGACCCCCATAGAGCCCCCCTGCCACATAGTGACCCCCATAGAGCCCTCTGCCATATAGTGAGCCATGGAGACCCCCATAGAGCCTCCCCTGCCACATAGTGACCCCCATAGAGCCCTCTGCCATATAGTGAGCCATGGAGACCCCCATAGAGCCTCCCCCCCCACATAGAGACCCTCATAGAGCCCCCTGCCACATAGTGAGCCAGAGACCCCCATAGACCCCCCTGCCACATAGTGACCCCCATAGAGCCCCTTGCCATATAGTGAGCCATTAAGACCCCTATAGAACCCCCTGCCACATAGTGAGTTATTAAGACCCCCATAGAGCCCCCCCTGCCACATGGAGCCTCCCCTGCCACATAGTGACTCCCAGAGAGCCCCCTGCCACATAGTGAGCCATGGAGACCCCCATAGAGCTCCCCTCCCATATAGTGACCCCCATAGAGCCCTCTGCAACATAGTGAGCCATGGAGACCCCCATAGAGCTCCCCTGCCACATAGTGACCCCTATAGAGCCCCCTGCCATATAGTGAACCATTGAGACCCTCATAGACCCCTCTGCCACATAGTGAGCCATTGAGACCTCCATAGAGCCCTCCCTGCAACATAGAGCCTCCCCTGCCACACAGTGACCCCCAGAGAGCCCCCTGCCACATAGTGAGCTATTGAGACCCCCTATAGAGCTCCTCCTGCCACATAGTGATCCATAGAGAACCCCCTGCCACACAGTGAGACATTGAGACCCCCATAGACCCCTCTGCCACATAGTGACACTCATAGAGCCCCCTGCCACATAGTGAGCCATTGAGACCCCCCATAGAGCCCCCCTGCCATATAGTGACCCCCATAGAACCCCCTGCCATATAGTGAGCCATTGAGACCCCCCATAGAGCCCCCTGCCACATAGTGAGCCATGGAGACCCCCATACATCCCCCTCTGCCACATAGAGACCCCCATAGAGCCCCCTGCCACATAGTGAGCCATTGAGACCCCCCATAGAGCTCCTCCTGCCACATAGTGATCCATAGAGAACCCCCTGCCACATAGTGAGCCATGGAGACCCCCATAGAGCCCTGCCACATAGTGACTCCCATAGACCCCCCCTGCCACATAGTGAGCCATGGAGACCCCCATAGAGCCCCCCTGCCACACAGTGACCCCCATAGAGCCCCCCTGCCACAGAGTGAGCCATTGGGACCGCCATAGACCCCCCTGCCCCATAGTGAGCCAGAGACCCCCCCCATAGACCCCCCCTGCCACATAGAGACCCCCATAGAGCCCCCTGCCACATAGTGACTCCCATAGAGCCCCCTGCCATATAGTGAGCCATTGAGACGCCCATAGACCCCCCTGCCAAATAGTGACCTTTATAGAGCCCCCCTTGCCACATAGAGACCCTCATAGAGCCCCCTGTTACATAGTTAGCCAGAGACCCCCATAGAGCCCCCCCTGCCACATAGTGACCCCCATAGAGCCCCCTGCCATATAGTGAGCCATGCAGACCCCCATAGATCCCCCCCTGCCACATAGAGACCACCATAGAGCCCCTTGCCACATAGTGAGCCATTGAGACCCCCATAGACCCCCCTGCCACATAGTGAGCCATTGAGACCCCCATAGAGGCCTTGCCACATAGTGACCCCCATAGAGCCCCTTACCATATAGTGAGCCATTGAGACCCCCATAGACCCCCCTGCCAAATACCGAGCCAGAGACCCTCCCTATAGACCCTCCCTTGCCAAATAGTGACCCACCCCGCCCCACCCTGCCACATAGTGAGCCATTGCCTCACCCCATAGGGCCCGCCCTGCCACATAGTGAGCCATTGAGACCCCCCAAAGACCCCCTGCCAAATAGTGAGCCATTGAGACCCCCATAGACCCTCCCCTGCCACATAGTGACCCAGCCCCCCATCCCATCCCCCACCCTGCCACATAGTGAGCCAGAGACCCCCCCATAGACTCCCTGCCAAATAGTGAGTCATTGAGACCCCCCCATAGACCCTCCCCTGCCACAAAATGACCCCCCATAGACCCCCCTGCCAAATACTGAGCCATTGAGATTCCATAGAGCCCCCTGCCAAATAGTGAGCCATTGAGACCCCCCCATAGACCCTCCCTTGCCAAATAGTGACCAACCCCATCCCATCCCCCACCCTGCCACATAGTGAGCTATTGAGACCCCTATAGAACCCCCCTGCCACAAAGTGACCCCCCATAGACCCCCCTGCCAAATACTGAGCCATTGAGACCCCCATAGACCCCCCTGCCACATAGTGAGCCATTGAGACCCCCATAGAGCCTCCCCTGCCACATAGTGACCCCCATAGAGCCCCCTGCCACATAGTGATCCCCATAGAGCCCCCTTCCACATAGTGAGCCATTGAGACCCCATAGATCCCCCCCTGCCACATAGTGATCCCCATAGAGCCCCCTGCCACATAGTGCCCCAAACACCCTCAAAGACCCTTGCTGCCACATAGTGAGCCATTGACACCGCCATAGACCCCCCTGCCACATAGTGAGCCATGGAGACCCCCATAGAGCCCTGCCAGATAGTGACCCCCATAGACCCCCATGCCACAGTGACCCCCCCATAGATCCCTCTCTGCCACATAGTGAGCCATTAAGACCCCCATAGAGCCCCCTGCCACATAGTGACCCCCATAGAGCCCCCCTGCCATATAGTGAGCCATTGAGACCCCATAGATCCCCCCCTGCCACATAGTGAGCCCCTAAGAGCCCCCTGCCACATAGTGAGCCATGGAGACCCCCATAGAGCTGCCCTGCCACATAGTGACCCCCATAGAGCCCCCTGCCATATAGTAAGCCATTAAGACCCCCATAGACCCCCCCTGCCACATAGTGAGCCTTGGAGACCCCCATAGAGCCCCCCTGCCACATAGTGACCCCCATAGAGCCCCCTGCCATATAGTGAGCCATTGAGACCTCCATAGAGCCCTCTGCCACATAGTGAGCCAGAGACCCCCATAGAGCCCCCTGCCACATAGTGAGCTATTGAGACCCCCATAGACCCCTCTGCCATATAGTGAGCCATTGAGACCCCCATAGAGCCCTCTGCCACATAGTGAGCCATTGAGACCTCCATAGAGCCCTCGGCCACATAGTGAGCCAGAGACCCCCATAGAGCCCCCTGCCACATAATGACCCCAATAGAGCCCCCTGCCATATAGTGAGCCATTGAGACCCCCATAGACCCCTCTGCCACATAGTGAGCCATTGAGACCTCCATAGAGCCCCCCCTGCCACATAGAGCCTCCCCTGCCACATAGTGACCCTCATAGAGTTCCCTGTCATATAGTGAGACATTGAGACCCCCATAGACCCCTCTGCCACATAGTGAGCCATTGAGACCCCCCATAGAGCCCCGTGCCACATAGTGAGTCATTGAGACCTCCATAGAGCCCTCTGCCACATAGTGAGCCAGAGACCCCCATAGAGCCCCCTGCAACATAGTCAGCCATTAAGACCCCCATAGACCCCCCCTGCCACATAGTGAGTCATGCAGACCCCCATAGAGCCCTCCTGCCACATAGTGACCCCCATAGAGCCCCCTGCAACATAGTGAAATATTGAGACCCTCATAGAGCCCCCTGCCACATAGTGACCCCCATAGAGCCCCCTGCCATATAGTGAGCCACTGAGACCCCCCCATAGAGCCTCCCCTGCCACATAGTCACCCCCATAGAGCCCCCTGCCACATAGTGAGCTATTGAGACCCCCATAGAGCCCCCTGCCACATAGTGAGCTATTGAGACCCCCATAGACCCTTCCTGCCACATAGTGACCCCCATAGAGACCCCTGCCATATAGTGAGTCGGAGACCCCCATAGATCCCCCTGCCACATAGTGAGCCATAGAAACCCCCATAGAGCCTCCCCCTGCCACATAATGACCCCATAGAGCCCCCTGCCATATAGTGAACCATTGAGACCCCCATAGACCCCCTGCCACATAGTGAGCCATGGAGAGCCTCATAGAGCCTCCCCACCACATAGTGATCCCCATAGAGCCCCCTGCCATATAGTGAGCCATTGAGATCCCCATAGACCCCCCTGCTCCGTAGTGAGCCATTGAGACCCCCATAGACCCCCCTGCCACATAGTGAGCCATTGAGACCCCCATAGACCCCCCTGCCTCATAGTGAGCCAGATACACCCCCAAAAAACCCCCCCTACCACATAGAGACCCCCATAGAGACACCTGCCACATAGTGAGCCATGGAGACCCCCATAGAGCCTCCCCTGCCACATAGTGACCCCCATAGAGCCCCCTGCCACATAGTGAACTATTGAGACCCCCATAGAGCCCCCTGCCACATAGTGACCCCCATAGAGCCCCCTGCCACATAGTGAGCCATCGAGACCCCCATATAGCCTCCCTGCCACATAGTGACCACATAGAGCCCCCTTCCATATAGTGAGCCATGGAGACACCCCCATAGAGCCCCCTGCCACATAGTGAGCCATGGAGACCCCCATAGATCCCCCCCTGCCATATAGAGACCCCCATAGAGCCCCGTGCCACATAGTGAGCCATTGAGACCCCCATAGAGCCCTGCCACATAGTGACTCCCATAGACACCCCCTGCCAGATAGTGACCCCCATAGACCCCCCTGCCACAGTGACCCCACATAGATCCCTCTCTGCCACATAGTGAGCCAGAGACCCCCATAGAGCCCCCTGCCACATAGTGACCCCCATAGAGCCCCCCTGCCATATAGTGAGCCATTGAGACCCCCATAGACCCCCCTGCCAAATACTGAGCCAGGGACCCTCCCTATAGACCCTCCCTTGCCAAATAGTGACCCACCCCGCCCCACCCTGCCACATAGTGAGCCATTGAGACCCCCCAAAGACCCCCTGCCAAATACTGAGCCATTGAGACCCCCATAGACCCTCCCCTGCCACATAGTGACCCAGCCCCCCATCCCATCCCCCACCCTACAACATAGTGAGCCAGAGACCCCTCCATAGACTCCCTGCCAAATAGTGAGTCATTGAGACCCCTCCATAGACCCTCCCCTGCCACAAAATGACCCCCCATAGACCCCCCTGAAAAATACTGAGCCATTGAGACCCCATAGAGCCCCCTGCCAAATAGTGAGCCATTGAGACCCCCCCATAGACCCTCCCTTGCCAAATAGTGACCCACCCCATCCCATCCCCCACCCTGCCACATAGTGAGCTATTGAGACCCCTATAGAGCCCCCCTGCCACATAGTGACCCCCCATAGACGCCCCTGCCAAATAGTGAGCCATTGAGACCCCCATAGAGCCTCCCCTGCCACATAGTGACCCCCATAGAGCCCCCTGCCACATAGTGAGCTAGAGACCCCCCCCATAGACCCCCCCTGCCACATAGAGACCCCCATAGAGCCCCCTGCCACATTGTGACCCTCATAGAGCCCCCTGCCATATAGTGAGCCATTGAGACCCCCATAGACCCCTCTGCCACATAGAGAGCCATTGAGACATCCATAGAGCCCCCCCTGCCACATAGTGAGCCAGAGACCACCCATAGGCCCCCCTGCCAAATAGTGACTCCAGAGAGCCCCCCTGCCACATAGTGATCCCCATAGAGCCCCCTGCCACATAGTGACCCAGAGACCCTCAAAGACCCCCCCTGCCACATAGTGAGCCATGGAGACCCCCATAGAGCCCCCCCTGCCACATAGTGACCCCCAGAGAGCCCCCTGCCACATAGTAACCCCCATAGACCACCCTGCCACATAGTGAGCCATGGAGACGCCCATAGACCCCCCCCGCCACATAGAGACCCCCATAGAGCCCCCTGCCATATAGTGAGCCATAGAGAACCCCATTGAGCTCCCCTGACACATAGTGACTCCATAGAACCCTCTGCCACATAGTGAGCCATTGAGACTCCCATAGAGCCTCTCCTGCCACATAGTGAGCCCCATAGAGCCCCCTGCCACATAGTGAGCCATTGAGACCCCGCCATAGAGCCCCCTCTTCCACATAGTTAGCCAGAGACCCCCCCATAGACTCCCTGCCAAATACTGAGCCATTGAGACCCCCATAGAGACCCCTGCCACATAGTGAGCCATTGAGACCCTCATAGAAACCCCTGCTACATAGTGAGCAATGGAGACCCCCATAGAGCCCTGCCACATAGTGACTCCCATAGAGCCCCCCCTGCCAGATAGTGACCCACATAGACCCCCATGCCACAGTGACCCCCCCCATAGATCCCTCTCTGCCACATAGTGAGTCATTGAGACCTCCATAGAGCCCTCTGCCATATAGTGAGCCATTGAGACCCCCCCATAGAGTCTCCCCTGCCACATAGTGACCCCCATAGAGTCCCCTGCCACATAGTGAGCTATTGAGACCCCCATAGAGCCCCCTGCCATATAGTGAGCCATTGAGACCCCCCCATAGAGCCTCCCCTGCGACATAGTGATCCCCATAGAGCCCCCTGCCATATAGTGAGCCAGAGAGACCCCCATAGAGCCTCCCCCTGCCACATAGTGACCCCATAGAGCCCCCTGCCATATAGTGAGCCATTGAGACCCCATAGACCCCCCACCACATAGTGAGCCATTGAGAACCCCATAGACCCCCCTGCCCCATAGTGAGCCAGAGACCCCCCCATAGATCCCCCCTGCCACATAGAGACCCCCATAGAGCCCCCTGCCACATAGTGACCCCATAGAGCCCCCTGCCACATAGTGACCCTCATAGAGCCCCTTGCTATATAGTGAGCCATTGAGACCCCATAGAGCCCCCCCTGCCACATAGAGCCTCCCCTGCCACATAGTGATCCCCAGAGAGCCCCCTGCCACATAGTGAGCCATGGAGACCACCATAGAGCTCCCCTGCCACATAGTGACCCCCATAGAGCCCCCTGCCACATAGTGAGCCATTGAGACCCCCATAGAGCCTCCCCTGCCACATAGTGAGCCATTGAGACCCCCATAGAGCCTCCTCTGCCACATAGTGAGCCAGAGACCACCCATAGGCCCCCCTGCCAAATAGTGAGCCATTAAGACCCCCATAGAGCCCCCCCTGCCACATAGAGCCTCCCCTGCCACATAGTGACCCCCATAGAGCCCCCTTCCACATAGTGAGCCATGGAGACCCCCATAGAGCTCCCCTGCCACATAATGACCCTCATAGAGCCCCCTGCCATATAGTGAGCCATTGAGACCCCCATAGACCCCCCTGCCACATAGTGAGCCATTGAGACCCCCATAGACCCCCCTGCCACATAGTGAGCCATGGAGAGCCCCATAGAGCCCTGCCACATAGTGACTCCCATAGACCCCCCTGCCAGATAGTGACCCCCATAGACCCCCCTGCCACAGTGACCCCCCCCATAGATCCCTCTCTGCCACATAGTGAGCCATGGAGACCCCCATAGAGCCCCCTGCCACATAGTGACCCCTATAGAGCCCCCTGCCACATAGTGACCCCATAGAGCCCCCTGCCATATAGTGAGACATTGAGACCCCCATAGATCCCCCCCTGCCACATAGTGACCTTCAGAGGGTCCCCTGCCACAGTGACCCCCCCATAGATCCCTCTCTGCCATATAGTGAGCCATTGAGACCCCCATAGACCCTCCCCTGCCACATAGTGACCCAGTCCCCCTTCCCATCCCCCACTCTTCCACATAGTGAGCCAGAGACCCCCCCCATAGACTCCCTGCTACATAGTGAGCCATTGAGACCCCCTCATAGACCCTCATCTGCCACAAAATGACCCCCCATAGACCCCCTTGCCAAATACTGATCCATTGAGACCCCATAGAGCCCCCTGCCAAATAGTGAACCATTGAGACCCCCCCATAGACCCTCCCTTGCCAAATAGTGACCCACCCCATCCCATCCCCCACCCTGCCACATAGTGAGCTATTGAGACCTACATAGAGACCCTTGCCACATAGTGACCCTCCATAGACCCCCCTGCCAAATACTGAGCCATTGAGACACCCATAGACCCCCCTGCCACATAGTGAGCCATTGAGACCCCCCCATAGAGCCCCCTCTTCCACATAGTGACCCAGAGACCCTCAAAGACCCCCGCTGCCACATAGTGAGCCATTGAGACCCCCATAGACCCCCCTGCCACATAGTGAGCCATTGAGACCCCCATAGAGCCCCCCTGCCACATAGTGAGCCAGAGACCCCCCCCCATAGACCCTCCCCTGCCACATAGTGACCCCATAGAGCCCCCTGCCACATAGTGAGCCATTGAGACCCCCATAGAGCCTCCCCTTCCACATAGTGACCCCCATAGATCCCCCTGCCACATAGTGACCCCCAGAGAGTCCCCTGCCACAGTGACCCCCCCATAGATCCCTCTCTGCCATATAGTGAGCCATTGAGACCCCCATAGACCCTCCTCTGCCACATAGTGACCCAGTCCCCCTTCCCATCCCCCACCCTGCCACATAGTGAGCCATTGCCTCACCCCATAGGGCCCGGCCCTGCCACATAGTGAGCCATTGAGACCTTCATAGAGCCCCCCTGCCACAGAGTGAGCCAGAGACCCCCCCCAAAGACCCCCCTGCCAAATAGTGAGCCATTGAGACCCCCATAGACACCTCCTGCCATAGAGACCCCCTTAGAGCCCTCCTGCCAAATAGTGAGCCATTGAGACTCCCCCATAGAAAAACCTGCCAAATAGTGAGCCATTAAGACCCCCATAGAACCCTCTGCAACATAGTGAGCCATTGAGACCCTCATAGATCACCCTGCCACATAGTGACGCCCCATAGTCCCACCCTGCCAAATACTGAGCCATGGAGAGCCTCATAGAGCCCCCCAGCCACATAGTGACCCCCATGGAGACCACTGCCTCATAGTGAGCCATGGAGACCCCCATAGAGCCCCCCTGCCACATAGTGACCCCCATAGAGCCCCCTGCCATATAGTGAGCCAAGGAGACCCCCATAGAGCCCTCTGCCACATAGTGATCCATTGAGACCCCCATAGAGCCCTGCCACATAGTGACTCCCATAGACCCCCCTGCCAGATAGTGAGCCATGGAGACCCCCATAGAGCCCTGCCACATAGTGACTCCCATAGAGCCCCCCCTGCCAGATAGTGACCCCCATAGACCCCCATGCCACAGTGACCCCCCCCATAGATCCCTCTCTGCCACATAGTGAGCCATTAAGACCCCCATAGAGCCCCCTGCCACATGGTGACCCCCATAGAGCCCCCCGGCCACATAGTGAGCCATTGAGACCCCATAGATCCCCCCCTGCCACATAGTGAGCCCCTAAGAGCCCCCTGCCACGTAGTGAGCCATGGAGACCCCCATAGAGCTGCCCTGCAACATAGTGACCCCCATAGAGCCCCCTGCCATATAGTGAGGCATTAAGACCCCCATAGACCCCCCCTGCCACATAGTGAGCCATAGAGAACCCCCTGCCACATAGTGACCCCTATAGAGCCTTCTGCCACATAGTGAGCCATGGAGACCCCCATACAGCTCCCCTGCCACACAGTGACCCCATAGAGCCCCCTGCCATATAGTGAACCATTGAGACCCCCATAGAGCCCTCTGCCATATAGTGAGCCATTGAGACCCCCATAGATCCCCCCTGCCACATAGTGAGCCATTGAGACCCCCCCATACAGCTCCCTCTGCCACATAGTGAGCCAGAGACCCCCCCCATAGACTCCCTGCCAAATACTGAGCCATTGAGACCCCCATAGAGACCCCTGCCACATAGTGAGCCATGGAGACCCCAATAGAGCCCCCCTGCCACATAGTGACCCCCATAGACCCCCTGCCATAAAGTGAGCCATGGAGACCCCCATAGATCCCCCCCTTCCACATAGAGACCCCCATAGAGCCCCCTGCCACATAGTGAGCCATTGAGACCACCCATAGAGCTCCTCCTGCCACATAGTGACCCCCATAGAGCCCCCTGCCATATAGTGAGCCATTGAGACCCCATAGAGCCTTCCCTGCCACATAGTGACCCTCATAGAGCCCCCTGCCATATAGTGAGCCATGGAGACCCCCATAGATCCCCCCCTGCCACATAGAGACCCCCATAGAGCCCCCTGCCATATAGTGAGCCATTGAGACCCCATAGAGCCTCCCCTGCCACATAGTGACCCTCATAGAGCCCCCTGCCATATAGTAAGCCATTGAGACCCCCATACACTCCTCTGCCACATAGTTAGCCATTGAGAACCCCCTGCCACATAGTGAGCCAATGAGACCCCCCATAGAGCTCCTCCTGCCACATAGTGATCCATAGAGAACCCCTCTGCCACATAGTGAGCCATTGAGACCTCCATAGAGCCCCCCCTGCCACACAGTGACCCCCGTAGAGCCCTCTGCCATATAGTGAGCTATTGAGACCCCATAGAGCCTCCCGTGCCACATAGTGACCCTCAGAGTCCCCTGCCATATAGTGAGCCATTGAGACCCCCATAGAGCCCCCCTCTGCTACAGAGTGTCCCCCATAGAGCCCCCTGCCATATAGTGAGCCATGGAGACCCCCCATAGACCCCCCCCTGCCACATAGTGATCCCACAGAGCCCCCCTGACACATAGTGAACCATTGAGACCCTCATAGACCCTCCCCTGCCACATAGAGACCCCCATAGAGCCCCCTGCCACATAGTGACCCCATAGAGCCCCCTGCCATATAGTGAGCCATCGAGACCCCCATAGACCCCTCTGCCACATAGTGAGCCATTGAGACCTCCATAGAGACCCCCTGCCACATAGTGAGCCAGAGACCACCCATAGGCCCCCCTGCCAAATAGTGACCCCATAGAGCCCCCCCTGCCACATAGTGACCCCCATAGAGCCCCCTGCCACATAGTGAGCCATAGAGAACCCCATTGAGCTCCCCTGACACATAGTGACTCCATAGAGCCCTCTGCCACATAATGAGCCATGGAGAGCCTCATAGAGCCTCTCCTGCCACATAGTGACCCCTATAGAGCCCCCTGCCACATAGTGACCCCTATAGAGCCCCCTGCCATATAGTGAGCCAGAGACCACCCATAGAGCCCTCCTGCCACATAGTGATCCCCATAGAGCCCTCTGCCACATAGTGAGCCATTGAGACCCCCATAGAGCTCCCCTGCCACGTAATGACCCCCATAGAGCACTCTGCCATATAGTGAGCCATGGAGACCCCCCCATAGAGCTCCCCTGCTACATAGTGACTCCCATAGAGCCTCCTGCCATATAGTGAGCCATTAAGACCCCATAGACCCCCCTGCCATATAGTGAGCCATTGAGACCCCCATAGAGCCTACCCTGCCACATAGTCACCTCCATAGAGCCCCCTGCCACATAGTGAGCTATTGAGACCCCCATAGACCCCCTGCCACATAGAGACCCCCATAGACCCCCCTGCCACATAGTGAGCCATAGAGAACCCCCTGCCATATAGTGACCCCCATAGAGCCCCCTGCCATATAGTGAGCCATTAAGATCCCCATAGACCCTCCCTGCAACATAGTAAGCCATGGAGACCCCCATAGACCCCCTGTCACATAGTGACCCCCATAGAGCCCCCTGCCATATAGTGAGCCATTGAGACCCCCCCATAGAGCCTCCCCTGCCACATAGTGAGCCAGACACCCCCCCCATAGACCCCCCCTGCCACATAGAGACCCCCATAGAGCCCCCTGCCACATAGTGAGCCATTGAGACCCCCATAGACCCCCCTGCCAAGTAGTGACCCCTATAGAGCCCCTCTTGCCACATAGAGACCCTCATAGAGCCCCCTGCCACATATTGAGCCAGAGACCCCCATAGACCTTCCTGCCACATAGTGAGCCATTAAGACCCCCATAGAGCCCCCTGCCACATAGTGACCCCCATAGAGCCCCCCTGCCATATAGTGAGCTATTGAGACGAAATAGATCCCCCCCTGCCACATAGTGAGCCCCTAAGAGCCCCCTGTCACATAGTGAGCCATGGAGACCCCTATAGAGCTACCCTGCCACATAGTGACCCCAATAGAGCCCCCTGCCATATAGGGAGCCATTGAGACCCCCATAGACCCCTCTGCCACATAGTGAGCCATTAAGACCCCCATAGAACCCCCCTTCCACATAGTGACCACCACAGAGCCCCCTGCCATATAGTGAGCCATTGAGACCCCCCCATAGAGCCTCCCCTGCCACATAGTGACTCCCATAGAGCCCCCTGCCATATAGTGAGCCATTGAGACCTCCATAGAGCCCTCTGCCACATAGTGAGCCATTGAGACCTCCATAGTGCTCTCTGCCACATTGTGAGCCAGAGACCCCCATAGAGCCCCCTGCCACATAGTGACCCCCATAGAGCCCCCTGCCATATAGTGAGCCATTAAGACCCCCATAGACCCTCCCTGCCACATAGTGAGCCATGGAGACCACCCATAGGCCCCCCTGCCAAATAGTGACCCCAGAGAGCCCCCCTGCCACATAGTGATCCCCATAGAGCCCCCTGCCACATAGTGATCCAGAGACCCCCAAAGACCCCCGCTGCCACATAAGGAGCCATTGAGACCCCCATAGAGCCCTCTGCCATATAGTGAGCCATGGAGACCCCCATAGAGCCCCCCTGCCACATAGTGACCCCCATAGACCCCCATGCCACAGTGACCCCCCCATAGATCCCTCTCTGCCAAATTGTGAGCCATTAAGACCCCCATAGAGGACCCTGCCACATAGTGACCCCCAGAGAGCCCCCCTGCCATATAGCGAGCCATTGAGACCCCATAGATCCCCCCCTGCCACATAGTGAGCCCCTAAGAGCCCCCTGCCACATAATGAGCCATTGAGACCCCCCATAGAGCTCCTCCTGCAACATAGTTATCCATAGAAAACCCCCTGCCACATAGTGAGCCATGGAGACCCCCATAGAGTCCTGCCACATAGTGACTCCCATAGACCCCCCCGCCACATAGTGAGCCATGTAGACCCCCATAGAGTCCTGCCACATAGTGACTCCCATAGACCCCCCTGCCATATAGTGAGCCATGGAGACCCCCATAGATCCCCCCCTGCCACACAGAGACCCCCATAGAGGCCCCTGCCACATAGTGAGCCATTGAGACCCCCATAGAGCCTCCCCTGCCACATAGTGACCCTCATAGAGCCCCCTGCCATATAGTGCGCCATTGAGACCCCCATAGACCCCTGTGCCATATAGTTAGCCATTGAGACCCCCCATAGAGATCCTCCTGCCACATAGTGATCCATAGAGAACCCCCTGCCACATAGTGAGCCATGGAGACCCCCATAGAGCCCTGCCACATAGTGACTAAATAGACCCCCCTGCGAAATACTGAGCCATAGAGACCCCCATAGACCCTCCCTTGCCATATAGTGACCCACCCCATCCCATCCCCCACCCTGCCACATAGTGAGCCATGGAGACCCCCATAGAGCCTCCTGCCACATAGTGAGCCCCATAGAGCCCCCTGCCATACAGTGAGCCATGGAGACCCCCATAGAGCCCTGCCACATAGTGACTCCCATAGAGCCCCCCCTGCCAAATACTGAGCCATGGAGAGCATCATAGAGCCCCCCAGCCACATAGTGACCCCCATAGAGCCCCCTGCCATATAGTGAGCCATTGAGACCCCATAGAGCCTCCCCTGCCACATAGTGACCCCCATAGGGCCCCCTGCCATATAGTGAGCCATGGAGACCCCCCATAGACCCCCCCCCACCACATAGTGAGCCCCATAGAGCCCCCTGCCATATAGTGAGTCATTGAGACCCCCATAGACCCCTCTGCCACATAGTGACCCTCATAGAGCCCCCTGCCACATAGTGAGCCATTGAGACCTCCCATAGAGCCCCCTGCCACATAGTGAGCCATTGAGACCTCCATAGAGCCCCCCCTGCCACACAGTGACCCCCGTAGAGCCCTCTGCCATATAGTGAGCTATTGAGACCCCATAGAGCCTCCCGTGCCACATAGTGACCCTCATAGAGCCCCCTGACATATAGTGAGCCATTGAGACCCCCATAGAGCCCCCCTCTGCCACAGAGTGACCCCCATAGAGCCCCCTGCCATATAGTGAGCCATGGAGACCCCCCATAGACCCCCCCCTGCCTCATAGTGAGCCCCATAGAGCCCCCTGCCATATAGTGAGCCATTGAGACTCCATAGAGCCTCCCCTGCCACATAGTGATCCTCATAGAGCCCCCTGCCACATAGTGAGCCATTGAGACCCCCCATAGAGCCCCCGCCAAATAGTGAGCCATTGAGACCCCCATAGACCCTCCCCTGCCACATAGTGATCCCACAGAGCCCCCCTGCCACATAGTGAGCCATTGAGACCTCCATAGACCCCTCTGCCACATAATGAGCCATTGAGACCTCCATAGAGCCCCCTGCCACATAGTGACCCAGAGACCCCCAAAGACCCCCCCCTGCCACATAGTGAGCCATGGAGACGCCCATAGAGCCCCCACTGCCACATAGCGAGCCAGAGATCCCCCCATAGACTCCCTGCCAAATACTGAGCCATTGAGACCCCCATAGAGCCCCCTGCCACAGAGTGAGCCATGGAGACCCCCATAGACCCCCCTGCCACATAGTGAGCCATAGAGCCCCCCTGCCACATAGTGACGCCATAAATCCGCCACCATATAGTGAGCCAGAGACCCCCCCATAGACCCCCTGCCACATAGAGACCCCCATAGAGCCCCCTGCCACATAGTGAGCCAGAGACCCCCATAGACCCCCCTGCCACATAGTGACCCCCATAGAGCCCCTTGCCATATAGTGAGCCATTAAGACCCCCATAGAACCCCCTAAAACATAGTGAGCCATTAAGACCCCCATAGAGACCCCCTGCCACATAGAGCCTCCCCTGCCACATAGTGACCCCCAGAGAGCCCCCTGCCACATAGTGAGCCATGCAGACCCCCATAGAGCTCCCCTGACACATAGTGACCCCCATAGCGCCCCCTGCCATATAGTGAGCCATTGAGACCCCCATAGACCCCCCTGCCACATAGTGAGCCATGGAGACCCCCATAGAGCCCTGCCACATAGTGACTCCCATAGAGCCCCCCCTGCCAGATAGTGACCCCCATAGACCCCCATGCCACAGTGACCCCCCCCATAGATCCCTCTCTGCCACATAGTGAGCCATTAAGACCCCCATAGAGCCCCCTGCCACATAGTGACCCCTATAGAGCCCCCCTTGCCACATAGAGACCCTCATAGAGCCCCCTGCCATATAGTGAGCCAGAGACCCCCATAGAGCCCCCCTGCCACATAGAGACCCCCATAGAGCCCCCTGCCATATAGTGAGCCATTGAGACCCCATAGAGCCTCCCCTGCCACATAGTGACCCTCATAGAGCCCCCTGCCATATAGTGAGCCATTGAGACCCCCATAGAGCCTCCCCTGCCACATAGTTATCTCCATAGAGCCCCCTGCCACATAGTGAGCTATTCAGACCCCCATAGAGCTCCCCTGCCACATAGTGACCCCCCTAGAGCCCCCTGCCATATAGTGAGCCAGAGACCACCCATAGAGCCCCCCTGCCACATAGTGATCCCATAGACCCCCCACCACATAGTGAGCCAGAGACCCCCCCCATAGACCCCCCTGCTAAATAGTGAGCCCCATTGAGCCCCCCTTGCCACATAGAGACCCTCATAGAGCCCCCTGCCACATAGTGACCTCCATAGAACTCCCTGCCACATAGTGAGCCATTAAGACCCCCATAGAGCTCCCTTGCCACATAGTGACCCCCATAGAGCCCCCTGCCACATAGTGAGCCATGGAGACCCCCATAGAGCCTCCCCTGCCACATAGTGAGCCAGAGACCACCCATAGGCCCCACTGCCAAATAGTGACCTCAGAGAGCCCCCCTGCCACGTAGTGATCCCCATAGAGCCCCCTGCCACATAGTGACCCAGAGACCCCCAAAGACCCCTGCTGCCACATAGTGAGCCATTGAGACCCCCATAGACCCCCCTGCCACATAGTGAGCCATGGAGACCCCCATAGAACCCTGCCACATAGTGACTCCCAGAGAGCCCCCCCTGCCAGATAGTGACCCCCATAGACCCCCATGCCACAGTGACCCCCCCCATAGATCCCTCTCTGCCACATAGTGAGCCATTAAGACCCCCATAGAGCCCCCTGCCCCATAGTGACCCCCATAGAGCCCCCTGCCACATAGTGATCCCCATAGAGCCCCCCTGCCATATAGTGAGCCATTGAGACCCCATAGATCCCCCCTTGCCACATAGTGAGACCCTAAGAGTCCCCTGCCACATAGTGAGCCATGGAGACCCCCATAGAGCTCCCCTGCCACATAGTGACCCCTATAGAGCCCCCTGCCAGATAGTGAGCCATTGAGACCCTCATAGACCCCTCTGCCACATAGTGAGCCATTGACACCTCCATAGAGCCCCCCCTGCCACATAGAGCTCCTCCTGCCACATAGTAAGCCATTGAGACCCCCTATAGAGCTCCTCCTGCCACATAGTGACTCCCATAGACCCCCCTGCCATATAGTGAGCCATTCAGACCCCATAGAGCCCCCTGCCATATAGTGAGCCATTCAGACCCCATAGAGCCCCCTGCCATATAGTGAGCCATGGAGACCCCCATAGAGCCCCCTGCCACATAGTGACCCCCATAGAGCCCCCTGCCACATAGTGAGCCATGGAGACCCCCATAGACCCCCCTGCCACATAGTGAGCCATAGAGAACCCCCTGCCACATAGTGACCCCATAAACCCCCCACCATATAGTGAGCCAGAGACCCCCCCATAGACCCCCCTGCCAAATAGTGACCTTCATAGAGCCCCCCTTGCCAAATAGAGACCCTCATAGAGCTCCCTGCCACATAGTGAGCCAGAGACCCCCATAGACCCCCCTGCCACATAGTGACCCCCATAGAGCCCCTTGCCATATAGTGAGCCATTAAGACCCCCATAGAACCCCCTGCCACATAGTGAGCCATTAAGACCCCCATAGAGCCCCCCCTGCCACATAGAGCCTCCCCTGCGACATAGTGACCCCCAGAGAGCCCCCTGCCACATTGTGAGCCATGGAGACCCCCATAGATCTCCCCTGCCACATAGTGACCCCTATAGAGCCCCCTGCCATATAGTGAGCCATTGAGACCCCCATAGACCCCCTTCCACATAGTGAGCCATTGAGACCTCCATAGTGCTCTCTGCCACATTGTGAGCCAGAGACCCCCATAGAGCCCCCTGCCACATAGTGACCCCCATAGAGCCCCCTGCCATATAGTGAGCCATTAAGACCCCCATAGACCCTCCCTGCCACATAGTGAGCCATGGAGACCACCCATAGGCCCCCCTGCCAAATAGTGACCCCAGAGAGCCCCCCTGCCACATAGTGATCCCCATAGAGCCCCCTGCCACATAGTGATCCAGAGACCCCCAAAGACCCCCGCTGCCACATAAGGAGCCATTGAGACCCCCATAGAGCCCTCTGCCATATAGTGAGCCATGGAGACCCCCATAGAGCCCCCCTGCCACATAGTGACCCCCATAGACCCCCATGCCACAGTGACCCCCCCATAGATCCCTCTCTGCCAAATTGTGAGCCATTAAGACCCCCATAGAGGACCCTGCCACATAGTGACCCCCAGAGAGCCCCCCTGCCATATAGCGAGCCATTGAGACCCCATAGATCCCCCCCTGCCACATAGTGAGCCCCTAAGAGCCCCCTGCCACATAATGAGCCATTGAGACCCCCCATAGAGCTCCTCCTGCAACATAGTGATCCATAGAAAACCCCCTGCCACATAGTGAGCCATGGAGACCCCCATAGAGTCCTGCCACATAGTGACTCCCATAGACCCCCCCGCCACATAGTGAGCCATGTAGACCCCCATAGAGTCCTGCCACATAGTGACTCCCATAGACCCCCCTGCCATATAGTGAGCCATGGAGACCCCCATAGATCCCCCCCTGCCACACAGAGACCCCCATAGAGGCCCCTGCCACATAGTGAGCCATTGAGACCCCCATAGAGCCTCCCCTGCCACATAGTGACCCTCATAGAGCCCCCTGCCATATAGTGCGCCATTGAGACCCCCATAGACCCCTGTGCCATATAGTTAGCCATTGAGACCCCCCATAGAGATCCTCCTGCCACATAGTGATCCATAGAGAACCCCCTGCCACATAGTGAGCCATGGAGACCCCCATAGAGCCCTGCCACATAGTGACTAAATAGACCCCCCTGCGAAATACTGAGCCATAGAGACCCCCATAGACCCTCCCTTGCCATATAGTGACCCACCCCATCCCATCCCCCACCCTGCCACATAGTGAGCCATGGAGACCCCCATAGAGCCTCCTGCCACATAGTGAGCCCCATAGAGCCCCCTGCCATACAGTGAGCCATGGAGACCCCCATAGAGCCCTGCCACATAGTGACTCCCATAGAGCCCCCCCTGCCAAATACTGAGCCATGGAGAGCATCATAGAGCCCCCCAGCCACATAGTGACCCCCATAGAGCCCCCTGCCATATAGTGAGCCATTGAGACCCCATAGAGCCTCCCCTGCCACATAGTGACCCCCATAGGGCCCCCTGCCATATAGTGAGCCATGGAGACCCCCCATAGACCCCCCCCCACCACATAGTGAGCCCCATAGAGCCCCCTGCCATATAGTGAGTCATTGAGACCCCCATAGACCCCTCTGCCACATAGTGACCCTCATAGAGCCCCCTGCCACATAGTGAGCCATTGAGACCTCCCATAGAGCCCCCTGCCACATAGTGAGCCATTGAGACCTCCATAGAGCCCCCCCTGCCACACAGTGACCCCCGTAGAGCCCTCTGCCATATAGTGAGCTATTGAGACCCCATAGAGCCTCCCGTGCCACATAGTGACCCTCATAGAGCCCCCTGACATATAGTGAGCCATTGAGACCCCCATAGAGCCCCCCTCTGCCACAGAGTGACCCCCATAGAGCCCCCTGCCATATAGTGAGCCATGGAGACCCCCCATAGACCCCCCCCTGCCTCATAGTGAGCCCCATAGAGCCCCCTGCCATATAGTGAGCCATTGAGACTCCATAGAGCCTCCCCTGCCACATAGTGATCCTCATAGAGCCCCCTGCCACATAGTGAGCCATTGAGACCCCCCATAGAGCCCCCGCCAAATAGTGAGCCATTGAGACCCCCATAGACCCTCCCCTGCCACATAGTGATCCCACAGAGCCCCCCTGCCACATAGTGAGCCATTGAGACCTCCATAGACCCCTCTGCCACATAATGAGCCATTGAGACCTCCATAGAGCCCCCTGCCACATAGTGACCCAGAGACCCCCAAAGACCCCCCCCTGCCACATAGTGAGCCATGGAGACGCCCATAGAGCCCCCACTGCCACATAGCGAGCCAGAGATCCCCCCATAGACTCCCTGCCAAATACTGAGCCATTGAGACCCCCATAGAGCCCCCTGCCACAGAGTGAGCCATGGAGACCCCCATAGACCCCCCTGCCACATAGTGAGCCATAGAGCCCCCCTGCCACATAGTGACGCCATAAATCCGCCACCATATAGTGAGCCAGAGACCCCCCCATAGACCCCCTGCCACATAGAGACCCCCATAGAGCCCCCTGCCACATAGTGAGCCAGAGACCCCCATAGACCCCCCTGCCACATAGTGACCCCCATAGAGCCCCTTGCCATATAGTGAGCCATTAAGACCCCCATAGAACCCCCTAAAACATAGTGAGCCATTAAGACCCCCATAGAGACCCCCTGCCACATAGAGCCTCCCCTGCCACATAGTGACCCCCAGAGAGCCCCCTGCCACATAGTGAGCCATGCAGACCCCCATAGAGCTCCCCTGACACATAGTGACCCCCATAGCGCCCCCTGCCATATAGTGAGCCATTGAGACCCCCATAGACCCCCCTGCCACATAGTGAGCCATGGAGACCCCCATAGAGCCCTGCCACATAGTGACTCCCATAGAGCCCCCCCTGCCAGATAGTGACCCCCATAGACCCCCATGCCACAGTGACCCCCCCCATAGATCCCTCTCTGCCACATAGTGAGCCATTAAGACCCCCATAGAGCCCCCTGCCACATAGTGACCCCTATAGAGCCCCCCTTGCCACATAGAGACCCTCATAGAGCCCCCTGCCATATAGTGAGCCAGAGACCCCCATAGAGCCCCCCTGCCACATAGAGACCCCCATAGAGCCCCCTGCCATATAGTGAGCCATTGAGACCCCATAGAGCCTCCCCTGCCACATAGTGACCCTCATAGAGCCCCCTGCCATATAGTGAGCCATTGAGACCCCCATAGAGCCTCCCCTGCCACATAGTGATCTCCATAGAGCCCCCTGCCACATAGTGAGCTATTCAGACCCCCATAGAGCTCCCCTGCCACATAGTGACCCCCCTAGAGCCCCCTGCCATATAGTGAGCCAGAGACCACCCATAGAGCCCCCCTGCCACATAGTGATCCCATAGACCCCCCACCACATAGTGAGCCAGAGACCCCCCCCATAGACCCCCCTGCTAAATAGTGAGCCCCATTGAGCCCCCCTTGCCACATAGAGACCCTCATAGAGCCCCCTGCCACATAGTGACCTCCATAGAACTCCCTGCCACATAGTGAGCCATTAAGACCCCCATAGAGCTCCCTTGCCACATAGTGACCCCCATAGAGCCCCCTGCCACATAGTGAGCCATGGAGACCCCCATAGAGCCTCCCCTGCCACATAGTGAGCCAGAGACCACCCATAGGCCCCACTGCCAAATAGTGACCTCAGAGAGCCCCCCTGCCACGTAGTGATCCCCATAGAGCCCCCTGCCACATAGTGACCCAGAGACCCCCAAAGACCCCTGCTGCCACATAGTGAGCCATTGAGACCCCCATAGACCCCCCTGCCACATAGTGAGCCATGGAGACCCCCATAGAACCCTGCCACATAGTGACTCCCAGAGAGCCCCCCCTGCCAGATAGTGACCCCCATAGACCCCCATGCCACAGTGACCCCCCCCATAGATCCCTCTCTGCCACATAGTGAGCCATTAAGACCCCCATAGAGCCCCCTGCCCCATAGTGACCCCCATAGAGCCCCCTGCCACATAGTGATCCCCATAGAGCCCCCCTGCCATATAGTGAGCCATTGAGACCCCATAGATCCCCCCTTGCCACATAGTGAGACCCTAAGAGTCCCCTGCCACATAGTGAGCCATGGAGACCCCCATAGAGCTCCC
Source organism: Colius striatus (assembly GCF_028858725.1). NCBI lineage: Eukaryota > Metazoa > Chordata > Aves > Coliiformes > Coliidae > Colius > Colius striatus. The sequence continues at coordinate 140,195 of NC_084771.1, forward strand.
CTGCCACATAGTGACCCCTATAGAGCCCCCTGCCAGATAGTGAGCCATTGAGACCCTCATAGACCCCTCTGCCACATAGTGAGCCATTGACACCTCCATAGAGCCCCCCCTGCCACATAGAGCTCCTCCTGCCACATAGTAAGCCATTGAGACCCCCTATAGAGCTCCTCCTGCCACATAGTGACTCCCATAGACCCCCCTGCCATATAGTGAGCCATTCAGACCCCATAGAGCCCCCTGCCATATAGTGAGCCATTCAGACCCCATAGAGCCCCCTGCCATATAGTGAGCCATGGAGACCCCCATAGAGCCCCCTGCCACATAGTGACCCCCATAGAGCCCCCTGCCACATAGTGAGCCATGGAGACCCCCATAGACCCCCCTGCCACATAGTGAGCCATAGAGAACCCCCTGCCACATAGTGACCCCATAAACCCCCCACCATATAGTGAGCCAGAGACCCCCCCATAGACCCCCCTGCCAAATAGTGACCTTCATAGAGCCCCCCTTGCCAAATAGAGACCCTCATAGAGCTCCCTGCCACATAGTGAGCCAGAGACCCCCATAGACCCCCCTGCCACATAGTGACCCCCATAGAGCCCCTTGCCATATAGTGAGCCATTAAGACCCCCATAGAACCCCCTGCCACATAGTGAGCCATTAAGACCCCCATAGAGCCCCCCCTGCCACATAGAGCCTCCCCTGCGACATAGTGACCCCCAGAGAGCCCCCTGCCACATTGTGAGCCATGGAGACCCCCATAGATCTCCCCTGCCACATAGTGACCCCTATAGAGCCCCCTGCCATATAGTGAGCCATTGAGACCCCCATAGACCCCCTTCCACATAGTGAGCCATTGAGACCCCCATAGAGCCTCCCCTTCCACATAGTGAGCCAGAGACCATTCATAGGCCCCCCCTGCCAAATAGTGACCCCACAGAGTCCCCCTGCCACGTAGTGATCCCCTTAGAGCCCCCTGCCACATAGTGACCCAGAGACCCTCAAAGACCCTTGCTGCCACATAGTGAGCCATTGAGACCCCCATCGACCCCCCTGCCACATAGTGAGCCATTGAGACCCCCATAGAGCCCTGCCACATAGTGACTCCCATAGAGCCCCCCCTGCCAGATAGTGACCCCCATAGACCCCCATGCCACAGTGACCCCCCCATAGATCCCTCTCTGCCACATAGTGAGCCATTAAGACCCCCATAGAGCCCCCTGCCACATAGTGACCCCCATAGAGCCCCCCTGCCATATAGTGAGCCATTGAGACCCCATAGATCCCCCCCTGCCACATAGTGAGCCCCTAAGAGCCCCCTGCCACATAGTGAGCCATGGAGACCCCCATAGAGCTGCCCTGCCACATAGTGACCCCCATAGAGCCCCCTGCCATATAGTAAGCCATTAAGACCCCCATAGACCCGCCCTGCCACATAGTGAGCCTTGGAGACCCCCATAGAGCCCCCCTGCCACATAGTGACCCCCATAGAGCCCCCTGCCATATAGTGAGCCATTGAGACCTCCATAGAGCCCTCTGCCACATAGTGAGCCATGGAGACCACTCATAGGCCCCCCTGCCAAATAGTGACCGCAGAGAGCCCCCCTGCCACGTAGTGATCCCCATAGAGCCCCCTGCCACATAGTGATCCAGAGACCCCCAAAGACCCCCGCTGCCACATAAGGAGCCATTGAGACCCCCAAAGACCCCCGCTGCCACATAGTGAGCCATTGAGACCCCCATAGACCCCCCTGCCACATAGTGAGCCATGGAGACCCCCATAGAGCCCTGCCACATAGTGACTCCCATAGAGCCCCCCCTGCCAGATAGTGACCCCCATAGACCCCCCTGCCACAGTGACCCCCCATAGATCCCTCTCTGCCACATAGTGAGCCATTAAGACCCCCATAGAGCCCCCTGCCACATAGTGACCCCCATACAGCCCCCTTGCCATATAGTGAGCCATTGAGACCCCATAGATCCCCCCCTGCCACATAGTGAGCCCCTAAGAGCCCCCTGCCACATAGTGAGCCATTCAGACCTCCACAGAGCCCTCTGCCACATAGTGAGCCAGAGACCCCCATAGAGCCCCCTGCCACATAGTGACCCCCATAGAGCCCCCTGCCATATAGTGAGCCATTAAGATCCCCATAGACCCCCCCTGCCACATAGTAAGCCATGGAGACCCCCATAGAGCCCCCTGCCACATAGTGACTCCCATAGAGCCCCCTGCCATATAGTTAGCTATTGAGACCCCCATAGACCCCCCTGCCAAATAGTGACCCCTAAAGAGCCCCCCTTGCCACATAGAGACCCTCATAGATCCCCCTGCCACATAGTGAGCCAGAGACCCCCATAGACCCCCCTGCCACATAGTGACCCCCATAGAGCCCCCCTGCCATATAGTGAGCCATTGAGACCCCATAGATCCCCCCCTGCCACATAGTGAGCCCCTAAGAGCACCCTGCCACATAGTGAGCCATGGAGACCCCCATAGAGCTCCCCTGCCACATAGTGACCCCTATAGAGCCCCCTGCCATATAGTGAGCCATTGAGACCCCCATAGACCCCTCTGCCACATAGTGAGCCATTGAGACCAACATAGAGCCCTCTGCCACATAGTGAGCCCCTAAGAGCACCCTGCCATATAGTGAGCCATTAAGACGCCCATAGACCCCCCCTGCCACATAGTGACCCCCATAGAGCCCTCTGCCATATAGTGAGCCATTGAGACCCCCATAGAGCCCCCCTGCCACATAGTGACCCCCATAGAGCCCCCTCCCATATAGTGAGCCATTGAGACCCCCCCATAGACCGTCCCCTGCCACATAGTGACCCCCATAGAGCCCCCTGCCACATAGTGAGCTATTGAGACCCCCATAGAGCCCCCTGCCACATAGTGACCCCCATAGAGCCCGCTGCCATATAGTGAGCCATTGAGACACCCCCATAGACTCCCCTGCCACATAGTGATCCCCATAGACCCTTCCTGCCACATAGTGACCCCCATAGAGACCCCTGCCATATAGTGAGTCGGCGACCCCCATAGACCTCCCTGCCACATAGTGAGCCATTGAGGCCCCCATAGATCCCCCTGCCACATAGTGAGCCAAAGAGACCCCCACAGAGCCTCCCCCTGCCACATAGTGACCCCATAGAGCCCCCTGCCATATAGTGAGCCATTGAGACCCCCATAGACCCCCTGCCACATAGTGAGCCATTGAGACCCCCATAGAACCCCCTTCCACATAGTGAGCCATTGAGACCCCCAGAGACCCCCCTGCCCCATAGTGAGCCAGAGACCCCCCCCATAGACCCCCCCTGCCACATAGAGACCCCCATAGACCCCCTGCCACATAGTGACCCCATAGAGCCCCCTGCCATATAGTGAGCCGTGGAGACACCCATAGAGCCCCTGCCATATAGTGAGCCATTGAGACCCCCATAGACCCCCCTGCCCCATAGTGAGCCATTGAGACCCCCATAGACGCCCCTGCCACATAGTGAGCCATTGAGACCCCCATAGAGCCCCCCTGCCACATAGTGAGCCAGAGACCCCCCCCATAGACCCCCCCTGCCACATAGAGACCCCCACAGAGTCCCCCCGCCACATAGTGATCCCCATAGAGCCCCCTGCCACATAGTGAGCCATGGAGACCCCCATAGAGCCCTGCCACATAGTGACTCCCATAGAGCCCTCCCACCAGATAGTGACCCCCATAGACGCCCCTGCCACAGTGACACCCCATAGATCCCTCTCTGCCACATAGTGAGCCATTAAGACCCCCATAGAGCCCCCTGCCACATAGTGATCCCCAGAGAGCCCCCCTGCCATATAGTGAGCCATTGAGACCCCATAGATCCCCCCCTGCCACATAGTGACCCCCATAGAGCCCTGTGCCATATAGTGAGCCATAGAGACCCCCATAGAGCCCCCCTGCCACATAGTGACCCCCATAGAGCCCCCTGCCACATAGTGAGCCATTGGGACCCCCATAGATCCTCCCCTGCCACATAGAGACCCCCATAGAGACCCCTGCCAGATAGTGAGCAAGAAACCACCCATAGAGCCCCCCTGCCACATAGTGACCCCATAAACCCCCCACCATATAGTTAGCCAGAGACCCCCCCATAGACCCCCCTGCCAAATAGTGACCTTAATAGAGCCCCCCTTGCCACATAGAGACCCCCATAGACCCCCCTGCCACATAGTGACCCCCATAGAGCCCCTTGCCATATAGTGAGCCATTAAGACCCCCATAGAACCCCCTGCCACATAGTGAGCCATTAAGACCCCCATAGAGCCCCCCCTGCCACATAGAGCCTCCCGTGCCACATAGTGACCCCCAGAGAGCCCCCTGCCACATAGTGAGCCATGGAGACCCCCATAGAGCTCCCCTGCCACATAGTGACCCCCATAGAGCCCCCTGCCACATTGTGAGCCATGGAGACCCCCATAGAGCTCCCCTGCCACATAGTGACCCCTATAGAGCCCCCTGCCATATAGTGAGCCATTGAGACCCCCATAGACCCCCCTGCCACATAGTGAGCCACTGAGACCCCCATAGAGCCTCCCCTGCCACATAGTGAGCCAGAGACCATCCATAGGCCCCCCCTGCCAAATATTGACCCCACAGAGTCCCCCTGCCACGTAGTGATCCCCATAGAGCCCCCTGCCACATAGTGACCCAGAGACCCTCAAAGACCCTTGCTGCCACATAGTGAGCCATTGAGACCCCCGTAGACCACCCTGTCACATAGTGAGCCATTGAGACCCCCATAGACCCCCCTGCCACATAGGGACCCCCATAGAGCCCCTTGCCACATAGTGAGCCATTGAGTCCCCCATAGAGCCCTGCCACATAGTGACTCCCATAGAGACCCCCTGCCAGATAGTGACCCCCATAGACCCCCCCCGCCACACTGACCCCCCATAGATCCCTCTCTGCCACATAGTGAGCCAAAGACCACCATAGAGCCTCCCCTGCCACATAGTGACCTCCATAGAGCCCTCTCCCATATAGTGAGCCATGGAGACCCCCATAGAGCCCCCCTGCCACATAGTGACCCCCATAGAGCCCCCTGCCATATAGTGAGCCATTGAGACCCCCATAGACCCCCTGCCCCATAGTGAGCCATTGAGACCCCCATAGACCCTTCTGCCACATAGTGAGCCATTGAGACCCCCATAGACCCCCCTGCCCCATAGTGAGCCATTGAGACCCCCATAGACCCCCCTGCCACATAGTGAGCCATTCAGACCCCCATAGAACTCCCCTGCCACATAGTGACTCCCATAGAGCCCCCTGCCATATAGTGAGCCATTGAGACCCCCATAGACCCCCTGCCCCATAGTGAGCCATTGAGACCCCCATAGACCCTTCTGCCACATAGTGAGCCATTAAGACCCCCATAGAGCTCCCCTGCCACATAGTGACTCCCATAGAGCCCCCTGCCATATAGTGAGCCATTGAGACCCCCATAGACCCCCCTGCAAAATACTGAGCCAGAGACCCTCCCTATAGACCCTCCCTTGCCAAATAGTGACCCACCCCTCCCCACCCTGCCACATAGTGAGCCATTGAGACCCCCCAAAGACCCCCTGCCAAATACTGAGCCATTGAGACCCCATAGAGCCCCCTGCCAAATAGTGAGCCATTGAGACCCCCCTATAGACCCTCCCTTGCCAAATAGTGACCCACCCCATCCCATACCCCACCCTGCCACATAGTGAGCTATTGAGACCCCCATAGAGACCCCCTGCCACATAGTGACCCCCCATAGACCCCCCTGCCAAATACTGAGCCATTGAGACCCCCATAGACCCCCCTGCCACATAGTGAGCCAGAGACCCCCCCCATAGACTCCCTGCCAAATACTGAGCCATTGAGACCCCCATAGAGACCCCTGCCACATAGTGACCCCCCATAGACCCCCCTGCAAAATACTGAGCCATTGAGACCCCCATAGACCCCCCTGCCACATAGTGAGCCATTGAGACCTCCATAGACCCCCCTGCCACATAGTGAGCCATGGATACCCCCATAGAGCCCTGCCACATAGTGATTCCCATAGAGCCCCCCCTGCCAGATCGTGACCCCCATGCCACAGTGACCCCTCCCATAGATCCCTCTCTGCCACATAGTGAGCCATTAAGACCCCCATAGAGCCCCCTGCCACATAGTGACCCCCATAGAGCCCCCCTGCCATATAGTGAGCCATTGAAACCCCATAGATCCCCCCCTGCCACATAGTGAGCCCCTTAGAGCCCCCTGCCACATAGTGAGCCATGGAGACCCCCATAGAGCTCCCCTGCCACATAGTGACCCCTATAGAGCCCCCTGCCATATAGTGAGCCATTGAGACCCCCATAGACCCCTCTGCCACATAGTGAGCCATTAAGACCTCCATAGACCCCCCCTGCCACATAGTGAGTTATTAAGACCCCCATAGACCCCCCCTGCCACATAGTGAGCCATGGAGACCCCCATAGAGCCCCCCTGCCACATAGTGACCCCCATAGAGCCCTCTGCCATATAGTGAGCCATTAAGACCCCCATAGAGCCCCCCTGCCACGTAGTGACCCCCATAGAGCCCCCTGCCACATAGTGAGCCATGGAGACGCCCATAGAGCCTCCCCTGCCACATAGTGATCCCCATAGAGCCCCCTGCCACATAGTGAGCCACGGAGACCCCCATAGAGCCCCCCTGCCACATAGTGACCCCCATAGAGCCCTCTGCCATATAGTGAGCCATGAAGACCCCATAGACCCCCCTGCCATATAGTGAGCCATCGAGACCCCCATAGAGACCCCCTGCCACATAGAGCCTCCCCTGCCACATAGTGACCCCCAGATAGCCCTCTGCCATATAGTGAGCCATGAAGACCCCATAGACCCCCCTGCCATATAGTGAGCCATCGAGACCCCCATAGAGACCCCCTGCCACATAGAGCCTCCCCTGCCACATAGTGACCCCCAGATAGCCCCCTGCCACATAGTGAGCCATGGAGACCCCCATAGAGCCCTGCCACATAGTGACTCCCATAGACCCCCCCTGCCACATAGTGAGCCATGGAGACCCCCATAGAGCCCCCCTGCCACACAGTGACCCCCATAGAGACCCCTGCCATATAGTGAGCCATTGAGACCCCCATAGAGCCCCCCTGCTACATAGTGACCCCCATAGAGCCCCCTGCCATATAGTGAGCCATTGAGACCCCATAGAGCCTCCCCTGCCACATAGTGACCCCCATAGAGCCCCCTGCCATATAGTGAGCCATGGAGACCCCCATAGATCCCCCCCTGCCACATAGAGACCCCCATATAGCCCCCTGCCATATAGTGAGCCAATGAGACCCCATAGAGCCTCCCCTGCCACATAGTGATCCTCATAGAGCCCCCTGCCATATAGTGAGCCATTGAGACACCCATAGACTCCTCTGCCACATAGTGAGCCATTGAGAACCCCCTGCCACATAGTGAGCCATTGAGACCCCCCATAGAGCTCCTCCTGCCACATAGTCATCCATAGAGAACCCCCTGCCACATAGTGATCCATAGAGAACCCCTCTGCCACATAGTGAGCCATTGAGACCTTCATAGAGCCCCCCCTGCCACACAGTGACCCCCGTAGAGCCCTCTGCCATATAGTGAGCTATTGAGACCCCATAGAGCCTCCCGTGCCACATAGTGACCCTCAGAGTCCCCTGCCATATAGTGAGCCATTGAGACCCCCATAGAGCCCCCCTCTGCCACAGAGTGACCCCCATAGAGCCCCCTGCCATATAGTGAGCCATGGAGACCCCCATAGACCCCCCCCTGCCACATAGTGAGCCCCATAGAGCCCGCTGACATATAGTGAGCCATTGAGACTCCATAGAGCCTCCCCTGCCACATAGTGATCCTCAGAGAGCCCCCTGCCACATAGCGAGCCATTGAGACCCCCCATAGAGCCCCCGCCACATAGTGAACCATTGAGACCCCCATAGACCCTCCGCTGCCACATAGAGACCCCCATAGAGCCCCCTGTCACATAGTGACCCCATAGAGCCCCCTGCCATATACTGAGCCATCGAGACCCCCATAGACCCCTCTGCCACATAGTGAGCCATTGAGACCTCCATAGAGACCCCCTGCCACATAGTGAGCCATAGACCACCCATAGGCCCCCCTGCCAAATAGTGACCCCATAGAGCCCCCTGCCACATAGTGATCCCCATAGAGCCCCCTGCCACATAGTGAGCCAGAGACCCCCAAAGACCCCCCCCGCCACATAGTGAGCCATGGAGACGCCCATAGAGCCCCCTGCCACATAGTGACCCCCATAGAGCCCTTGCCACATAGTGAGTCATAGAGAACCCCATTGAGCTCCCCTGACACATAGTGACCCCATAGAGCCCTCTGCCACATAGTGAGCCATGGAGAGCCTCATAGAGCCTCCCCTGCCACATAGTGACCCCCATAGAGCCACCTGCCATATAGTGAGCCAGAGACCCCCCCATAGACCCCCCTGCCAAATACTGAGGCATTGAGACCCCATAGACCCTCCCTTGCCAAATAGTGAGCCATTGAGACCCCATAGACCCTCCCTTGCCAAATAGTGAGCCATTGAGTCCCCCATAGACCCTCCCTTGCCAAATACTGAGCCATTGAGACCCCCATAGACCCTCTCTTGCCAAACAGTGACCCACCCCAGCCCCACCTTGCCACATAGTAAGCCAGAGACCCCACCCATAGACCCCCCTGCTAAATACTGAGCCATTGAGACCCTCCCCATAGACCCTCCCTTGCCAAATAGTGACCCAGCCCCCATCCCATCCCCCACCCTGCTACATAGTGAGCCATTGAGACCCCCCCATAGACCCTCCCCTGCCACATAGTGACCCCCATAGACCCCCCTGCCAAATAGTGAGCCATTGAGACCCCCATAGAGCCCCCCTGCCACATAGTGACCCCCCATAGACCCCCTGCCAAATACTGAGCCATTGAGACCCCCATAGACACCCCTGCCAAATAGTGAGCTATTGAGACCTCCATAGAGCCCCCCTGCCACATAGTGACCCCCCCATAGTCCCCCCTGCCAAATACTGAGCCATTGAGACCCTCATAGACCTCCCTGCCAAATAGTGAGCCATTGAGACCCCCCCATAGACCCTCCCTTGCCAAATAGTGACCCACCCCATCCCATCGCCCACCCTGCCACATAGTGAGCTATTGAGACCCCCATAGAGCCCCCCTGCGACATAGTGACCCCCCATAGACCCCCCTGCCAAATACTGAGCCATTGATACCCCCATAGACTCCCCTGCCACATAGTGAGCCATTGAGACCCCCCCATAGAGAACCCTCTGCCACATAGTGAGCCAGAGACCCCCTCATAGACTCCCTGCCAAATACTGAGCCATTGAGACCCCCATAGAGACCCCTGCCACATAGTGAGCCATTGAGACCCCCATAGACCCCCCTGCCACATAGTGACTCCCATAGAGCCCCCCCTGCCAGATATTGACCCCCATAGACCCCCCCTGCCACAGTGACCCTCCCCATAGATCCCTCTCTGCCACATAGTGATCCATTAAGACCCCCATAGAGCCCCCTGCCACATAGTGACCCCCATAGAGCCCCCCTGCCACATAGTGAGCCATTGGGACCGCCGTAGACCCCCCTGCCCCATAGTGAGCCAGAGACCCCCCCCATAGACCCCCCCTGCAACTTAGAGACCCCCATAGAGCCCCCTGCCACATAGTGACACCCTAGAGTCCCCTGCCACATAGTGACTCCCATAGAGCCCCCAGCCATATAGTGACCTTTATAGAGCCCCCCTTGCCACATAGAGACCCTCATAGAGCCCCCTGCCACATAGTTAGCCAGAGACCCCCGTAGAGCCCCCCCTGCCACATAGTGACCCCCATAGAGCCCCCTGCCATATAGTGAGCCATGCAGACCCCCATAGATCCCCCCCTGCCACATAGAGACCACCATAGAGCCCCTTGTTACATAGTGAGCCATTGAGACCCCCATAGAGCCCTTGCCACATAGTGACCCCCCCATAGTCCCCCCTGCCAAATACTGAGCCATTGAGACCCTCATAGACCTCCCTGCCAAATAGTGAGCCATTGATACCCCCCATAGACCCTCCCTTGCCAAATAGTGACCCACCCCATCCCATCGCCCACCCTGCCACATAGTGAGCTATTGAGACCCCCATAGAGCCCCCCTGCGACATAGTGACCCCCCATAGACCCCCCTGCCAAATACTGAGCCATTGAGACCCCCATAGACCCCCCTGCCACATAGTGAGCCATTGAGACCCCCCCATAGAGCCCCCTCTGCCACATAGTGAGCCAGAGACCCCCCCATAGACTCCCTGCCAAATACTGAGCCATTGAGACCCCCATAGAGACCCCTGCCACATAGTGAGCCATTGAGACCCCCATAGACCCCCCTGCCACATAGTGACTCCCATAGAGCCCCCCCTGCCAGATATTGACCCCCATAGACCCCCCTGCCACAGTGACCCTCCCCATAGATCCCCTCTCTGCCACATAGTGATCCATTAAGACCCCCATAGAGCCCCCTGCCACATAGTGACCCCCATAGAGCCCCCCTGCCACATAGTGAGCCATTGGGACCGCCGTAGACCCCCCTGCCCCATAGTGAGCCAGAGACCCCCCCCATAGACCCCCCCTGCCACTTAGAGACCCCCATAGAGCCCCCTGCCACATAGTGACACCCTAGAGCCCCCTGCCACATAGTGACTCCCATAGAGCCCCCAGCCATATAGTTACCTTTATAGAGCCCCCCTTGCCACATAGAGACCCTCATAGAGCCCCCTGCCATATAGTTAGCCAGAGACCCCCATAGAGCCCCCCCTGCCACATAGTGACCCCCATAGAGCCCCCTGCCATATAGTGAGCCATGCAGACCCCCATAGATCCCCCCCTGCCACATAGAGACCACCATAGAGCCCCTTGTTACATAGTGAGCCATTGAGACCCCCATAGAGCCCTTGCCACATAGTGACCCCCATAGATCCCTCTCTGCCACATAGTGAGCCAATGAGACCCCCATAGACCCCCCTGCCAAATACTGAGCCAGAGACTCTCCCTATAGACCCTCCCTTGCCAAATAATGACCCAGCCCGCCCTACCCTGCCACATAGTGAGCCATTGCCTCACCCCATAGGGCCCGCCCTGCCACATAGTGAGCCATTGAGACCCCCCAAAGACCCCCTGCCAAATAGTGAGCCATTGAGACCCCCATAGACCCTCCCCTGCCACATAGTGACCCAGCCCCCCATCCCATCCCCCACCCTGCAACATAGTGAGCCAAAGACCCCTCCATAGACTCCCTGCCAAATAGTGAGTCATTGAGACCCCCCCCATAGACCCTCCCCTGCCACAAAATGACACCCCATAGACCCCCCTGCCAAATACTGAGCCATTGAGACCCCATAGAGCCCCCTGCCAAATAGTGAGCCATTGAGACCCCCCCATAGACCCTCCCTTGCCAAATAGTGACCCACCCCATCCCATCCCCCACCCTGCCACATAGTGAGCTATTGAGCCACCCATAAAGCCCCCCTGCGACATAGTGACCCCCCATAGACCCCCCTGCCAAATACTGAGCCATTGAGACCCCCATAGACCCCCCTGCCACATAGTGAGCCATTGAGACCCCCCCATAGACCCCCCTGCCACATAGTGAGCCATGGAGACCCCCATAGAGCCCTGCCACATAGTGACACCCATAGAGCCCCCCCTGCCAGATAGTGACCTCCATAGACCCCCATGCCACAGTGACCCCCCCATAGATCCCTCTCTGCAACATAGTTAGGCCATTAAGACCCCCATAGAGCCCCCAGCCACATAGTGACCCCCATAGAGCCCCCCTGCCATATAGTGAGCCATTGAGACCCCATAGATCCCCCCCTGCCACATAGTGAGCCCCTAAGAGCCCCCTGCCACATAGTGAGCCATGGAGACCCCCATAGAGCTCCCCTGCCACATAGTGACCCCTATAGAGCCCCCTGCCACATAGTGACCCCTATAGAGCCCTGTCGTGGTTTAGGCCCATCAGGGAACAAAGGCCACGATTAGCCTCGAGTACCGAAGAGGCTGAGGATTGCTCGAGGGCAGGGAGGGCTTAATTGCCGCTTAAGGTTCAGGACAAAACAGACCAGGCTACTCGGTTTTGGGGGAAGAAAACAGAAAATAATTTAATGCAAAATCAACCAAAACATAACCAAAATGAAACAACCCAGAGTAATACATCAATGGAGAGTCCAACCAGCCTTTTTAAGAACACCTTCTTGCCACCCCTCCCCTCTTCCCGGGTTCAGAGCCCTGATCCCGGGGTTTTTACCCTGTCCGCCCCTGAACGGTTCGGGGGGGCAGGCAGTGGGGGTTCAGTCAGTCGGTTTCCGAGAGCTTCTGCCGTTTGTCCCTCCTCAGGACGGGTGAACTCCACACCAGTCCTCCCTGCAAGTCCGTGGGGTAACTCACAAGCATGGCAGACTTGCACGGGCTGCTCCGATGCCCACTTATTCCAAAGGCTGCAGCTCCTCTCTGCCTCTCGTGTGCGGCTGCTCTGCGGCGCGCAGGCTCTCCAACACGGCCTGGGCCATGGCCATCTCCCACACAGTCCCCGCCCGTCCGGGCTCACCCACACGGAGCTGTTGGTGGCTCTCAGTCTTGCCACGAATCTCCATAGGTTTCAGGGGCACAGCTTGTATTCTCGCCACGGCTTGCAGAGGGGTCTCCGGTCTACTGCTTCTCGTTCCTTCCTCCTTCTCTGGCTGAAGGGTCCGCGTGGTGGCCTCCATCTTGTATCACTCTCCACCTCCCGACTCGCATTTCAATTCCCGTCCCCTAAATAGTGATCGCAGAGGCGCCAGATTGGCCCAGCCGGGCCGGAGGTGGGTCTGAACCTAGGAGCCGGGGGAGGGTCTTCACTGCAACCCGCTCCCCCCTGTTACCAAGCCAAAAGCTGCTCCTGGCTAAACCAGGACAAGCCCCCTGCAATATAGTGAGCCAGAGACCACCCATAGAGCCCCCCTGCCACATAGTGACCCCCATAGAGCCCTCTGCCACATAGTGAGCCATTGAGACCCCCATAGAGCTCCCCTGCCACATAATGACCCCCATAGAGCCCTCTGCCATATAGTGAGCCATGGAGACCCCCCCATAGAGCTCCCCTGCTACATAGTGACTCCCATAGAGCCTCCTGCCATATAGTGAGCCATTAAGACCCCATAGACCCCCCTGCCATATAGTGAGCCATTGAGACCCCCATAGAGCCTCCCCTGCCACATAGTCACCTCCATAGAGCCCCCTGCCACATAGTGAGCTATTGAGACCCCATAGACCCCCTGTCACATAGTGAGCCATAGAGAACCCCCTGCCATATAGTGACCCCCATAGAGCCCCCTGCCATATAGTGAGCCATTAAGATCCCCATAGACCCCCCCCTGCCACATAGTAAGCCATGGAGAGCCCATAGATCCTCCCCTGCCACATAGTGAGCCCCTAAGAGCCCCCTGCCACATAGTGAGCCATGGAGACCCCCATAGACCTCCCCTGCAACATAGTGACCCCCATAGAGCCCCCTGTCATATAGTGAGCCAGAGACCACCCATAGAGCCCCCCTGCCACATAGTTACCCCATAAACCCCCCAACATATAGTGAGCCAGAGAACCCCCCATACACCCCCCCTGCCAAATAGTGACCTTCATAGAGCCCCCCTTGCCACATAGAGACCCTCATAGAGCCCCCTGCCACATAGTGAGCCAGAGACCCCCATAGACCCCCCTGCCACATAGTGACCCCTATAGAGCCCACTGCCATATAGTGAGCCATTGAGACCCCCCTAGACCCCCCTGCCACATAGTGAGCCATGGAGACCCCCATAGAGCTCCCCTGCCACATAGTGAGCCACTGAGACCCCCATAGAGCCTCCCCTGCCACATAGTGAGCCAGAGACCACCCATAGGCCCCCACTGCCAAATACTGACCCCACAGAGTCCCCCTGCCACGTAGTGATCCCCATAGAGCCCCCTGCCACATAGTGACCCAGAGACCCTCAAAGACCCTTGCTGCCACATAGTGAGCCATTGAGACCCCCATAGTCCCCCTGCCACATAGTGAGCCATTGAGACCCCCATAGACCCCCCTGCCACATAGGGACCCCCATAGAGCCCCTTGCCACATAGTGAGCCAATGAGACCCCCATAGAGCCCTGCCACATAGTGACTCCCATAGAGACCCCCTGCCATATAGTGACCCCCATACACCCCCCCCGCCACAGTGACCCCCCATAGATCCCTCTCTGTTACATAGTGAGCCAGAGACCACCATAGAGCCTCCCCTGCCACATAGTGACCCCCATAGAGCCCTCTGCCATATAGTGAGCCATGGAGACCCCCATATAGCCCCCCTGCCACATAGTGACCCCCATAGAGCCCCCTGCCATATAGTGAGCCATTGAGACCCCCATAGACCCCCTGCCCCATAGTGAGGCATTGAGACCCCCATAGACCCTTCTGCCACATAGTGAGCCATTGAGACCCCCATAGACTTCCCTGCCCCATAGTGAGCCAGAGACCCCCCCCATAGAGCCCCCCTGCCACATAGAGACCCCCATAGAGCCCCCTGCCACATAGTGACCCCATAGAGCCCCCTGCCATACAGTGAGCCATTGAGACCCCCATAGACCCCCCTGCCCCATAGTGAGCCATTGAGACCCCCATAGACCCCCCTGCCACATAGTGAGCCATTGAGACCCCCATAGAGCTCCCCTGCCACATAGTGACTCCCATAGAGCCCCCTGCCATATAGTGAGCCATTGAGACCCCCATAGACCCCCCTGCAAAATACTGAGCCAGAGACCCTCCCTATAGACCCTCCCTTGCCAAATAGTGACCCACCCCGCCCCACCCTGCCACATAGTGAGCCATTGAGACACCCCAAAGACCCCCTGCCAAATACTGAGCCATTGAGACCCCATAGAGCCCCCTGCCAAAGAGTGAGCCATTGAGACCCCCCTATAGACCCTCCCTTGCCAAATAGTCACCCACCCCATCCCATCCCCCACCCTGCCACATAGTGAGCTATTGAGACCCCCATAGAGACCCCCTGCCACATAGTGACCCCCCATAGACCCCCCTGCCAAATACTGAGCCATGGAGACCCCCATAGAGCCCCTGCCACATAGTGACCCCCATAGAGCCCCCTGCCATATAGTGAGCCATTGAGACCCCACCATAGAGCCTCCCCTGCCAGATAGTGAGCCAGACACCCCCCCCATAGACCCCCCCTGCCACATAGAGACCCCCATAGAGCCCCCTGCCACATAGTAACCCCATGGAGCCCCCTGCCATATAGTGAGCCACTGAGACCCCCAAAAACCCCCCTGCCCCATAGTGAGCCATTGAGACCCCCATAGACCCCCCTGCCACATAGTGAGCCATTGAGACCCCCATAGAGCTCCCCTGCCACATAGTGACTCCCATAGAACCCCCTGCCATATAGTTAGCCATTGAGACCCCCATAGACCCCCCTGCCAAATAGTGACCCCACAGAGTCCCCCTGCCACGTAGTGATCCCCATAGAGCCCCCTGCCACATAGTGAGCCAGAGACCCTCAAAGACCCTTGCTGCCACATAGTGAGCCATTGAGACCCCCATAGGCCCCCCCTGCCACATAGTGAGCCATGGAGACCCCCATAGAGCCCTGCCACATAGTGACTCCCATAGAGCCCCCCCTGCCAGATAGTGACCCCCATAGACCCCCATGCCACAGTGACCCCCCCCATAGATCCTTCTCTGCCACATAGTGAGCCATTAAGACCCCCATAGAGCCCCCTGCCACATAGTGACCCCCATAGAGCCCCCCTGCCATATAGTGAGCCATTGAGACCCCATAGATCCCCCCCTGCCACATAGTGAGCCCCTAAGAGCCCCCTGCCACATAGTGAGCCATGGAGACCCCCATAGAGCTCCCCTACCACATAGTGACCCCTATAGAGCCCCCTGCCATATAGTGAGCCATTGAGACCCCCATAGACCCCTCTGCCACATAGTGAGCCATGGAGACCCCCATAGAGCCCCCCCTGCCACATAGAGCCTCCCCTTCCACATAGTGACCCCCAGAGAGCCCCCTGCCACATAGTGAGCCATGGAGACCCCCATAGAGCTCCCCTGCCACATAGTGACCCCCATAGAGCCCCCTGCCACATAGTTAGCCATTGAGACCCCCATAGAGCCTCCCCTGCCACATAGTGAGCCAGAGACCACCCATAGGCCCCCCTGCCAAATAGTGATGACAGAGAGCCCCCCGGCCACGTAGTGATCCCCATAGAGCCCCCTGCCACATAGTGACCCAGAGACCCCCAAAGACCCCCGCTGCCACATAGTGAGCCATTGAGACCCCCATAGACCCCCCTGCCACATAGTGAGCCATGGAGACCCCCATAGAGCCCTGCCACATAGTGACTCCCATAGAGCCCCCCCTGCCAGATAGTGACCCCCATAGACCCCCATGCCACAGTGACCCCCCCCATAGATCCCTCTCTGCCACATAGTAAGCCATTAAGACCCCCATAGAGCCCCCTGCCACATAGTGACCCCCATAGAGCCCCCTGCCACATAGTGAGCCATGGAGACCTGATATATAACTCCCCTGCCACATAGTGACCCTCATAGAGCCCCCTGCCATATAGTGAGCCATTGAGACACCCCCATAGACTTTCCTGCCACATAGTGATCCCCATAGACCCTTCCTGCCACATAGTGACCCCCATAGAGACCCCTGCCATATAGTGAGTCTGCGACCCCCATAGACCTCCCTGCCACATAGTGAGCCATTTTGGCCCCCATAGATCCCCCTGCCACATAGTGAGCCAGAGACCCCCCCCATAGACCCCCCCTGCCACATAGAGACCCCCATAGAGCCCCCTGCCACATAGTGACCCCATAGAGCCCCCTGCCATATAGTGAGCCATGGAGACCCCCATAGAGCCCCTGCCATATAGTGAGCCATTGAGACCCCCATAGACCCCCCTGCCACATAGTGAGCCATTGAGACCCCCATAGAGCCCCCCTGCCACATAGTGAGCCAGAGACCCCCCCCATAGACCCCCCTGCCACACAGAGATTCCCATAGATCCCCCCCTGCCAAATAGTGACCCCCATTGAGCTCCCCTTGCCACATAGAGACCCTCATAGAGTCCGCTGCCACATAGTGACCTCCATAGAGCCCCTTGCCATATAGTGAGCCATTAAGACCCCCATAGAACCCCATGCCACATAGCGAGCCATGGAGACCCCCATGGAGCCCCCCTGCCACATAGAGCCTCCCCTGCCACATAGTGAGCTATTGAGACCCCCATAGAGCCCCCTGCCACATAGTGACCCCCATAGAGCCCCCTGCCATATAGTGAGCCATTGAGACCCCCCTATAGAGCGTCCCCTGCCACATAGTGATCCCCATAGAGCCCCCTGCCACATAGTGAGCTATTGAGACCCCCATAGAGCCCCCTGCCACATAGTGACCCCCATAGAGCCCCCTGCCACACAGTGAGCCATGGAGACCCCCATAGAGCCCCCCTGCCACATAGTGACCCCCATAGAGCCCTCTGCCATATAGTGAGCCATGGAGACCCCCATAGAGCCTCCCCTGCCACATAGTGACCCCCATAGAGCCCCCTGCCATACAGTGAGCCTAGGAGACCCCCATAGAGCCCTTTTCCATATAGGGAGCCATGGAGACCCCCATAGAGCCTCCCCTGCCACATAGTGACTCCCATAGAGCCCCCTGCCATATAGTGAGCCATTGAGACCCCATAGACCCCCCTGCCACATAGTGACCTATTGAGACCGCCATAGACCCCCTGCCACATAGAGACCCCCATAGAGCCCCCTGCCACATAGTGAGCCAGAGACCCCCATAGACCCCCCTGCCACATAGTGACCCCCATAGAGCCCCTTGCCATATAGTGAGCCATTAAGACCCCCATAGAGCCCCCTGCCACATAGTGAGCCATGGAGACCACCCATAGGCCCCCCTGCCAAATAGTGACCCCAGAGAGCCCCCCTGCCACGTAATTATCCCCATAGAGCCCTCTGCCACATAGTGATCCAGAGACCCCCAAAGACCCCCGCTGCCACATAAGGAGCCATTGAGACCCCCATAGACCCCCCTGCCACATAGTGAGCCATGGAGACCCTCATAGAGCCCTGCCACATAGTGACTCCCATAGAGCCCCCCCGCCAGATAGTGACCCCCATAGACCCCCCTGCCACAGTGACCCCCCATAGATCCCCCCCTGCCACATAGTGAGCCCCTAAGAGCCCCCTGCCACGTAGTGAGCCATGGAGACCCCCATAGAGCCCCCTGCCACATAGTGACACCCATAGAGCCCCCCTGCCATATAGTGAGCCATTGAGACCACCATAGACCCCTCTGCCACATAGTGAGCCATTGAGACCTCCATAGAGCCCTCTGCCACATAGTGAGCCAATGACCCCCATAGAGCCCCCTGCCACATAGTGACCCCCATAGAGCCCCTTGCCATATAGTGAGCCATTAAGACCCCCATAGAGCCCCCTGCCACATAGTGAGCCATGGAGACCCCCATAGAGCTGCCCTGCCACATAGTGACCCCAGAGAGCCCCCCTGCCACGTAGTTATCCCCATAGAGCCCCCTGCCACATAGTGATCCATAGACCCCCAAAGACCCCCGCTGCCACATAAGGAGCCATTGAGACCCCCATAGACCCCCCTGCCACATAGTGAGCCATGGAGACCCCCATAGAGCCCTGCCACATAGTGACTCCCATAGAGCCCCCCCTGCCAGATAGTGACCCCCATAGACCCCCATGCCACAGTGACCCCCCCTATAGACCCTTCCTGCCACATAGTGAGCCATTAAGACCCCCATAGAGCCCCCTGCCACATAGTGACCCCCAGAGAGCCCCCCTGCCATATAGTGAGCCATTGAGACCCCCATAGAACCTCCCTGCCACATAGTGAGCCCCTAAGAGCCCCCTGCCACATAGTGAGCCATGGAGACCCCTATAGAGCTCCCCTGCCACATAGTGACCCCTATAGAGCAACCTGCCATATAGTGAGCCATTGAGACCCCCATAGACCCCTCTGCCACATAGTGAGCCATTGAGACCTCCATAGAGCCCTCTGCCACATAGTGAGCCAGAGACCCCCATAGAGCCCCCTGCCACATAGTGACCCCCATAGAGCCCCCTGCCATATAGTGAGCCATTAAGATCCCCATAGACCCCCCCCTGCCACATAGTAAGCCATGGAGACCCCCATAGAGCCCCCTGCCACATAGTGACCCCCATAGAGCCCCCTGCCATATAGTGAGCCATTGAGACCCCCCCATAGAGCCTCCCCTGCCACATAGTGACCCCCATAGAGCCCCCTGCCACATAGTGAGCTATGGAGACCCCCATAGACCCCCTGCCACATAGTGACCCCCATAGAGCCCCCTGCCATATAGTGAGCCATTGAGACCCCCCCATAGACGCCCCTGCCACATAGTGACCCCCATAGAGCCCCCCTGCCATATAGTGACCCCCATAGAGCCCCCCTGCCATATAGTGAGTCTGAGACCCCCATAGACCTCCCTGCCACATAGTGAGCCATTGAGGAACCCATAGATCCCCCTGCCACATAGTGAGCCATAGAGACCCCCATAGAGCTCCCCTGCCACATAGTGACCCCATAGAGAACCCCTGCCATATAGTGAGCCATTGAGACCACCATAGACCCCCTGCCACATAGTGAGCCAAGGAGAGCCACATAGAGCCTCCCCACCACATAGTGATCCCCATAGAGCCCCCTGACATATAGTGAGCCATTGAGACCCCCATAGACCCCCCCACCACATAGAGACCCCCATAGACCCCCCTGCCTCATAGTGAGCCAGAAACCCCCCCATAGACCCCCCATGCCACATAGAGACCCCCATAGAGCCCCCTGCCCCATAGTGAGCCAGATACCCCCCCCATAGACCCCCCCTGCCACATAGAGACCCCCATAGAGACACCTGCCACATAGTGAGCCATGGAGACCCCAATAGAGCTCCCCTGCCACATAGTGACCCCATAGAGCCCCCTGCCCCATAGTGACCCCATAGAGCCCGCTGCCATATAGTGAGCCATGGAGACCCCCATAGAGCCTCCCTGCCACATAGTGACCCCATAGAGCCCCCCTGCCACATAGTGAGCCATGGAGACCCCCATAGATCCCCCCCTGCCACATAGAGACCCCCATAGAGCCCCCAAGCCATATAGTGAGCCATTGAGACCCCCATAGAGCCCTGCCACATAGTGACTCCCATAGAGACCCCCTGCCAGATAGTGACCCACATAGACCCCCCCCGCCACAGTGACCCCCCATAGATCCCTCTCTTCCACATAGTGAGCCAAAGACCCCCATAGAGCCCCCTGCCACATAGTGACCCCCATAGAGCCCCCCTGCCATATAGTGAGCCATTGAGACCCCCTTAGAGCCCTGCCACATAGTGACTCCCATAGAGACCCCCTGCCAGATAGTGACCCCCATAGACCCCCCCACCACAGTGACCCCCCATAGATCCCTCTCTGCCACATAGTGAGCCAGAGACCCCCATAGAGCCCCCTGCCACATAGTGACCCCCATAGAGCCCCCCTGCCATATAGTGAGCCATTGAGACCCCCATAGAGCCCTTGCCACATAGTGACCCCCATAGAGCCCCTTACCATATAGTGAGCCATTGAGACCCCCATAGACCCCCCTGCCAAATACTGAGCCAGAGACCCTCCCTATAGACCCTCCCTTGCCAAATAGTGACCCACCCCGCCCCACCCTGCCACATAGTGAGCCATTGCCTCACCCCATAGGGCCCGCCCTGCCACATAGCGAGCCATTGAGACCCCCCAAAGACCCCCTGCCAAAGAGTGAGCCATTGAGACCCCCATAGACCCTCCCCTGCCACATAGTGATCCAGCCCCCGATCCCATCCCCCACCCTGCCACATAGTGAGCCAGAGACCCCCCCATAGACTCCCTGCCAAATAGTGAGTCATTGAGACCCCCCCATAGACCCTCCCCTGCCACAAAATGACCCCCCATAGACCCCCCTGCCACAAAATGACCCCCCATAGACCCCCCTGCCAAATACTGAGCCATTGAGACCCCATAGAGCCCCCTGCCAAATAGTGAGCCATTGAGACCCCCCCATAGACCCTCCCTTGCCAAATAGTGACCCACCCCATCCCATCCCCCACCCTGCCACATAGTGAGCTATTGAGACCCCTATAGAGCCCCCCGCCACAAAGTGAGCCCCCATAGACCCCCCTGCCAAATACTGAGCCATTGAGACCCCCATAGACCCCCTGCCACATACTGAGACATTGAGACCCCCATAGAGCCTCCCCTGCCACATAGTGACCCCCATAGAGCCCCCTGCCACATAGTGATCCCCATAGAGCCCCCTTCCACATACTGAGCCATTGAGACCCCCATAGAGCCTCCCCTGCCACATAGTGACCCCCATAGAGCCCCCTGCCACATAGTGACCCAGAGACCCTCAAAGACCCCCCCTGCCACATAGTTAGCCATGGAGACCCCCATAAAGCCCCCCCTGCCACATAGTGACCCCCAGAGAGCCCCCTGCCACATAGTGAGCCATGGAGAACACCATAGAGCTCCCCTGCCACATAGTGACCCCCATAGAGCCCCCTGCCACATAGTGAGCCATTGGGACCCCCATAGAGCCTCCCCTGCCACATAGTGAGCCATTGAGACCCCCATAGAGCCTCCTCTGCCACATAGTGAGCTAGAGACCACCCATAGGCCCCCCTGCCAAATAGTGAGCCATTAAGACCCCCATAGAGCCCCCCCGCCACATAGAGCCTCCCCTGCCACATAGTGACGCCATAGAGCCCCCTTCCACATAGTGAGCCATGTAGACCCCCATAGAGCTCCCCTGCCACATAATGACCCTCATAGAGTCCCCTGCCATATAGTGAGCCATTGAGACCCCCATAGACCCCTCTGCCACATAGTGAGCCATTGAGACCTCCATAGAGCCCCCCCTGCCACACAGAGCCTCCCCTGACACATAGTGACCCCCAGAGAGCCCCCTGCCACATAGTGAGCCACGGAGACCCCCATAGAGCCCTGCCACATAGTGACTCCCATAGACCCCTTTGCCAGATAGTGACCCCCATAGACCCCCCTGCCACAGTGACCCCCCCCATAGATCCCTCTCTGCCACATAGTGAGCCATTAAGACCCCCATAGAGCCCCCTGCTACATAGTGAGCAGTGGAGAGCCACATAGAGCCTCCCCACCACATAGTGATTCCCATAGAGCCCCCTGCCATATAGTTAGCCATTGAGACCCCCATAGACCCCCCCGCCACATAGAGACCCCCATAGACCCCCCTGCCCCATAGTGAGCCAGAGACCCCCCCATAGACCCCCCCTGCCACATAGAGACCCCCATATAGCCCCCTGCCACATAGTGACCCCATAGAGCCCCCTGCCATATAGTGAGCTATTCAGACCCCCATAGACCCCCTGCCACATAGAGACCCCCATAGAGCCCCCTGCCACATAGTGAGCCAGGGAGACCCCCATAGACCCCCCTGCCACATAGTGAGCCATAGAGAACCCCCTGCCACATAGTGACCCCCATAGAGCCCCCTGCCACATAGTGAGCCAGAGACCACCCATAGAGCCCCCCTGCCACATAGTGACCCCATAAACCCCCCACCATATAGTGAGCCAGAGACCCCCCCATACACCCCCCTGCCAAATAGTGACCTTCATAGAGCCCCCCTTGCCACATAGAGACCCTCATAGAGCCCCCTGCCACATAGTGAGCCAGAGACCCCCATAGACCCCCCTGCCACATAGTGACCCCCATAGAGCCCCTTGCCATATAGTGAGTCATTAAGACCCCCATAGAACCCCCTGCCACATAGTGAGCCATTAAGACCCCCATAGAGCCCCCCCTGCCACATAGAGCCTCCCCTGCCACATAGTGACCCCCAGAGAGCCCCCTGCCACATAGTGAGCCATGGAGACCCCCATAGAGCTCCCCTGCCACATAGTGACCCCTATAGAGCCCCCTGCCATATAGTGAGCCATTGAGACCCCCATAGACCCCTCTGCCACATAGTGAGCCATTGAGACCTCCATAGAGCCCCCCCTGCCACATAGTGACCCCCAGAGAGACCCCTGCCACATAGTGAGCCATGGAGACCCCCATAGAGCTCCCCTGACTCATAGTGTGCCATGGAGACCCCAATAGAGCCCCCCTGCCACATAGTGACCCCCATAGAGACCCCTGCCATATAGTGAGCCATTGAGACCCCATACATCCCCCCCTGCCACATAGTGAGCCCCTAAGAGCCCCCTGCCACGTAGTGAGCCATGGAGACCCCCATAGAGCTGCCCTGCCACATAGTGACCCCAGAGACCCCCCCTGCCACGTAGTTATCCCCATAGAGCCCCCTGCCACATAGTGATCCATAGACCCCCAAAGACCCCCGCTGCCACATAAGGAGCCATTGAGACCCCCATAGACCCCCCTGCCACATAGTGAGCCATGGAGACCCCCATAGAGCCCTGCCACATAGTGACTCCCATAGAGCCCCCCTGCCAGATAGTGACCCCCATAGACCCCCATGCCACAGTGACCCCCCCTATAGACCCTTCCTGCCACATAGTGAGCCATTAAGACCCCCATAGAGCCCCCTGCCACATAGTGACCCCCAGAGAGCCCCCCTGCCATATAGTGAGCCATTGAGACCCCCATAGAACCTCCCTGCCACATAGTGAGCCCCTAAGAGCCCCCTGCCACATAGTGAGCCATGGAGACCCCTATAGAGCTCCCCTGCCACATAGTGACCCCTATAGAGCAACCTGCCATATAGTGAGCCATTGAGACCCCCATAGACCCCTCTGCCACATAGTGAGCCATTGAGACCTCCATAGAGCCCTCTGCCACATAGTGAGCCAGAGACCCCCATAGAGCCCCCTGCCACATAGTGACCCCCATAGAGCCCCCTGCCATATAGTGAGCCATTAAGATCCCCATAGACCCCCCCCTGCCACATAGTGAGCCATGGAGACCCCCATAGAGCCCCCTGCCACATAGTGACCCCCATAGAGCCCCCTGCCATATAGTGAGCCATTGAGACCCCCCCATAGAGCCTCCCCTGCCACATAGTGACCCCCATAGAGCCCCCTGCCACATAGTGAGCTATTGAGACCCCCATAGACCCCCTGCCACATAGTGACCCCCATAGAGCCCCCTGCCATATAGTGAGCCATTGAGACCCCCCCATAGACGCCCCTGCCACATAGTGACCCCCATAGAGCCCCCCTGCCATATAGTGACCCCCATAGAGCCCCCCTGCCATATAGTGAGTCTGAGACCCCCATAGACCTCCCTGCCACATAGTGAGCCATTGAGGAACCCATAGATCCCCCTGCCACATAGTGAGCCATAGAGACCCCCATAGAGCTCCCCTGCCACATAGTGACCCCATAGAGAACCACTGCCATATAATGAGCCATTGAGACCACCATAGACCCCCTGCCACATAGTGAGCCAAGGAGAGCCACATAGAGCCTCCCCACCACATAGTGATCCCCATAGAGCCCCCTGACATATAGTGAGCCATTGAGACCCCCATAGACCCCCCCACCACATAGAGACCCCCATAGACCCCCCTGCCTCATAGTGAGCCAGAAACCCCCCCATAGACCCCCCCTGCCACATAGAGACCCCCATAGAGCCCCCTGCCCCATAGTGAGCCAGATACCCCCCCCATAGACCCCCCCTGCCACATAGAGACCCCCATAGAGACACCTGCCACATAGTGAGCCATGGAGACCCCAATAGAGCTCCCCTGCCACATAGTGACCCCATAGAGCCCCCTGCCCCATAGTGACCCCATAGAGCCCGCTGCCATATAGTGAGCCATGGAGACCCCCATAGAGGCTCCCTGCCACATAGTGACCCCATAGAGCCCCCCTGCCACATAGTGAGCCATGGAGACCCCCATAGATCCCCCCCTGCCACATAGAGACCCCCATAGAGCCCCCAGCCACACAGTGAGCCATTGAGACCCCCATAGAGCCCTGCCACATAGTGACTCCCATAGAGACCCCCTGCCAGATAGTGACCCACATAGACCCCCCCGCCACAGTGACACCCCATAGATCCCTCTCTGCCACATAGTGAGCCAGAGACCCCCATAGAGCCCCCTGCCACATAGTGACCCCCATAGAGCCCCCCTGCCATATAGTGAGCCATTGAGACCCCCATAGAGCCCTTGCCACATAGTGACCCCCATAGAGCCCCTTACCATATAGTGAGCCATTGAGACCCCCATAGACCCCCCTGCCAAATACTGAGCCAGAGACCCTCCCTATAGACCCTCCCTTGCCAAATAGTGACCCACCCCGCCCCACCCTGCCACATAGTGAGCCATTGCCTCACCCCATAGGGCCCGCCCTGCCACATAGCGAGCCATTGAGACCCCCCAAAGACCCCCTGCCAAAGAGTGAGCCATTGAGACCCCCATAGACCCTCCCCTGCCACATAGTGATCCAGCCCCCGATCCCATCCCCCACCCTGCCACATAGTGAGCCAGAGACCCCCCCATAGACTCCCTGCCAAATAGTGAGTCATTGAGACCCCCCCATAGACCCTCCCCTGCCACAAAATGACCCCCCATAGACCCCCCTGCCACAAAATGACCCCCCATAGACCCCCCTGCCAAATACTGAGCCATTGAGACCCCATAGAGCCCCCTGCCAAATAGTGACCCATTGAGACCCCCCCATAGACCCTCCCTTGCCAAATAGTGACCCACCCCATCCCATCCCCCACCCTGCCACATAGTGAGCTATTGAGACCCCTATAGAGCCCCCCGCCACAAAGTGAGCCCCCATAGACCCCCCTGCCAAATACTGAGCCATTGAGACCCCCATAGACCCCCCTGCCACATACTGAGACATTGAGACCCCCATAGAGCCTCCCCTGCCACATAGTGACCCCCATAGAGCCCCCTGCCACATAGTGATCCCCATAGAGCCCCCTTCCATATACTGAGCCATTGAGACCCCCATAGAGCCTCCCCTGCCACATAGTGACCCCCATAGAGCCCCCTGCCACATAGTGACCCAGAGACCCTCAAAGACCCCCCCTGCCACATAGTTAGCCATGGAGACCCCCATAAAGCCCCCCCTGCCACATAGTGACCCCCAGAGAGCCCCCTGCCACATAGTTAGCCATGGAGACCCCCATAAAGTCCCCCTGCCACATAGTGACCCCCATAGAGCCCCCTGCCACATAGTGAGCCATTGGGACCCCCATAGAGCCTCCCCTGCCACATAGTGACCCATTGAGACCCCCATAGAGCCTCCTCTGCCACATAGTGAGCCAGAGACCACCCATAGGCCCCCCTGCCAAATAGTGAGCCATTAAGACCCCCATAGAGCCCCCCCGCCACATAGAGCCTCCCCTGCCACATAGTGACGCCATAGAGCCCCCTTCCACATAGTGAGCCATGGAGACCCCCATAGAGCTCCCCTGCCACATAATGACCCTCATAGAGTCCCCTGCCATATAGTGAGCCATTGAGACCCCCATAGACCCCTCTGCCACATAGTGAGCCATTGAGACCTCCATAGAGCCCCCCCTGCCACATAGAGCCTCCCCTGACACATAGTGACCCCCAGAGAGCCCCCTGCCACATAGTGAGCCACGTAGACCCCCATAGAGCCCTGCCACATAGTGACTCCCATAGACCCCTTTGCCAGATAATGACCCCCATAGACCCCCCTGCCACAGTGACCCCCCCCATAGATCCCTCTCTGCCACATAGTGAGCCATTAAGACCCCCATAGAGCCCCCTGCTACATAGTGAGCCATGGAGAGCCACATAGAGCCTCCCCACCACATAGTGATTCCCATAGAGCCCCCTGCCATATAGTTAGCCATTGAGACCCCCATAGACCCCCCCGCCACATAGAGACCCCCAAAGACCCCCCTGCCCCATAGTGAGCCAGAGACCCCCCCATAGACCCCCCCTGCCACATAGAGACCCCCATATAGCCCCCTGCCACATAGTGACCCCATAGAGCCCCCTGCCATATAGTGAGCTATTCAGACCCCCATAGACCCCCTGCCACATAGAGACCCCCATAGAGCCCCCTGCCACATAGTGAGCCAGGGAGACCCCCATAGACCCCCCTGCCACATAGTGAGCCATAGAGAACCCCCTGCCACATAGTGACCCCCATAGAGCCCCCTGCCACATAGTGAGCCAGAGACCACCCATAGAGCCCCCCTGCCACATAGTGACCCCATAAACCCTCCACCATATAGTGAGCCAGAGACCCCCCCATACACCCCCCTGCCAAATAGTGACCTTCATAGAGCCCCCCTTGCCACATAGAGACCCTCATAGAGCCCCCTGCCACATAGTGAGCCAGAGACCCCCATAGACCCCCCTGCCACATAGTGACCCCCATAGAGCCCCTTGCCATATAGTGAGCCATTAAGACCCCCATAGAACCCCCTGCCACATAGTGAGCCATTAAGAACCCCATAGAGCCCCCCCTGCCACATAGAGCCTCCCCTGCCACATAGTGACCCCCAGAGAGCCCCCTGCCACATAGTGAGCCATGGAGACCCCCATAGAGCTCCCCTGCCACATAGTGACCCCCTTAGAGCCCCCTGCCACATAGTGAGCCATGGAGACCCCCATAGAGCTCCCCTGCCACATAGTGACCCCTATAGAGCCCCCTGCCATATAGTGAGCCATTGAGACCCCCATAGACCCCTCTGCCACATAGTGAGCCATTGAGACCTCCATAGAGCCCCCCCTGCCACATAGTGACCCCCAGAGAGACCCCTGCCACATAGTGAGCCATGGAGACCCCCATAGAGCTCCCCTGACTGATAGTGTGCCATGGAGACCCCAATAGAGCCCCCCTGCCACATAGTGACCCCCATAGAGACCCCTGCCATATAGTGAGCCATTGAGACCCCATACATCCCCCCCTGCCACATAGTGAGCCCCTAAGAGCCCCCTGCCACGTAGTGAGCCATGGAGACCCCCATAGAGCTACCCTGCCACATAGTGACCCCAGAGAGCCCCCCTGCCACGTAGTTATCCCCATAGAGCCCCCTGCCACATAGTGATCCATAGACCCCCAAAGACCCCCGCTGCCACATAAGGAGCCATTGAGACCCCCATAGACCCCCCTGCCACATAGTGAGCCATGGAGACCCCCATAGAGCCCTGCCACATAGTGACTCCCATAGAGCCCCCCCTGCCAGATAGTGACCCCCATAGACCCCCATGCCACAGTGACCCCCCCTATAGACCCTTCCTGCCACATAGTGAGCCATTAAGACCCCCATAGAGCCCCCTGCCACATAGTGACCCCCAGAGAGCCCCCCTGCCATATAGTGAGCCATTGAGACCCCCATAGAACCTCCCTGCCACATAGTGAGCCCCTAAGAGCCCCCTGCCACATAGTGAGCCATGGAGACCCCTATAAAGCTCCCCTGCCACATAGTGACCCCTATAGAGCAACCTGCCATATAGTGAGCCATTGAGACCCCCATAGACCCCTCTGCCACATAGTGAGCCATTGAGACCTCCATAGAGCCCTCTGCCACATAGTGAGCCAGAGACCCCCATAGAGCCCCCTGCCACATAGTGACCCCCATAGAGCCCCCTGCCATATAGTGAGCCATTAAGGTCCCCATAGACCCCCCCCTGCTACATAGTAAGCTATGGAGACCCCCATAGAGCCCCCTGCCACATAGTGACCCCCATAGAGCCCCCTGCCATATAGTGAGCCATTGAGACCCCCCCATAGAGCCTCCCCTGCCACATAGTGACCCCCATAGAGCCCCCTGCCACATAGTGAGCTATTGAGACCCCCATAGACCCCCTGCCACATAGTGACCCCCATAGAGCCCCCTGCCATATAGTGAGCCATTGAGACCCCCCCATAGACGCCCCTGCCACATAGTGACCCCCATAGAGCCCCCCTGCCATATAGTGACCCCCATAGAGCCCCCCTGCCATATAGTGAGCCATTGAGACCCCCATAGAACCTCCCTGCCACATAGTGAGCCCCTAAGAGCCCCCTGCCACATAGTGAGCCATGGAGACCCCTATAAAGCTCCCCTGCCACATAGTGACCCCTATAGAGCAACCTGCCATATAGTGAGCCATTGAGACCCCCATAGACCCCTCTGCCACATAGTGAGCCATTGAGACCTCCATAGAGCCCTCTGCCACATAGTGAGCCAGAGACCCCCATAGAGCCCCCTGCCACATAGTGACCCCCATAGAGCCCCCTGCCATATAGTGAGCCATTAAGGTCCCCATAGACCCCCCCCTGCTACATAGTAAGCTATGGAGACCCCCATAGAGCCCCCTGCCACATAGTGACCCCCATAGAGCCCCCTGCCATATAGTGAGCCATTGAGACCCCCCCATAGAGCCTCCCCTGCCACATAGTGACCCCCATAGAGCCCCCTGCCACATAGTGAGCTATTGAGACCCCCATAGACCCCCTGCCACATAGTGACCCCCATAGAGCCCCCTGCCATATAGTGAGCCATTGAGACCCCCCCATAGACGCCCCTGCCACATAGTGACCCCCATAGAGCCCCCCTGCCATATAGTGACCCCCATAGAGCCCCCCTGCCATATAGTGAGTCTGAGAACCCATAGATCCCCCTGCCACATAGTGAGCCATACAGACCCCCATAGAGCTCCCCTGCCACATAGTGAGCCATTGAGACCCCATAGATCCCCCCCTGCCACATAGTGAGCCCCTAAGAGCCCCCTGCCACATAATGAGCCATGGAGACCCCCATAGAGCTCCCCTGCCACATAGTGACCCCTATAGAGCCCCCTGCCATATAGTGAGCCATTAAGACCCCCATAGACCCCCCCTGCCACATAGTGAGCCATGGAGACCCCCATAGAGCCCCCCTGCCACATAGTGACCCCCATAGAGCCCTCTGCCATATAGTGAGCCATGGAGACCCCCATAGAGCCTCCCCTGCCACATAGTGACCCCCATAGAGCCCTCTGCCATATAGTGAGCCATGGAGACCCCCATAGAGCCTCCTCTGCCACATAGTGACCCCCATAGAGCCCCCTGCCACATAGTGAGCCATGGAGACCCCCATAGAGCTCCCCTGCCACATAGTGAGCCATTGAGACCCCCATAGAGCTTCCCCTTCCACATAGTGAGACAGAGACCACCCATAGGCCCCCCCTGCCAAATAGTGCCCCCATAGAGCCCCCTGCCACATAGTGAGGCATTGAGACCCCCATAGAGCCCTTGCCACATAGTGACTCCCATAGAGCCCCCTGCAATATAGTGAGGCATTGAGACCCCCATAGACCCGCCTGCCAAATACTAAGCCAGAGACCCTCCCTATAGACCCTCCCTTGCCAAATAGTGACCCACCCCGCCCCACCCTGCCACATAGTGAGCCATTGCCTCACCCCATAGGGCCCGCCCTGCCACATAGTGAGCCATTGAGACCCCCCAAAGACCCCCTGCCAAATAGTGAGCCATTGAGATCCCCATAGACGCTCCCCTGCCACAAAATGACCCCCCATAGACCCCCCTGCCAAATACTGAGCCATTGAGACCCCATAGAGCCCCCTGCCACATAGTGACCCAGAGACCCCCAAAGACCCCCCTGCCACATAGTGAGCCATGGAGACCCCCATAGAGCCCTGCCACATAGTGACTCCCATAGAGCCCCCTCTGCCAGATAGTGACCCCCATAGACCCCCATGCCACAGTGACCACCCCCATAGATCCCTCTCTGCCACATAGTGAGCCATTAAAACCCCTATAGAGCCCCCTGCCACATAGTGACCCCCATAGAGCCCCCTGCCATATAATGAGCCATTGAGACCCCATAGATCCCCCCCTGCCACATAGTGAGCCCCTAAGAGCCCCCTGCCACATAGTGAGCCATTGAGACCCCCATAGAGCTCCCCTGCCACATAGTGACCCCATAAACCCCCCAACATATAGTGAGCCAGAGAACCCCCCATACACCCCCCTGCCAAATAGTGACCTTCATAGAGCCCCCCTTGCCACATAGAGACCCTCATAGAGCCCCCTGCCACATAGTGAGCCAGAGACCCCCAAAGACCCCCGCTGCCACATAAGGAGCCATAGAGACTTCCATAGACCCCCCTGCCACATAGTGAGCCAGAGACCCCCATAGACTCCCCTGCCACATAGTGACCCCCATAGAGCCCCTTGCCATATAGTGAGCCATTAAGACCCCCATAGAACCCCCTGCCACATAGTGACCCCCATAGAGCCCCTTGCCATATAGTGAGCCATTAAGACCGCCATAGAGCCCCACCTGCCACATAGAGCCGCCCCTGCCACATAGTTAACCCCAGAGAGCCCCCTGCCACATAGTGACTCCCAGAGAGCCCCCTGCCACATAGTGAGCCATGGAGACCCCCATAGAGCTCCCCTGCCACATAGTGACCCCCATAGAGCCCCCTGCCACATAGTGAGCTATGGATACCCCCATAGAGCTCCCCTCCCACATAGTGACCCTCATAGAGCCCCCTGCCATATAGTGAGCCATTGAGACCCCCATAGACCTTTCTGCCACATACTGAGCCAATGAGAACTCCATAGAGTCCCCCCTGCCACACAGAGCCTCCCCTGCCACATAGTGACCCCCAGAGAGCCCCCTGCCCCATAGTGAGCCAGAGACCCCCCCCATAGACCCCCCTGCCACATAGAGACCCCCATAGAGCCCCCTGCCACATAGTGACGCCCATAGAGCCCCCCCTGCCAGATAGTGAGCCATTAAGACCCCCATAGACCCCTCTGCAACATAGTGAGCCATTGAGACCCCCATAGAGCCCCCTGCCATATAGTGAGCCATTGAGACCCCCCAAAGAACCCCCCCTGCCACATAGTGACCCCCCATAGACGCCCCCTGCCAAATACTGAGCCATGGAGAGCCTCATAGAGGCCCCCAGCCACATAGTAACCCCCATAGAGCCCCCTGCCATATAGTGAGCCATGGAGACCCCCATAGAGCCCCCCTGCCACATAGTGACGCCCATAGAGCCCCCTGCCACATAGTGACACCCATAGAGCCCCCTGCCATATAGTGAGCCATGGAGACCCCCATAGAGACCCCTGCCACATAGTGAGCCATGGAGACCCCCATCGATCCCCCCCTGCCACATAGAGACCCCCATAGAGCCCCTTGCCACATAGTGAGCCATTGAGACCCCCATAGAGCCCTGCCACATAGTGACTCCCATAGAGACCCCCTGCCAGATAGTGACCCCCATAGACCCCCCCCGCCACAGTGACCCCCCATAGATCCCTCTCTGCCACATAATGAGCCAGAGACCACCATAGAGCCACCCCTGCCACATAGTGACCCCCATTGAGCCCTCTGCCATATAGTGAGCCACTGAGACCCCCATAGACCCCCTGCCCCATAGTGAGCCATTGAGACCCCCATAGACCCTTCTGCCACATAGTGAGCCATTGAGACCCCCATAGACCCCCTGCCCCATAGTGAGCCATTGAGATCCCCATAGACCCCTCTGCCACATAATGAGCCATTGAGACCCCCCATAGAGCTCCTCCTGCCACATAGTGAGCCATAGAGAACCCCCTGCCACATAGTGAGCCATGGAGACCCCCATAGAGCCCTGCCACATAGTGACTCCCATAGAGCCCCCCTGCCAATAGTGACTCCATAGACCCCCCTGCGAAATACTGAGCCATAGAGACCCCCATAGACCCTCCCTTGCCATATAGCTACCCACCCCATCCCATCCCCCACCCTGCCACATAGTGAGCCATTAAGACCCCAATAGAGCCCCCCTGCCACATAGTGACCTCCATAGAGCCCCCCCTGCAAGATAGTGAGCCATTGAGACCCCATAGAGCCTCCCCTGCCACATAGTGACCCCCATAGAGCCCCCTGTCATATAGTGAGCCATGGAGACCCCCCATAGACCCCCCCCGCCACATAGTGAGCCCCATAGAGCCCCCTGCCATATAGTGAGTCATTGAGACCCCCATAGACCCCTCTGCCACATATTGAGCCAATGAGACCACTCATAGAGCTCCTCCTGCCACATAGTGATCCATAGAGAACCCCCTGCCACATAGTGAGCCATTGAGACCCCCCATAGAGCTCCTCCTGCCACATAGTGATCCATAGAGAACCCCCTGCCACACAGTGAGACATTGAGACCCCCATAGACCCCTCTGCCACATAGTGACCCTCATAGAGCCCCCTGCCACATAGTGAGCCATGGAGACCCCCATAGAGCTCCCCTGCCATATAGTGACCCCCATAGACCCCCCTGCCATATAGTGAGCCATGGAGACCCCCATAGATCCCCCCCTGCCACATAGAGACCCCCATAGAGCCCCCTGCCACATAGTGAGCCATTGAGACCCCCCATAGAGCTCCTCCTGCCACATAGTTATCGATAGAGAACCCCCTGCCACATAGTGAGCCATGGAGACCCCCATAGAGCCCTGCCACATAGTGACTCCCATAGACCCCCCCTGCCACATAGTGAGCAATGGAGACGCCCATAGAGCCCCCCTGCCACACAGTGACCCCCATAGAGACCCCTGCCATATAGTGAGCCATTGAGACCCCTATAGAGCCCCCCTGCTACATAGTGACCCCCATAGAGCCCGCTGCCATATGGTGAGCCATTGAGACCCCATAGAGCCTCCACTGCCACATAGTGACCCTCATAGAGCCCCCTGCCATATAGTGAGCCATGGAGACCCCCATAGATCCCCCCCTGCCACATAGAGACCCCCATAGAGCCCCCTGCCATATAGTGAGCCATTGAGACCCCATAGAGCCTCCCCTGCCACATAGTGACCCTCATAGAGCCCCCTGCCATATAGTGAGCCATTGAAACCCCCATAGACTCCTCTGCCACATAGTGAGCCATTGAGAACCTCCTGCCACATAGAGACCCCCATAGAGCCCCCTGCCATATAGTGAGCCATTGAGACCCCATAGAGCCTCCCCTGCCACATAGTGACCCCCCATAGACCCCCCTGCCAAATACTGCGCCATTGAGACCCCCATAGACCCCCCTGCCACATAGTGAGCCATTGTGACCCCCCCATAGAGCCCCCTCTGCCACATAGTGAGCCAGAGATCCCCCCATAGACTCCCTGCCAAATACTAAACCATTGAGACCCCCATAGAGACCCCTGCCACATACTGAGACATTGAGACCCCCATAGAGCCTCCCCTGCCACATAGTGACCCCCATAGAGCCCCCTGCCACATAGTGATCCCCATAGAGCCCCCTTCCACATACTGAGCCATTGAGACCCCCATAGAGCCTCCCCTGCCACATAGTGACCCCCATAGAGCCCCCTGCCACATAGTGACCCAGAGACCCTCAAAGACCCCCCCTGCCACATAGTTAGCCATGGAGACCCCCATAGAGCTCCCCTGCCACATAATGACCCTCATAGAGTCCCCTGCCATATAGTGAGCCATTAGGACCCCCATAGACCCCTCTGCCACATAGTGAGCCATTGAGACCTCCATAGAGCCCCCCCTGCCACATAGAGCCTCCCCTGACACATAGTGACCCCCAGAGAGCCCCCTGCCACATAGTGAGCCACGGAGACCCCCATAGAGCCCTGCCACATAGTGACTCCCATAGACCCCTTTGCCAGATAGTGACCCCCATAGACCCCCCTGCCACAGTGACCCCCCCCATAGATCCCTCTCTGCCACATAGTGAGCCATTAAGACCCCCATAGAGCCCCCTGCTACATAGTGAGCCATGGAGAGCCACATAGAGCCTCCCCACCACATAGTGATTCCCATAGAGCCCCCTGCCATATAGTTAGCCATTGAGACCCCCATAGACCCCCCCGCCACATAGAGACCCCCATAGACCCCCCTGCCCCATAGTGAGCCAGAGACCCCCCCATAGACCCCCCCTGCCACATAGAGACCCCCATATAGCCCCCTGCCACATAGTGACCCCATAGAGCCCCCTGCAATATAGTGAGCTATTCAGACCCCCATAGACCCCCTGCCACATAGAGACCCCCATAGAGCCCCCTGCCACATAGTGAGCCAGGGAGACCCCCATAGACCCCCCTGCCACATAGTGAGCGATAGAGAACCCCCTGCCACATAGTGACCCCCATAGAGCCCCCTGCCACATAGTGAGCCAGAGACCACCCATAGAGCCCCCCTGCCACATAGTGACCCCATAAACCCCCCACCATATAGTGAGCCAGAGACCCCCCCATACACCCCCCTGCCAAATAGTGACCTTCATAGAGCCCCCCTTGCCACATAGAGACCCTCATAGAGCCCCCTGCCACATAGTGAGCCAGAGACCCCCATAGACCCCCCTGCCACATAGTGACCCCCATAGAGCCCCTTGCCATATAGTGAGCCATTAAGACCCCCATAGAACCCCCTGCCACATAGTGAGCCATTAAGACCCCCATAGAGCCCCCCCTGCCACATAGAGCCTCCCCTGCCACATAGTGAGCCCCTAAGAGCCCCCGCCACATAGTGAGCCATTAAGACCCCCATAGAGCTCCCCTGCCACATAGTGACCCCCTTAGAGCCCCCTGCCACATAGTGAGCCATGGAGACCCCCATAGAGCTCCCCTGCCACATAGTGACCCCTATAGAGCCCCCTGCCATATAGTGAGCCATTGAGACCCCCATAGACCCCTCTGCCACATAGTGAGCCATTGAGACCTCCATAGAGCCCCCCCTGCCACATAGAGCCTCCCCTGCCACATAGTGACCCCCAGAGAGCCCTCTGCCACATAGTGAGCCAAGTAGACCCCCATAGAGCTCCCCTGCCACATAGTGAGCCATTGAGACCCCCATAGAGCCTCCCCTGCCACATAGTGACCCCCATAGAGCCCCCTGCCATATAGTGAGCCATGGAGACCCCCCATAGAGCCCCCCTGCCACATAGTAACCCCCATAGAGCCCCCTGCCACATAGTGACCCCCATAGAGCCCCCTGCCATATAGTGAGCCATTAAGACCCCCATAGACCCTCCCTGCCACATAGTGAGCCATGGAGACCACCCATAGGCCCCCCTGCCAAATAGTGGCCCCAGAGAGCCCCCCTGCCACGTAGTGATCCCCATAGAGCCCCCTGCCACATAGTGACCCCCAGAGAGCCCCCCTGCCATATAGTGAGCCATTGAGACCCCATAGATCCCCCCCTGCCACATAGTGAGCCCCTAAGAGCCCCCTGCCACGTAGTGAGCCATGGAGACCCCCATAGAGCTCCCCTGGCCCATAGTGACCCCTATAGAGTCCCCTGCCATATAATGAGCCATTGAGACCCCCATAGACCCCTCTGCCACATAGTGAGCCATTGAGACCTCCATAGAGCCCTCTGCCACATAGTGAGCCAGAGACCCCCATAGAGCCCCCTGCCACATAGTGACCCCCATAGAGCCCCCTGCCATATAGTGAGCCATTAAGATCCCCATAGACCCCCCCTGCCACATAGTAAGCCATGGAGACCCCCATAGACCCCCCTGCCATATAGTGAGCCATTAAGACCCCCCCATAGAGCCTCCCCTGCCACATAGTGAGCCAGACACCCCCCCATAGACCGCCTCTGCCACATAGAGACCCCCATAGAGCCCCCTACCACATAGTGACCCCATAGAGCCCCCTGCCATATAGTGAGCCACTGAGACCCCCATAGACCCCCCTGCCCCATAGTGAGCCATTGAGACCCCCATAGAGCTCCCTTGCCACATAGTGACTCCCATAGAGCCCTCTGCCATATAGTTAGCCATTGAGACCCCCATAGACCCCCCTGTCAAATAGTGACCCCTATAGAGCCCCCCTTGCCACATAGAGACCCTCATAGAGCCCCCTGCCACATAGTGAGCCAGATACCCCCATAGAGCCCCCCCTGCAACATAGTGATCCCCATAGAGCCCCCTGCCATATAGTGAGCCATTGAGACCCCCATAGAGCCCCCCTGCCACATAGTGAGCCAAGGAGACACCCATCGATCCCCCCCTGCCACATAGAGACCCCCATAGAGCCCCTTGCCACATAGGGAGCCATAGAGACCCCCATAGAGCCCTGCCACATAGTGACTCCCATAGAGACCCCCTGCCAGATAGTGACCCCCATAGACCCCCCCCGCCACAGTGACCCCCCATAGATCCCTCTCTGCCACATAGTGAGCCAGAAACCACCATAGAGCCTCCCCTGCCACATAGTGACCCCCATAGAGCCCTCTGCCATATAGTGAGCCATGGAGACCCTTATAGAGCCCCCCTGCCACATAGTGACCCCCATAGAGCCCCCTGCCATATAGTGAGCCATTGAGACCCCCATAGACCCCCTGCCCCATAGTGAGCCATTGAGACCCCCATAGACCCTTCTGCCACATAGTGAGCCATTGAGAACCCCATAGACCCCCCTGCCCCATAGTGAGCCATTGAGACCCCCATAGACCCCCTGCCCCATAGTGAGCCATTGAGACCCCCATAGACCCTTCTGCCACATAGTGAGCCATTGAGAACCCCATAGACCCCCCTGCCCCATAGTGAGCCATTGAGACCCCCATAGACCCCCTGCCACATAGTGAGCCATTGAGACCCCCATAGAGCTCCCCTGCCACATAGTGACTCCCATAGACCCCCTGCCACATAGTGAGCTATGGAGACCCCCATAGACCCCCCTGCAAAATACTGAGCCACAGACCCTCCCTATAGACCCTCCCTTGCTAAATAGTGACCCACCCCGCCCCAGCCTGCCACATAGTGAGCCATTGAGACCCCCCCAAAAACCCCCTGCCAAATACTGAGCCATTGAGACCCCATAGAGCCCCCTGCCAAATAGTGAGCCATTGAGACCCCCTATAGACCCTCCCTTGCCAAATAGTGACCGACCCCATCCCATCCCCCACCCTGCCACATAGTGAGCTATTGAGACCCCCATAGAGCCACCCTTCCACATAGTGACCCCCAGAGAGCCCCCTGCCACATAGTGAGCCATGGAGCCCTTCATAGAGCTCCCCTGCCACATAGTGACCCCCATAGAGCCCCCTGCCACATGGTGAGCCATGGAGACCCCCATAGAGCTCCCCTGCCACATAGTGACCCCCAGAGAGCCCCCTGCCACATAGTGAGCCATGGAGACCCCCATAGAGCTCCCCTGCCACATAGTGACACCCATAGAGCCCCCTGCCACATAGTTAGCCATTGAGACCCCCATAGAGCCTCCCTTGACACATAGTGAGCCATTGAGACCCCCATAGAGTCTCCCCTGCCACATAGTGAGCCAGAGACCACCCATAGGCCCCCCTGCCAAATAGTGACCCCAGAGAGCCCCCCGGCCACGTAGTGATCCCCATAGAGCCCCCCTGCCACCTAGTGAGCCAGAGACCCCCCCCCCATAGACCCCCCCTGCCACATAGAGACCCCCATAGAGCCTCCCCTGCCACATAGTGACCCCCAAAGAGCCCCCTGCCACATAGTGAGCCATGGAGACCCCCATAGAGCCCCCCTGCCACATATTGACCCCCATAGAGCCCCCTGCCATATAGTGAGCCATTGAGACCCCATAGAGCCCGCTGCCACATAGTGACCCCCATCGAGCCTTTTGCCATATAGTCAGCCATTGAGACCCCATAGAGTCCCCCCTGCCACATAGAGCCTCCCCTGCCACATAGTGACCCCCATAGAGCCCCCTGCCACATAGTGAGCCATGGAGACCACCATAGAGCGCCCCTGCCACATAGTGACCCCCATAGAGCCCGCTGCCACATAGTGACCCCCATAGAGCCCCTTGCCATATAGTCAGCCATTGAAACCCCATAGAGTCCCCCCTGCCACATAGAGCCTCCCCTGCCACATAGTGACCCCCAGAGAGCCCCCTGCCACATAGTGAGCCATGGAGACCACCATAGAGCTCCCCTGCCACATAGTGACCCCCATAGAGCCCCCTGCAACATAGTAAGCCATTGGGACCTTCATAGAGCTTCCCCTGCCACATAGAGATCCCCATAGAGCCCCTTGCCATATAGTCAGTCATTGAGACCCCATAGAGCCCCCCCTGCCACATAGAGCCTCCCCTGCCACATAGTGACCCCCAGAGAGCCCCCTGCCACATAGTGAGCCATGGAGACCACCATAGAGCTCCCCTGCCACATAGTGACCCCCATAGAGCCCCCTGCCATATAGTGAGCCATTAAGACCCCCATAGACCCCCCCTGCCACATAGTGACCCCCATAGAGCCCTCTGCCATATAGTGAGCCATAGAGACCACCATAGAGCCCCCCTGCCACAAAGTGACCCCCATAGAGCCCCCTGCCATATAGTGAGCCATTGAGACCCCCCCATAGAGCATCCCCTGCCACATAGTGACCCCCATAGAGCCCCCTGCCACATAGTGACCCCCATAGAGACCCCTGCCATATAGTGAGTCTGCGACCCCCATAGACCTCCCTGCCACATAGTGAGCCATTGAGGCCCCCATAGATCCCCCTGCCACATAGTGAGCCAGAGAGACCCCCATAGAGCCTCCCCCTGCCACATAGTGACCCCATTAGCCCCCTGCCATATAGTGAGCCATTGAGACCCCCATAGACCCCCTGCAACATAGTGAGCCATTGAGAACCCCATAGACCCCCCTGCCACATAGTGAGCCATGGAGACCCCCATAGAGCCCTGCCACATACTGACTCCCATAGAGCCCCCCCTGCCAGATAGTGACCCCCATAGACCCCCATGCCACAGTGACCCCCCCCATAGATCCCTCTCTGCCACATAGTGAGCCATTAAGACCCCCATAGAGCCCCCTGCAACATAGCGATCCCTATAGAGCCCCCCTGCCATATAGTGAGCCATTGAGACCCCATAGATCCCCGCTGCCACATAGTGAGCCCCTAAGAGCCCCCTGCCACGTAGTGAGCCATTAAGACCCCCATAGACTCCCCCTGCCACATAGTGACCTCCATAGAGCCCCCTGCCACATAGTGAGCTATTGAGACCCCCATAGACCTCCTGCCACATAGAGACCCCCATAGAGCCCCCTGCCACATAGTGAGCCATGGAGACCCCCATAGACCCCCCTGCCACATAGTGACCCCATAGAGCCCCCTGCCATATAGTGAGCCATGGAGACCCCCATAGAGCCCCTGCCATATAGTGTGCCATTGAGACCCTCATAGACCCCCCTGCCCCATAGTGAGCCATTGAGACCCCCATAGACCCCCCTGCCACATAGTGAGCCATTGAGACCCCCATAGAGCCCCCCTGCCACATAGTGAGCCAGAAACCCCCCCCCATAGACCCCCCCTGCCACATAGTGACCCCCATAGAGCCCCCTGCCATATAGTGAGCCATTGAGACCCCATAGAGCCTCCCCTGCCACATAGTGACCCTCATAAAGCACCCTGCCATATAGTGAGCCATGGAGACCCCCATAGAGCCCGCTGCCACATAGTGACCCCCATAGAGCCCCCTGCCCTATAGTGAGCCATTGAGACCCCCATACACCCCCCTGCCCCATAGTGAGCCATTGAGACCCCCATAGACCCCCCTGCCACATAGTAAGCCATTGAGACCCCCATAGAGCCCCCCTGCCACATAGTGAGCCAGAGACTCCCCCCCATAGACCCCCCCGCGCACATAGAGACCCCCATAGAGCCTACCCTGCCACATAGTGACCCCCAGAGAGCCCCCTGCCACATAGTGAACCATGGAGACCCCCATAGAGCCCCCCTGCAACATAGTGACCCCATAGAGCCCCCTGCCATATAGTGAGCCATTGAGACCCCATAGAGCCTCCCCTGCCACATAGTGACCCCCATCGAGCCCCCTGCCAAATAGTGAGCCATAGAGACCCCCATAGAGCCCTTGCCACATAGTGACCCCCATAGAGCCCCTTGCCATATAGTCAGCCATTGAGACCCCATAGAGCCCCCCCTGCCACATAGAGCCTCCCCTGCCACATAGTGACCCCCAGAGAGCCCCCTGCCACATAGTGAGCCATGGAGACCACCATAGAGCTCCCCTGCCACATAGTGACCCCCATAGAGCCCCCTGCCACATAGTGAGCCATTGGGACCCCCATAGACCTTCCCCTGCCACATAGTGACCCCCATAGAGCCCCTTGCCATATAGTCAGCCATTGAGACCCCATAGAGCCCCCCCTGCCACATAGAGCTCCCCTGCCACATAGTGACCCTCATAGAGCCCCCTGCCACATAGTGAGCCATTGGGACCCCCATAGAGCCTCCCCTGCCACATAGTGAGCCAGAGACCACCCATAGGCCCCCCTGCCAAATAGTGAGCCATTAAAACCCCCATAGAGCCTCCCCTGCCACATAGTGACGCCCAGAGATCCCCCTGCCACATAGTGAGCCATTGAGACCCCCATAGACCCCCCTGCCACATAGTGAGCCATGGAGACCCCCATAGAGCCCTGCCACATAGTGAGTCCCATAGAGCCCCCCCTGCCAGATAGTGACCCCCATAGACCCCCCTGCCACAGTGACCCCCCTCATAGATCTCTCTCTGCCACATAGTGAGCCATTAAGACCCCCATAGAGCCCCCTGCCACATAGTGACCCTTATAGAGCCCCCGTGCCATATAGTGAGCCATTGAGACCCCATAGATCCCCCCCTGCCACATAGTGAGCCCCTAAGAGCCCCCTGCCACATAGTGAGCCATTAAGACCCCCATAGACCCCCCCTGCCACATAGTGAGCCCCATAGAGCCCCCTGCCACATAGTGAGCTATTGAGACCCCCATAGAGCCCCCTGCCACATAGTGACCCCCATAGAGCCCCCTGCCATATAGTGAACCATTGAGACCCCCGCATAGAGCTCCCCTGCCACATAGTGACTCCCACAGAGCCCCCTGCCATATAGCGAGCCATTGAGACCCCCATAGACCCCCCTGCCATATAGTGACCCCTATAGAGCCCCCCTTGCCACATAGTGTCCCCCAGAGACCCCCCTGCCACATAGTGAGCCATGGAGACCCCCATAGATCCCCCCCTGCCACATAGAGACCCACATAGAGCCCCTTGCCACATAGTGAGCCATTGAGACCCCCATAGAGCCCTGTCACATAGTGACTCCCATAGAGGCCCTCTGCCAGATAGTGACCCCCATAGACCCCCCCCGCCACAGTGACCCCCCATAGATCTCTCTCTGCCACATAGTGAGCCAGAGACCCCCATAGAGCCCCCTGCCACATAGTGACCCCCATAGAGCCCCCCTGCCATATAGTGAGCCATTGAGACCCCCATAGAGCCCCGTGCCAAATACTGAGCCAGAGACCCTCCCTATAGACCCTCCCTTGCCAAATAGTGACCCACCCCGCCCCACCCTGCCACATAGTGAGCCATTACCTCACCCCTTAGGGCCCGTCCTGCCACATAGTTAGCCATTGAGACCCCCCAAAGACCTCCTGCCAAATAGTGAGCCATAGACGCTCCCCTGCCACATAGTAACCCAGCCCCCCATCCCATCCCCCCCCCTGCCACATAGTGAGCCAGAGACCCCCCCCATAGACTCCCTACCAAATAGTGAGTCATTGAGACCCCCCCATAGACCCTCCCCTGCCACAAAATGACCCCCCATAGACCCTCCTGCCAAATAGTGAGCCATTGAGACCCCATAGAGCCCCCTGCCAAATAGTGAGCCATTGAGACCCCCCCCATAGACCCTCCCTTGCCAAATAGTGACCCACCCCATCCCATCCCCCACACTGCCACATAGTAAGCTATTGAGACCCCCACAGAGCACCCGTGCCACATAGTGACCCCCCATAGACCCCCCTGCCAAATACTGAGCCAATGAGACCCCCATAGACCCCCCTGCCACATAGTGAGCCATTGAGACCCCCATAGACCCCCCTGCCACATAGTGAGCCATGGAGACCCCCATAGAGCCCTTCCACATAGTGATTCCCATAGAGCCCCCCCTGCCAGATAGTGACCCCCATGCCACAGTGACCCCCCCCA
Organism: Colius striatus; assembly: GCF_028858725.1. Lineage (NCBI taxonomy): Eukaryota > Metazoa > Chordata > Aves > Coliiformes > Coliidae > Colius > Colius striatus. The sequence continues at coordinate 183,313 of NC_084771.1, forward strand.
TAGATCCCTCTCTGCCACATAATGAGCCATTAAGACCCCCATAGAGCTCCATGCCACATAGTGACCCCCATAGATCCCCCCCTGCCACATAGTTAGCCCCTAAGAACCCCCTGCCACATAGTGAGCCATGGAGACCCCCATAGAGCTCCCCTGCCACATAGTGACCCCTATAGAGCCCCCTGCCATATAGTGAGCCATTGAGACCCCCATAGACCCCTCTGCAACATAGTGAGCCATTAAGACCCCCATAGACCCCCCCTGCCACATAGTGAGCCATTAAGCCCCCATAGACCCTCCCTGCCACATAGTGAGCCATGGAGACCCCCATAGAGCCCCCCTGCCACATAGTGACCCCCATAGAGCCCTCTGCCATATAGTGAGCCATTAAGACCCCCATAGAGCCCCCCTGCCACATAGTGACCCCCATACAGCCCCCTACCACATAGTGAGCCATGGAGACCCCCATAGAGCCCGCTGCCATATACTGAGCCATGGACACCCCTCTATAGAGCTCCCCTGCCACATAGTGACTCCCATAGAGCCCCCTGCCATATAGTGAGCCATGAAGACCCCATAGACCCCCCTGCCATATAGTGAGCCATCGAGATCCCCATAGAGACCCCCTGCCACATAGAGCCTCCCCTGCCACATAGTGACCCTCAGAGAGCCCCCTGCCACATAGTGAGCCATGGAGACCCCCATAGAGCTCCCCTGCCACATAGTGACCCCCATAGAGCCCCCTGCCACATAGTGAGCCATGGAGACCCCCATAGAGCTCCCCTGCCACATAGTTACCCCCATAGAGCCCCCTGCCACATAGTTAGCCATTGAGACCCCCATAGAGCCTCCCCTGCCACATAGTGAGCCATTGAGACCCCCATAGAGCCTCCCCTGCCACATAGTGAGCCAGAAACCACCCATAGGCCCCCCTGCCAAATAGTGATCCCCATAGAGCCCCCTGCCACATAGTGACCCAGAGACCCCCAAAGACCCCCGCTGCCACATAGTGAGCCATTGAGACCCCCATAGACCCCCCTGCCACATAGTGAGCCAAGGAGACCCCCATAGAGCCCTGCCACATAGTGACTCCCATAGATCCCCCCCTGCCAGATAGTGACCCCCATAGACCCCCATGCCACAGTGACCCCCCCCATAGATCCCTCTCTGCCACATAGTGAGCCATTAAGACCCCCATAGAGCCCCCTGCCACATAGTGACCCCCATAGAGCCTCCTGCCACATAGTCAGCCCCATAGAGCCCCCTGCCATACAGTGAGCCATGGAGACCCCCATAGAGCCTCCTGCCACATAGTGACTCCCATAGAGCCCCCCCTGCCAGATAGTGAGCCATTGAGACCCCCATAGAGCCCCCTGCCATATAGTGAGCCATTGAGACCCACCATAGAACCCCCCCTGCCACATAGATACCCCCCATAGACCTGCCCTGCCAAATACTGAGCCATCGAGAGCCTCATAGAGCCTCCCCTGCCACATAGTGACCCCCATAGAGCCCCCTGCCATATAGTTAGCCATTGAGACCCCCATAGAGCCCCCCGGCCACATAGTGACCCCCATAGAGCCCCCTGCCATATAGTGAGCTATGGAGACCCCCCCATAGACCCCCCCCGCCACATAGTGAGCCCCATAGAGCCCCCTACCATATAGTGAGTCATTGAGACCCCCATAGACCCCTCTGCCACATAGTGAGCCATTGAGACCCCTCATAGAGCTCCTCCTGCCACATAGTGATCCATAGAGAACCCCCTGCCACATAGTGATCCATTGAGACCCCCCATAGAGCTCCTCCTGCCACATAGTGATCCATAGAGAACCCCCTGCCACACAGTGAGACATTGAGACCCCCATAGACCCCTCTGCCACATAGTGACCCTCATAGAGCCCCCTGCCACATAGTGAGCCAATGAGACCCCCCATAGAGACCCTGCCACATAGTGAGCCATGGAGACCCCCATAGAGCCCCCCTGCCACATAGTGACCCCCATAGACCCCCCTGCCATATAATGAGCCATGGAGACCCCCATAGATCCACCCCTTCCACATAGAGACCCCCATAGAGCCCCCTGCCACATAGTGAGCCATTGAGACCCCCCATAGAGCTCCTCCTGCCACATAGTGACCCCCATAGAGCCCCCTGCCATATAGTGAGCCATTGAGACCCCATAGAGCCTCCCCTGCCACATAGTGACCCTCATAGAGCCCCCTGCCATATAGTGAGCCATTGAGACCCCCATACACTCCTCTGCCACATAGTGAGCCATTGAGAACCCCCTGCCACATAGTGAGCCATTGAGACCCCCCATAGAGCTCCTCCTGCCACATAGTGAGCCATAGAGAACCCTCTGACACATAGTGATCCATAGAGAACCCCTCTGCCACATAGTGAGCCATTGAGACCTCCATAGAGCCGCCTGCCCCATAGTGAGCCAGAGAAACCCCCCATAGACCACCCCTGCCACATAGAGACCCTTATAGAGCCCCCTGCCACATAGTGACCCCATAGAGCCCCACTGCCACATAGTGAACCATTGAGACCCCCATAGACCCTCCCCTGCCACATAGTGATCCCACAGAGCCCCACTGCCACATAGTGAACCATTGAGACCCCCATAGACCCTCCCCTGCCACATAGAGACCCCCATAGAGCCCCCTGCCACATAGTGACCCCATAGAGCCCGCTGCCATATAGTGAGCCATCGAGACCCCCATAGACCCCTCTGCCACATAGTGAGCCAGAGACCACCCATAGGCCCCCCTGCCAAATAGTGACCCCATAGAGCCCCCTGCCACATAGTGATCCCCATAGAGCCCCCTGCCACATAGTGAGCCAGAGACCCCCAAAGCCCCCCCCCGCCACATAGTGAGCCATGGAGACGGCCATAGAGCCCCCCCTGCTACATAGTGACCCCCATAGAGCCCCCTGCCACATAGTGACCCCTATAGAGCCCCCTGCCATATAGTGAGCCAGAGAAAACCCATAGAGCCCCCCTGCCACATAGTGACCCGCATAGAGCCCTCTGCCACATAGTGAGCCATTGAGACCCCCATAGAGCTCCCCTGCCACATAATGACTCCCATAGAGCCCTCTGCCATATAGTGAGCCATAGAGACCCCCACATAGAGCTCCCCTGCTACATAGTGACTCCCATAGAGCCTCCTGCCATATAGTGAGCCATTAAGACCCCATAGACCCCCCTGCCATATAGTGAGCCATTAAGACCCCCATAGAGCCTCCCCTGCCACATAGTCACCTCCATAGAGCCCCCTGCCACATAGTGAGCTATTGAGACCCCCATAGACCCCCTGCCACATAGAGACCCCCATAGACCCCCCTGCCACATAGTGAGCCAAAGAGAACCCCCTGCCATATAGTGACCCCCATAGAGCCCCCTGCCATATAGTGAGCCATTAAGATCCCCATAGACCCCCCCCGACACATAGTAAGCCATGGAGACCCCCATAGAGCCCCCTGCCATATAGTGAGCCATTGAGACCCCCCCATAGAGCCTCCCCTGCCACATAGTGAGCCAGACACCCCCTCCATAGACCCCCCCTGCCACATAGAGACCCCCATAGAGCCCCCTGCCACATAGTAACCCCATGGAGCCCCCTGCCATATAGTGAGCCACTGAGACCCCCATAGACCCCCCTGCCCCATAGTGAGCCATTGAGACCCCCATAGACCCCCCTGCCACATAGTGAGCCATTAAGACCCCCATAGAGCTCCCCTGCCACATAGTGACTCCCATAGAACCCCCTGCCATATAGTTAGCCATTGAGACCCCCATAGACCCCCCTGCCAAATAGTGACCCCTATAGAGCCCCCCTTGCCACATAGAGACCCTCATAGAGCCCCCTGCACCATAGTGAACCAGAGACCCCCAAAGACCCTTGCTGCCACATAAGGAGCCATGGAGACCCCCACAGAGCCCTGTCAAATAGTGACTCCCATAGAGCCCCCCCTGCCAGATAGTGACCCCCATAGACCCCCATGCCAAAGTGACCCCCCCCATAGATCCCTCTCTGCCACATAGTGAGCCATTAAGACCCGCATAGAGCCCGCTGCCACATAGTGACCCCCACAGATACCCCCTGCCATATAGTGAGCCATTGAGACCCCATAGATCCCCCCCTGCCACATAGTGAGCCCCTAAGAGCCCCCTGCCACATAGTGAGCCATGGAGACCCCCATAGAGCTCCCCTGCCACATAGTGACCCCTATAGAGCCCCCTGCCATATAGTGAGCCATTGAGACCCCCATAGACCCCTCTACCACATAGTGAGCCATTCAGACCTCCATAGAGCCCTCTGCCACATAGTGAGCCAGAGACCCCCATAGAGCCCCCTGCCACATAGTGACCCCCATAGAGCCCCCTGCCATATAGTGAGCCATTAAGATCCCCATAGACGCCCCCTGCCACATAGTAAGCCATGGAGACCCCCATAGAGCCCCCTGCCACATAGTGACCCCCATAGGGCCCCCTGCCACATAGTGAGCCATTGAGACCCCCCCATAGAGCCTCCCCTGCCACATAGTGACCCCTATAGAGCCCCCTGCCATATAGTGAGCCATTGAGACCCCCATAGAGCCCCCTGCCACATAGTGACCCAGAGACCCTCAAAGACCCCCGCTGCCACATAGTGAGCCATTGAGACCCCCATAGACCCCCCTGCCACAGAGTGAGCCATGGAGACCCCCATAGAGCCCTGCCACATAGTGACTCCCATAGAGCCCCCCCTGCCAGATAGTGACCCCCATAGACCCCCATGCCACAGTGACCCCACCCATAGATCCCTCTCTGCCATATAGTGAGCCATTGAGACCCCATAGATCCCCCCCTGCCACATAGTGAGCCCCTAAGAGCCCCCTGCCACATAGTGAGCCATTAAGACCCCCATAGAGCTCCACTGCCACATAGTGACCCCTATAGAGACCCCTGCCATATAGTGAGCCATTGAGACCCCCATAGACCCCTCTGCCACATAGTGAGCCATTGAGACCTCCATAGAGCCCTCTGCCACATAGTGAGCCAGAGACCCCCATAGAGCCCCCTGCCACATAGTGACCCCCATAGAGCCCCCTGCCATATAGTGAGCCATCAAGATCCCCATAGACCCCCCCTGCCACATAGTAAGCCATGGAGACACCTATAGAGCCCCCTGCCACATAGTGACCCCCATAGGGCCCCCTGCCATATAGTGAGCCATTGAGACCCCCCCATAGAGCCTCCCCTGCCACATAGTGAGCCAGACACCACCCCATAGAACCCCCTGCCACATAGAAACCCCCATAGAGCCCCCTGCCACATAGTGACCCCATAGAGCCCCCTGCCACATAGTGAGCCATTGAGACCCCCATAGAGCTCCCCTGCCACATAGTGACTCCCATAGAGCCCCCTGCCATATAGTTAGCCATTGAGACCCCCATAGACCCCCCTGCCAAATAGTGACCCCTATAGAGCCCCCCTTGCCACATAGAGACCGTCATAGAGCCCCCTGCCACATAGTGAGCCAGAGACCCCCATAGAGCCCCCCCTGCCACATAGTGACCCCCATAGAGCCCCCTGACATATACTGAGCCATGGAGACCCCCATAGAGACCCCTGCCACATAGTGAGCCATGGAGACCCCCATCGATCCCCCCCTGCCACATAGAGACCCCCATAGAGCCCCTTGCCACATAGTGAGCCATTGAGACCCCCATAGAGCCCTGCCACATAGTGACTCCCATAGAGACCCCCTGCCAGATAGTGACCCCCATAGACCCCCCCGCCACAGTGACCCCCCATAGATCCCTCTCTGCCACATAATGAGCCAGAGACCACCATAGAGCCTCCCCTGCCACATAGTGACCCCCATAGAGCCCTCTGCCATATAGTAAGCCACTGAGACCCCCATAGACCCCCTGCCCCATAGTGAGCCATTGAGACCCCCATAGACCCTTCTGCCACATAGTGAGCCATTGAGACCCCCATAGACCCGCCTGCCCCATAGTGAGCCAGAGAAACACCCCATAGACCCCCCCTGCCACATAGAGACCCTTATAGAGCGCCCTGCACATAGTGACCCCATAGAGCCCCCTGCCATACAGTGAGCCATTGAGACCCCCATAGACCCCCCTGCCCCATAGTGAGCCACTGAGACACCCATAGACCCCCTGCCACATAGTGAGCCATTGAGAACCCCATAGAGCTCCCCTGCCACATAGTGACTCCCATAGAGCCCCCTGCCCTATAGTGAGCCATTGAGACCCCCGTAGACCCCCTGCAAAATACTGAGCCAGAGACCCTCCCTATAGACCCTCCCTTGCAAAATAGTGACCCACCCCGCCCCACCCTGCCACATAGTGAGCCATTGAGACCCCCCAAAGACCCCCTGCCAAATACTGAGCCATTGAGACCCCCATAGACCCCCGTGCCACATAGTGAGCCATTGAGACCACCCCATAGACTCCCTGCCAAATACTGAGCCATTGAGACCCCCATAGAGCTCCCCTGCCACATAGTGACCCCTATAGAGCCCCCTGCCATATAGTGAGCCATTGAGGCCCCCATAGACCCCTCTGCCAAATAGTGAGCCATTGAGACCTCCATAGAGCCCCCCTTGCCACATAGTGACCCCTATAGAGCCCCCTGCCACATAGTGAGCCATGGAGACCCCCATAGAGCTCCCCTGCCACATAGTGACCCCTATAGAGCCCCCTGCCATATAGTGAGCCATTGAGACCCCCATAGACCCCTCTGCCAAATAGTGAGCCATGGAGACCCCCATAGAGCCTCCCCTGCCACATAGTGACCCCCATAGAGCCCCCTGCCATATAGTGAGCCATGGAGACCCCCAAAGAGCCCCCTGCCACATAGTGAGCCAGAGACCCCCATAGAGTCCCCTGCCACATAGTGAGACATAGAGACCCCCATAGAGCTCCACCTGCCACATAGTGACCCCATAGAGAACCCCTGCCATATAGTGAGCCATAGAGACCCCCATAGACCCCCTGCCACATAGTGAGCCATGGAGAGCCACATAGAGCCTCCCCACCACATAGTGATTCCCATAGAGCCCCCTACTATATAGTGAGCTATTGAGACCCCCATAGACCCCCCCTGCCACATAGTGAGCCATTGAGACCCCCCATAGAGCTCCTCCTGCCACATAGTGACCCCCATAGAGCCCCCTGCCATATAGTGAGCCATTGAGACCCCATAGAGCCTCCCCTGCCACATAGTGACCCTCATAGAGCCCCCTGCCATATAGTGAGCCATTGAAACCCCCATACACTCCTCTGCCACATAGTGAGCCATTGAGAACCCCCTGCCACATAGTGAGCCATTGAGACCCCCCATAGAGCTCCTCCTGCCACATAGTGATCCATAGAGAACCCTCTGCCACATAGTGATCCATAGAGAACCCCTCTGCCACATAGCGAGCCATTGAGACCTCCATAGAGCCGCCTGCCCCATAGTGAGCCAGAGAAACCCCCCATAGACCACCCCTGCCACATAGAGACCCTTATAGAGCCCCCTGCCACATAGTGACCCCATAGAGCCCCACTGCCACATAGTGAACCATTGAGACCCCCATAGACCCTCCCCTGCCACATAGTGATCCCAAAGAGCCCCACTGCCACATAGTGAACCATTGAGACCCCCATAGACCCTCCCCTGCCACATAGAGACCCCCATAGAGCCCCCTGCCACATAGTGACCCCATAGAGCCCCCTGCCATATAGTGAGCCATCGAGACCCCCATAGACCCCTCTGCCACATAGTGAGCCAGAGACCACCCATAGGCCCCCCTGCCAAATAGTGACCCCATAGAGCCCCCTGCCACATAGTGATCCCCATAGAGCCCCCTGCCACATAGTGAGCCAGAGACCCCCAAAGACCCCCCCCGCCACATAGTGAGCCATGGAGACGGCCATAGAGCCCCCCCTGCCACATAGTGACCCCCATAGAGCCCCCTGCCACATAGTGACCCCTATAGAGCCCCCTGCCATATAGTGAGCCAGAGAAAACCCATAGAGCCCCCCTGCCACATAGTGACCCGCATAGAGCCCTCTGCCACATAGTGAGCCATTGAGACCCCCATAGAGCTCCCCTGCCACATAATGACTCCCATAGAGCCCTCTGCCATATAGTGAGCCATAGAGACCCCCACATAGAGCTCCCCTGCTACATAGTGACTCCCATAGAGCCTCCTGCCATATACTGAGCCATGGAGACCCCCATAGAGACCCCTGCCACATAGTGAGCCATGGAGACCCCCATCGATCCCCCCCTGCCACATAGAGACCCCCATAGAGCCCCTTGCCACATAGTGAGCCATTGAGACCCCCATAGAGCCCTGCCACATAGTGACTCCCATAGAGACCCCCTGCCAGATAGTGACCCCCATAGACCCCCCCGCCACAGTGACCCCCCATAGATCCCTCTCTGCCACATAATGAGCCAGAGACCACCATAGAGCCTCCCCTGCCACATAGTGACCCCCATAGAGCCCTCTGCCATATAGTAAGCCACTGAGACCCCCATAGACCCCCTGCCCCATAGTGAGCCATTGAGACCCCCATAGACCCTTCTGCCACATAGTGAGCCATTGAGACCCCCATAGACCCGCCTGCCCCATAGTGAGCCAGAGAAACACCCCATAGACCCCCCCTGCCACATAGAGACCCTTATAGAGCGCCCTGCACATAGTGACCCCATAGAGCCCCCTGCCATACAGTGAGCCATTGAGACCCCCATAGACCCCCCTGCCCCATAGTGAGCCACTGAGACACCCATAGACCCCCTGCCACATAGTGAGCCATTGAGAACCCCATAGAGCTCCCCTGCCACATAGTGACTCCCATAGAGCCCCCTGCCCTATAGTGAGCCATTGAGACCCCCGTAGACCCCCTGCAAAATACTGAGCCAGAGACCCTCCCTATAGACCCTCCCTTGCAAAATAGTGACCCACCCCGCCCCACCCTGCCACATAGTGAGCCATTGAGACCCCCCAAAGACCCCCTGCCAAATACTGAGCCATTGAGACCCCCATAGACCCCCGTGCCACATAGTGAGCCATTGAGACCACCCCATAGACTCCCTGCCAAATACTGAGCCATTGAGACCCCCATAGAGCTCCCCTGCCACATAGTGACCCCTATAGAGCCCCCTGCCATATAGTGAGCCATTGAGGCCCCCATAGACCCCTCTGCCAAATAGTGAGCCATTGAGACCTCCATAGAGCCCCCCTTGCCACATAGTGACCCCTATAGAGCCCCCTGCCACATAGTGAGCCATGGAGACCCCCATAGAGCTCCCCTGCCACATAGTGACCCCTATAGAGCCCCCTGCCATATAGTGAGCCATTGAGACCCCCATAGACCCCTCTGCCAAATAGTGAGCCATGGAGACCCCCATAGAGCCTCCCCTGCCACATAGTGACCCCCATAGAGCCCCCTGCCATATAGTGAGCCATGGAGACCCCCAAAGAGCCCCCTGCCACATAGTGAGCCAGAGACCCCCATAGAGTCCCCTGCCACATAGTGAGACATAGAGACCCCCATAGAGCTCCACCTGCCACATAGTGACCCCATAGAGAACCCCTGCCATATAGTGAGCCATAGAGACCCCCATAGACCCCCTGCCACATAGTGAGCCATGGAGAGCCACATAGAGCCTCCCCACCACATAGTGATTCCCATAGAGCCCCCTACTATATAGTGAGCTATTGAGACCCCCATAGACCCCCCCTGCCACATAGTGAGCCATTGAGACCCCCCATAGAGCTCCTCCTGCCACATAGTGACCCCCATAGAGCCCCCTGCCATATAGTGAGCCATTGAGACCCCATAGAGCCTCCCCTGCCACATAGTGACCCTCATAGAGCCCCCTGCCATATAGTGAGCCATTGAAACCCCCATACACTCCTCTGCCACATAGTGAGCCATTGAGAACCCCCTGCCACATAGTGAGCCATTGAGACCCCCCATAGAGCTCCTCCTGCCACATAGTGATCCATAGAGAACCCTCTGCCACATAGTGATCCATAGAGAACCCCTCTGCCACATAGCGAGCCATTGAGACCTCCATAGAGCCGCCTGCCCCATAGTGAGCCAGAGAAACCCCCCATAGACCACCCCTGCCACATAGAGACCCTTATAGAGCCCCCTGCCACATAGTGACCCCATAGAGCCCCACTGCCACATAGTGAACCATTGAGACCCCCATAGACCCTCCCCTGCCACATAGTGATCCCAAAGAGCCCCACTGCCACATAGTGAACCATTGAGACCCCCATAGACCCTCCCCTGCCACATAGAGACCCCCATAGAGCCCCCTGCCACATAGTGACCCCATAGAGCCCCCTGCCATATAGTGAGCCATCGAGACCCCCATAGACCCCTCTGCCACATAGTGAGCCAGAGACCACCCATAGGCCCCCCTGCCAAATAGTGACCCCATAGAGCCCCCTGCCACATAGTGATCCCCATAGAGCCCCCTGCCACATAGTGAGCCAGAGACCCCCAAAGACCCCCCCCGCCACATAGTGAGCCATGGAGACGGCCATAGAGCCCCCCCTGCCACATAGTGACCCCCATAGAGCCCCCTGCCACATAGTGACCCCTATAGAGCCCCCTGCCATATAGTGAGCCAGAGAAAACCCATAGAGCCCCCCTGCCACATAGTGACCCGCATAGAGCCCTCTGCCACATAGTGAGCCATTGAGACCCCCATAGAGCTCCCCTGCCACATAATGACTCCCATAGAGCCCTCTGCCATATAGTGAGCCATAGAGACCCCCACATAGAGCTCCCCTGCTACATAGTGACTCCCATAGAGCCTCCTGCCATATAGTGAGCCATTGAGACCCCCATAGAGCCTCCCCTGCCACATAGTCACCTCCATAGAGCCCACTGCCACATAGTGAGCTATTGAGACCCCCATAGACCCCCTGCCACATAGAGACCCCCATAGACCCCCCTGCCACATAGTGAGCCAAAGAGAACCCCCTGCCATATAGTGACCCCCATAGAGCCCCCTGCCATATAGTGAGCCATTAAGATCCCCATAGACCCCCCCCGACACATAGTAAGCCATGGAGACCCCCATAGAGCCCCCTGCCACATAGTGACCCCCATAGAGCCCCCTGCCATATAGTGAGCCATTGAGACCCCCCCATAGAGCCTCCCCTGCCACATAGTGAGCCAGACACCCCCTCCATAGACCCCCCCTGCCACATAGAGACCCCCATAGAGCCCCCTGCCACATAGTAACCCCATGGAGCCCCCTGCCATATAGTGAGCCACTGAGACCCCCATAGACCCCCCTGCCCCATAGTGAGCCATTAAGACCCCCATAGAGCTCCCCTGCCACATAGTGACTCCCATAGAACCCCCTGCCATATAGTTAGCCATTGAGACCCCCATAGAACCCCCTGCCAAATAGTGACCCCTATAGAGCCCCCCTTGCCACATAGAGACCCTCATAGAGCCCCCTGCCACATAGTGAGCCAGAGACCCCCAAAGACCCTTGCTGCCACATAAGGAGCCATGGAGACCCCCACAAAGCCCTGTCACATAGTGACTCCCATAGAGCCCCCCCTGCCAGATAGTGACCCCATAGACCCCCATGCCAAAGTGACCCCCCCCATAGATCCCTCTCTGCCACATAGTGAGCCATTAAGACCCGCATAGAGCCCGCTGCCACATAGTGACCCCCAGAGATACCCCCTGCCATATAGTGAGCCATTGAGACCCCATAGATCCCCCCCTGCCACATAGTGAGCCCCTAAGAGCCCCCTGCCACATAGTGAGCCATGGAGACCCCCATAGAGCTCCCCTGCCACATAGTGACCCCTATAGAGCCCCCTGCCATATAGTGAGCCATTGAGACCCCCATAGACCCCTCTGCCACATAGTGAGCCATTCAGACCTCCATAGAGCCCTCTGCCACATAGTGAGCCAGAGACCCCCATAGAGCCCCCTGCCACATAGTGACCCCCATAGAGCCCCCTGCCATATAGTGAGCCATTAAGATCCCCATAGACGCCCCCTGCCACATAGTAAGCCATGGAGACACCCATAGAGCCCCCTGCCACATAGTGACCCCCATAGGGCCCTCTGCCACATAGTGAGCCATTGAGACCCCCCCATAGAGCCTCCCCTGCCACATAGTGACCCCTATAGAGCCCCCTGCCATATAGTGAGCCATTGAGACCCCCATAGAGCCCCCTGCCACATAGTGACCCAGAGACCCTCAAAGACCCCCGCTGCCACATAGTGAGCCATTGAGACCCCCATAGACCCCCCTGCCACATAGTGAGCCATGGAGACCCCCATAGAGCCCTGCCACATAGTGACTCCCATAGAGCCCCCCCTGCCAGATAGTGACCCCCATAGACCCCCATGCCACAGTGACCCCACCCATAGATCCCTCTCTGCCATATAGTGAGCCATTGAGACCCCATAGATCCCCCCCTGCCACATAGTGAGCCCTTAAGAGCCCCCTGCCACATAGTGAGCCATTAAGACCCCCATAGAGCTCCCCTGCCACATAGTGACCCCTATAGAGCCCCCTGCCATATAGTGAGCCATTGAGACCCCCATAGACCCCTCTGCCACATAGTGAGCCATTGAGACCTCCATAGAGCCCTCTGCCACATAGTGAGCCAGAGACCCCCATAGAGCCCCCTGCCACATAGTGACCCCCATAGAGCCCCCTGCCATATAGTGAGCCATCAAGATCCCCATAGACCCCCCCTGCCACATAGTAAGCCATGGAGACACCTATAGAGCCCCCTGCCACATAGTGACCCCCATAGAGCCCCCTGCCATATAGTGAGCAATTGAGACCCCCCCATAGAGCCTCCCCTGCCACATAGTGAGCCAGACACCACCCCATAGAACCCCCTGCCACATAGAAACCCCCATAGAGCCCCCTGCCACATAGTGACCCCATAGAGCCCCCTGCCACATAGTGAGCCATTGAGACCCCCATAGAGCTCCCCTGCCACATAGTGACTCCCATAGAGCCCCCTGCCATATAGTTAGCCATTGAGACCCCCATAGACCCCCCTGCCAAATAGTGACCCCTATAGAGCCCCCCTTGCCACATAGAGACCGTCATAGAGCCCCCTGCCACATAGTGAGCCAGAGACCCCCATAGAGCCCCCCCTGCCACATAGTGACCCCCATAGAGCCCCCTGCCATATAGTGAGCCATGGAGACCCCCATAGAGACCCCTGCCACATAGTGAGCCATGGAGACCCCCATCGATCCCCCCCTGCCACATAGAGACCCCCATAGAGCCCCTTGCCACATAGTGAGCCATTGAGACCCCCATAGAGCCCTGCCACATAGTGACTCCCATAGAGACCCCCTGCCAGATAGTGACCCCCATAGACCCCCCCCGCCACAGTGACCCCCCATAGATCCCTCTCTGCCACATAATGAGCCAGAGACCACCATAGAGCCACCCCTGCCACATAGTGACCCCCATTGAGCCCTCTGCCATATAGTGAGCCACTGAGACCCCCATAGACCCCCTGCCCCATAGTGAGCCATTGAGACCCCCATAGACCCTTCTGCCACATAGTGAGCCATTGAGACCCCCATAGACCCGCCTGCCCCATAGTGAGCCAGAGAAACCCCCCATAGACCCCCCCTGCCACATAGAGACCCTTATAGAGCCCCCTGCCACATAGTGACCCCATAGAGCCCCCTGCCATACAGTGAGCCATTGAGGCCCCCATAGACCCCCCTGCCCCATAGTGAGCCATTGAGACACCCATAGACCCCCTGCCACATAGTGAGCCATTGAGACCCCCATAGAGCTCCCCTGCCACATAGTGACTTCCATAGAGCCCCCTGCCCTATAGTGAGCCATTGAGACCCCCGTAGACCCCCTGCAAAATACTGAGCCAGAGACCCTCCCTATAGACCCTCCCTTGCCAAATAGTGAACCCCCCGCCCCACCCTGCCACATAGTGAGCCATTGAGACCCCCCAAAGACCCCCTGCCAAATATTGAGCCATTGAGACCCCCATAGACCCCCGTGCCACATAGTGAGCCATTGAGACCACCCCATAGACTCCCTGCCAAATACTGAGCCATTGAGACCCCCATAGAGCTCCCCTGCCACATAGTGACCCCTATAGAGCCCCCTGCCATATAGTGAGCCATTGAGGCCCCCATAGACCCCTCTGCCAAATAGTGAGCCATTGAGACCTCCATAGAGCCCCCCCTGCCACATAGTGACCCCTATAGAGCCCCCTGCCACATAGTGAGCCATGGAGACCCCCATAGAGCTCCCCTGCCACATAGTGACCCCTATAGAGCCCCCTGCCATATAGTGAGCCATTGAGACCCCCATAGACCCCTCTGCCAAATAGTGAGCCATGGAGACCCCCATAGAGCCTCCCCTGCCACATAGTGACCCCCATAGAGCCCCCTGCCATATAGTGAGCCATGGAGACCCCCATAGAGCCCCCTGCCACATAGTGAGCCAGAGACCCCCATAGAGTCCCCTGCCACATAGTGAGCCATAGAGACCCCCATAGAGCTCCACCTGCCACATAGTGACCCCATAGAGAACCCCTGCCATATAGTGAGCCATAGAGACCCCCATAGACCCCCTGCCACATAGTGTGCCAGGGAGAGCCAAATAGAGCCTCCCCACCACATAGTGATTCCCATAGAGCCCCCTACCATATAGTGAGCTATTGAGACCCCCATAGACCCCCCCCTGCCACATAGTGAGCCATTGAAACCCCCATAGACCCCCCTGCCACATAGTGAGCCATTGAGACCCCCATAGAGCCCCACTGCCACATAGTGAGCCAGAGACCCCCCCCATAGACCCTACCCTGCCAAATAGTGACCCCATAAAGCCCCCTGCCACATAGTGAGCCATTGAGACCCCCATAGAGCCTCCCCTGCCACATAGTGACCCCCATAGATCCCCCTGCAACATAGTGACCCCCAGAGGGTCCCCTGCCACAGTGACCCCCCCATAGATCCCTCTCTGCTATTTAGTGAGCCATTGAGACCCCCATAGACCCTCCCCTGTTACATAGTGACCCAGTCCCCCTTCCCATCCCCCACCCTGCCACATAGTGAGCCATTGCCTCACCCCATAGGGCCCGGCCCTGCCACATAGTGAGCCATTGAGACCCCCATAGACCCTCCCCTGCCAAATAGTGATCCCATAGAGCCCCCCTGCCACATAGTGAGCCAGAGACCCCCCCCAAAGACCCCCCTGCCAAATAGTGACCCATTAAGACCCCCATAGACACCTCCTGCCATAGAGACCCCCTTAGAGCCCTCCTGCCAAATAGTGAGCCATTGAGACTCCCCCATAGACCCACTGCCAAATAGTGAGCCATTAAGACCCCCATAGACCCCTCTGCAACATAGTGAGCCATTGAGACCCCCATAGATCCCCCTGCCACATAGTGACGCCCCATAGACCCACCCTGCTAAATACTGAGCCATGGAGAGCCTCATAGAGCCCCCCAGCCACATAGTGACCCCCATGGAGCCCTCTGCCACATAGTGAGCCATGGAGACCCCCATAGAGCCCCCCTGCCACATAGTGACCCCCATAGAGCCCCCTGCCATATAGTGAGCCATTGAGACCCCCATAGAGCCCTCTGCCACACAGTGATCCATTGAGACCCCCATAGAGCCCTGCCACATAGTGACTCCCATAGACCCCCCTGCCACATAGTGAGCCATGGAGACCCCAATAGATACCCCCCTGCCACATAGAGACCCCCATAGAGCCCTCTGCCACATAGTGAGCCAAAGACCCCCATAGAGCCCCCTGCCACATAGTGATCCCCATAGAGCCCCTTGCCATATAGTGAGCCATTAAGACCCCCATAGACCCCCCCGCCACATAGTGACCCCCATAGAGCCCTCTGCCATATAGTGAGCCATAGAGACCCCCATAGAGCCCCCCTGCCACATAGTGACCCCAATAGAGCCCCCTGCAATATAGTGAGGCATTCAGACCCCCCATAGAGCCTCCCCTGCGACATAGTGACCCCCATAGAGCCCCCTGCCACATAGTGAGCTATTGAGACCCCCATAGACCCCCCTGCCACATAGTGAGCCATGGAGACCCCCATAGAGCCCTGCAACATAGTGACTCCCATAGAGCCCCCCCTGCCAGATAGTGACCCCCATAGACCCCCATGCCACAGTGACCCCCCCCATAGATCCCTCTCTGTCACATAGTGAGCCATTAAGACCCCCATAGAGTTCCCCTGCCACATAGTGACCCCCATAGAGCCCCCTGCCACATAGTGAGCCATTAAGACCCCCATAGACCCCCCCTGCCACATAGTGAGCCATGGAGACCCCCATAGAGCCCCCCTGCCACATAGTGACCCCCATAGAGCCCTCTGCCATGTAGTGAGCCATGGAGACCCCCATAGAGCCCCCCTGCCACATAGTGACCCCCATAGAGCTCTCTGCCATATAGTGAGCCATAGAGACCCCCATAGAGCCCCCTGCCACATAGTGAGTCAGAGACCCCCATACAGCCCCCTGCAACATAGTGACCCCCATAGAGCCCCCTGCCACATAGTGAGCCATTAAGACCCCCATAGACCCCCCCTGCCACATAGTGAGCCATGGAGACCCCCATAGAGTCCCCCTGCCACATAGTGACCCCCATAGAGCCCTCTGCCATATAGTGAGCCATGGAGACCCCCATAGAGCCCCCCTGCCACATAGTGACCCCCATAGAGCCCCCTGCCATATAGTGAGCCATGGAGACCCCCATAGAGCCCTCTGCCATATAGTGAGCCATGGAGACCCACCCATAGAGCTCCCCTGCCACATAGTGACTCCCATAGAGCCCCCTGCCATATAGTGAGCCATTAAGACCCCCATAGACCCCCCCTGCCACATAGTGAGCCATGGAGACCCCCATAGAGTCCCCCTGCCACATAGTGACCCCCATAGAGCCCTCTGCCATATAGTGAGCCATGGAGACCCCCATAGAACCCTGCCACATAGTGACTCCCATAGAGCCCCCCCTGCCAGATAGTGACCCCCATAGACCCCCATGCCACAGTGACCCCCCCCCATAGATCCCTCTCTGCCACATAGTGAGCCATTAAGACCCCCATAGAGCCCCCTGCCACATAGTGACCCCCATAGAGCCCCCCTGCCATATAGTGAGCCATTGCGACCCCCATAGACCCCTCTGCCACATAGTGAGCCATTGAGACCTCCATAGAGCCCTCTGCCACATAGTGAGCCATTTAGACCCCCCCCATAGAGCCCCCTGCCACATAGTGAGCCATTGAGACCCCCCCCATAGAGCCCCCTGCCACATAGTGAGCCATTGAGACCCCCATAGACCCGCCTGCCCCATAGTGAGCCAGAGACCCCCCCCATAGACCCCCCTGCCACATAGAGACCCCCATAGAGCCCCCTGCCACATAGTGACCCCATTAAGCCCCCTGCCATATAGTGAGCCATGGAGACCCCCATAGAGCCCCCTGCCCAATACTGAGCCATTGAGACCCCCATAGACCTCCCTGCCACATACTGAGCCAGAGACCCCCCCCCATAGACCCCCCCTGCCACATAGAGATCCCCATAGAGCCTCCCCTGCCACATAGTGACCCCCAGAGAGCCCCCTGCCGCATAGTGAGCCATGGAGACCCCCATAGAGACCCCCTGCCACATAGTGACCCCATAGACCCCCTGCCATATAGTGAGCCATTGAGACCCCATAGAGCCTCCCCTGCCACATAGTGATCCTCATAAAGCCCCCTGCCATATAGTGAGCCATTGAGACCCCCATAGAGCCCTTGCCACATAGTGACCCCCATAGAGCCCCTTGCCATATAGTGAGCCATTGAGACCCCATAGAGCCCCCCCTGCCACATAGAGCCTCCCCTGCCATATAGTTACCCCCATAGAGCCCCCTTCCACATAGTGAGCCATGGAGACCCCCATAGAGCTCCCCTGCCACATAATGACCCTCATAGAGCCCCCTGCCATATAGTGAGCCATTGAGACCCCCATAGAGCCTCCCCTGCCACATAGAGCCTCCCCTGCCACATAGTGAACCCCAGAGAGCCCCCTGCCACATAGTGAGCCATTGAGACCCCCATAGAGCTCACCTGCCACATAGTGAGCCATTGAGACCCCCATAGACCCCCCTGCCATATAGTGAGCCATGGAGATCCCCATAGAGCCCTTCCACATAGTGACTCCCATAGACCCCCCTGCCAGATAGTGACCCCCATAGACCCCCCTGCCACAGTGACCTCCCCCATAGATCCCTCTCTGCCACATAGTGAGCCATTAAGACCCCCATAGAGCCCCCTGCCACATAGTGACCCCTATAGAGCCCCCCAGCCATATAGTGAGCCATTGAGACCCCATAGATCCCCCCCTGACACATAGTGAGCCCCTAAGAGCCCCCTGCCACATAGTTAGCCATTAAGAACCCCATAGACCCCCCCTGCCACATAGTGACCCCCATAGAGCCCCCTGCCACATAGTGAGCTATTGAGACCCCCATAGAGCCCCCTGCCACATAGTGACCCCCATAGAGCCCCCTGCCATATAGTGAGCCATTGAGACCCCCCCATAGAGCCCCCTGCCACATAGTGACCCCCATAGAGCCCCCTGCCACATAGTGAGCCATTGAGACCCCCCCATAGAGCTCCACCTGCCACATAGTGATTCCCATAGAGCCGGCTGCCATATAGTGAGCCATTGAGACCCCCATAGACCCCCCCTGCCACATAGAGACCCCCATAGACCCCCCTGCCCCATAGTGAGCCAGAGACCCCCCCATAGACCTCCCCTGCCACATAGAGACCCCCATAGAGCCCCCTGCCACATAGTGACCCCATAGAGCCCCCTGCCATATAGTGAGCCATTGAGACCCCCATAGACCCCCCTGCCCCATAGTGAGCCATTGAGACCCCCATAGACCCCCCTGCCACATAGTGAGCCATTGAGACCCCCATAGAGCCCCACTGCCACATAGTGAGCCAGAGACCCCCCCATAGACCTTCCCCTGCCACATAGTGACCCCATAGAGCCTCCCCTGCCACATAGTGACCCCCATAGATCCCCCTGCCACATAGTGATCCCCAGAGGGTCCCCTGCCACAGTGACCCCCCCATAGATCCCTCTTAGCCATATAGTGAGCCATTGAGACACCCATAGACCCTCACCTGCCACATAGTGACCCAGTCCCCCTTCCCATCCCCCACCCTAACACATACTGAGCCAGAGACCCCCCCCATAGACTCCCTGCCACATAGTGAGCCATTGAGACCCCCCCATAGACCCTCCCCTGCCACAAAATGACCCCCCATAGACCCCACTGCCAAATACTGAGCCATTGAGACCCCATAGAGCCCCCTGATAAATAGTGAGCCATTGAGACCCCCCATAGACCCTCCCTTGCCAAATAGTGACCCACCCCATCCCATCCCCCACCCTGCCACATAGTGAGCTATTGAGACCCCCATAGAGCCCCCCTGCCACATAGTGACCCCCCATAGACCCCACTGCCAAATAATGAGGCATTGAGACCCCCATAGACCCCCCTGCCACATAGTGAGCCATTGAGACCCCCCCATAGAGCCCCGCCTGCCACATAGTGAGCCAGAGACCCCCCCCCAGTAGACTCCCTGCCAAATACTGAGCCATTGAGACCCCGATAGACCCCCCTGCCACATAGTGAGCCAATGAGACCCCCATAGACCCCCCTGCCACATAGTGACCTCCATAGAGGCCCCTGCCATATAGTGAGCCATTGAGACCCCCATAGACCCTCCCCTGCCACATAGTGACCGAGTCCCCCTTCCCATCCCCCACCCTGCCACATAGTGAGCCATTTCCTCACCCCATAGGGCCCGGCCCTGCCACATAGTGAGCCAGAGACCCCCCCTCAAAGACCCGCCTGCCAAATAGTGACCCATTGAGACCCCCATAGACACCTCCTGCCATAGAGACCACCTTAGAGCCCTCCTGCCAAATAGTGAGCCATTGAGACTCCCCCATAAACCCCCCTGCCACATAGAGACCCCCATAGAGCCCCCTGCCACATAGTGAGCCATGGAGACCCCCATAGACCCCCCTGCCACATAGTGAGCCATAGAGAACCCCCTGCCACATAGTGACCCCATAAACCCCCCACCATATAGTGAGCCAGAGACCCCCCCATAGACCCCCCTGCCAAATAGTGACCTTCATAGAGCCCCCCTTGCCACATAGTGACCCCCATAGAGCCCCTTGCCAAATAGTGAGCCATTAAGACCCCCATAGAACCCCCTGCCACATAGTGAACCATTAAGACCCCCATAGAGCCCCCCTTGCCACATAGAGCCTCCCCTGCCACATAGTGACCCCCAGAGAGCCCCCTGCCACAGAGTGAGCCATGGAGACCCCCATAGAGCTCCCCTGCCACATAGTGACCCCCATAGAGCCCCCTGCCACATTGTGAGCCATGGAGACCCCCATAGATCTCCCTTGCCACATAGTGACCCCTATAGAGCCCCCTGCCATACAGTGAGCCATTGAGACCCCCATAGACCCCCCTGCCACATAGGGAGCCATGGAGACCCCCATAGAGCTCCCCTGCCACATAGTGAGCCATTGAGACCCCCATAGAGCCTCCCCTGCCACATAGTGAGCCAGAGACCATTCATAGGACCCCCACTCCAAATAGTGACCCCACAGAGTCCCCCTGCCACGTAGTGATCCCCATAGAGCCCACTGCCACATAGTGACCCAGAGACCCTCAAAGACCCCCGCTGCCACATAGTGTGCCATTGAGACCTCCATAGAGCTCTCTGCCACATAGTGAGCCAGAGACCCCCATAGAGCCCCCTGCCACATAGTGACCCCCATAGAGCTTCCTGCCATATAGTGAGCCATTAAGACCCCTATAGACCCTCCCTGCCACATAGTGAGCCATGGAGACCACCCATAGGCCCCCCTGCCAAATAGTGACCCCTATAGAGCCCCCCTGCCACGTAGTGATCCCCATAGAGCCCCCTGCCACATAGTGACCCAGAGACCCTCAAAGACCCTTGCTGCCACATAGTGAGCCATTGAGACGCCCATAGACCCCCCTGCCACATAGTGAGCCATAGAGACCCCCATAGAGCCCTGCCACATAGTGACTCCCATAGAGCCCCCCCTGCCAGATAGTGACCCCCATAGACCCCCCTGCCACAGTGACCCCCCATAGATCCCTCTCTGCCACATAGTGAGCCATTAAGACCCCCATAGAGCCCGCTGCCACATAGTGACCCCCAGAGAGCCCCCCTGCCATATAGTGAGCCATTGAGACCCCATAGATCCCCCCCTGCCACATAGTGAGCCCCTAAGAGCCCCCTGCCACATAGTGAGCCAAGGAGACTCCCATAGAGCTCCCCTGCCACATAGTGAGCCATTGAGACCCCCATAGAGCCCCCCTGCCACATAGTGAGCCAGAGACCCCCCCCATAGACCCCCCCTGCCACATAGAGACCCCCATAGAGCCCCCTGCCACATAGTGAGCCATAGAGAACCCCCTGCCACATAGTGACCCCATAGAGCCCCCTGCCACATAGTGAGCCATGGAGACCCCCATAGAGCCCTCTGCCATATAGTGAGCCATGGAGACCCCCCCATAGAGCTCCCCTGCCACATAGTGACTCCCACAGAGCCCCCTGCCATATAGCGAGCCATTGAGACCCCCATAGACCCCCCTGCCAAATAGTGACCCCTATAGAGCCCCCCTTGCCACATAGAGACCC
Source organism: Colius striatus (assembly GCF_028858725.1). Lineage (NCBI taxonomy): Eukaryota > Metazoa > Chordata > Aves > Coliiformes > Coliidae > Colius > Colius striatus. The sequence goes on from NC_084771.1 coordinate 205,104, forward strand.
TCATAGAGCCCCCTGCCACATAGTGAGCCAGAGACCCCCATAGAGCACCCCCTGCCACATAGTGTCCCCCATAGACCCCCCTGCCACATAGTGAGCCATGGAGACCCCCATAGATCCCCCCCTGCCACATAGAGACCCCCATAGAGCCCCTTGCCACATAGTGAGCCATTGAGACCCCCATAGAGCCCTGCCACATAGTGACTCCCATAGAGACCCCCTGCCAGATAGTGACCCCCATAGACCCCCCCCGCCACAGTGACCCCCCATAGATCTCTCTCTGCCACATAGTGAGCCAGAGACCCCCATAGAGCCCCCCTGCCACATAGTGACCCCCATAGAGCCCCCCTGCCATATAGTGAGCCATTGAGACCCCCATAGAGCCCCGTGCCAAATACTGAGCCAGAGACCCTCCCTATAGACCCTCCCTTGCCAAATAGTGACCCACCCCGCCCCACCCTGCCACATAGTGAGCCATTGCCTCACCCCTTAGGGCCCGCCCTGCCACATAGTGAGCCATGGATATCCCCCAAAGACCTCCTGCCAAATAGTGAGCAATAGACGCTCCCCTGCCACATAGTGACCCAGTCCCCCATCCCATCCCCCACCCTGCCACATAGTGAGCCAGAGACCCCACCATAGACTCCCTACCAAATAGTGAGTTATTGAGACCCCCCCATAGACCCTCCCCTGCCACAAAATGACCCCCATAGACCCTCCCCTGCCACGAAATGACCCCCCATAGACCCTCCTGCCAAATACTGAGCCATTGAGACCCCATAGAGCCCCCTGCCAAATAGTGAGCCATTGAGATCCCCCCATAGACACTCCCTTGCCAAATAGTGACCCACCCCATCCCATCCCCCACCCTGCCACATAGTGAGCTATTGAGACCCCCATAGAGCACCCCTGCCACATAGTGAGCCATTGAGACCCCCCCATAGAGCCCCCTCTGCCACATAGTGAGCCAGAGACACCCCCATAGACTCCCTGCCAAATACTGAGCCATTGAGACCCCCATAGAGACCCCTGCCACATAGTGACCCCCCATAGACCCCCCTGCCAAATACTGAGCCATTGAGACCCCCATAGAGACCCCTGCCACATAGTGACCCCCCATAGACCCCCCTGCCAAATACTGAGCCATTGAGACCCCCATAGAGCCCTGCCACATAGTGACTCCCATAGAGCCCCCCCTGCCAGATAGTGACCCCCATAGACCCCCATGCCACAGTGACCCCCCCCATAGATCCCTCTCTGCCACATAGTGAGCCATTAAGACCCCCATAGAGCCCCCTGCCACATAGTGACCCCCATAGAGCCACCCTGCCATATAGTGAGCCATTGAGACCCCATAGATCCCCCCCTGCCACATAGTGAGCCCCTAAGAGCCCCCTGCCACATAGTGAGCCATGGAGACCCCCATAGAGCTCCCCTGCCACATAGTGACCCCTATAGAGCCCCCTGCCATATAGTGAGCCATTAAGACCCCCATAGAGCCCCCCTGCCATATAGTGAGCCATTGAGACCGCCATAGAGCCTCCCCTGCCACATAGTGAACCCCATAGAGCCCCCTACCATATAGTGAGCCATGGAGACCCCCATAGAGCCCTCTGCCATATAGTGAGCCATAGAGACCCCCCCATAGAGCTCCTCTGCCACATAGTGACTCCCATAGAGCCCCCTGGAACATAGTGACCCCCATAGAGCCCCCCTGCCATATAGTGAGCCATTCAGACCCCATAGAGCCCCCTGCCATATAGTGAGCCATTGAGACCCCCATAGAGCCTCCCCTGCCACATAGTGACCTCCAAAGAGCCCTCTGCCACATAGTGAGCTATTGAGACCCCCATAGACCCCCTGCCACATAGAGACCCCCATAGAGCCCCCTGCCACATAGTGAGCCATGGAGACCCCCATAGACCCCCCTGCCACATAGTGAGCCATAGAGAACCCCCTGCCACATAGTGAAACCAATAGAGCCCCCTGCCATATAGTGAGCCAGAGACCACCCATAGAGCCCCCCTGCCACATAGTGACCCCATAAACCCCCCACCATATAGTTAGCCAGAGACCCCCATAGAGCCCTGCCACATAGTGACTCCCATAGAGCCCCCCCTGCCAGATAGTGACCCCAATAGAGCCCTCTGCCATATAGTGAGCCATGGAGACCCCCATAGAGCCCGCTGCCATATACTGAGCCATGGAGACCCCCCCATAGAGCTCCCCTGCCACATAGTGACTCCAATAGAGCCCCCTGCCATATAGTGAGCCATGAAGACCCCATAGACCCCCCTGCCATATAGTGAGCCATTGAGACCCCCATAGAGACCCGCTGCCACATAGACCCTCCCCTGCCACATAGTGACCCCCAGATAGCCCCCTACCACATAGTGAGCCATGGAGACCCCCATAGAGCCTCCCCTGCCACATAGTGACCCCCAGAGAGCCCCCTGCCACATAGTGAGCCATGGAGACCCCCATAGAGCCCCCCTGCCACATAGTGACCCCCATAGAGCCCCCTGCCATATAGTGAGCCATTGAGACCCCCATAGACCCCCTGCCCCATAGTGAGCCATTGAGACCCCCATAGACCCTTCTGCCACATAGTGAGCCAATGAGACCCCCATAGGCCCCCCTGCCCCATAGTGAGCCAGAGACCCCCCCCATAGAGCCCCCCTGCCACATAGAGACCCCCATAGAGCCCCCTGCCACATAGTGACCCCATAGAGCCCCCTGCTATATAGTGAGCCATTGAGACCCCCATAGACCCCCCTGCCCCATAGTGAGCCATTGAGACCCCCATAGACCCCCCTGCCACACAGTGAGCCATTGAGACCCCCATAGACCCCCCTGCCCCATAGTGACTCCCATAGAGACCCCTGCCATATAGTTAGCCATTTAGACCCCCATAGACCCCCCTGCAAAATACTGAGCCAGAGACCCTCCCTATAGACCCTCCCTTGCCAAATACTGACCCACCCCGCCCCACCCTGCCACATAGTGAGCCATTGAGACCCCCCAAAGACCCCCGGCCAAATACTGAGCCATTGAGACCCCATAGAGCCCCCTGCCAAATAGTGAGCCATTGAGACCCCCCTATAGACCCTCCCTTGCCAAATAGTGACCCACCCCATCCCATCCCCCACCCTGCCACATAGTGAGCTATTGAGACCCCCATAGAGCCCCCCTGCCACATAGTGACCCCCCATAGACCCCCCTGCCAAATACTGAGCCATGGAGACCCCCATAGACCCCCCTGCCACATAGTGAGCCATTGAGACCCCCCCATAGAGCGCCCTCTGCCACATAGTGAGCCAGAGACCCCCCCATAGACTCCCTGCCAAATACTGCGCCATTGAGACCCCCATAGAGACCCCTGCCACATAGTGACCCCCCATAGACTCCCCTGCCAAATACTGAGCCATTGAGACCCCCATAGACCCCCCTGCCACATAGTGAGCCATTGAGACCCCCATAGACCCCCCTGCCACATAGTGAGCCATTGAGACCCCCATAGACCCCCCTGCCACATAGTGAGCCAAGGAGACCCCCATAGAGTCCTGCCACATAGTGACTCCCATAGAGCCCCCCCTGCCAGATAGTTACCCCCATGCCACAGTGACCCCCCCCATAGATCCCTCTCTGCCACATAATGAGCCATTAAGACCCCCATAGAGCCCCCTGCCACATAGTGACCCCCAGAGAGCCCCCCTGCCATATAGTGAGCCATTGAAACCCCATAGATCCCCCCCTGCCACATAGTGAGCCCCTAAGAACCCCCTGCCACATAGTGAGGCATGGAGACCCCCATAGAGCTCCCCTGCCACATAGTGACCCCTATAGAGCCCCCTGCCATATAGTGAGCCATTGAGACCCCCATAGACCCCTCTGCCACATAGTGAGCCATTAAGACCCCCATAGACCCCCCCTGCCACATAGTGAGCCATTAAGACCCTTATAGACCCCCCCTGCCACATAGTGAGCCATGGAGACCCCCATAGAGCCCCCCTGCCACATAGTGACCCCCATAGAGCCCCCTGCCATATAGTGAGCCATGGAGACCCCCATAGAGCACGCTGCCATATACTGAGCCATGGAGACCCCCCCATAGAGCTCCCCTGCCACATAGTGACTCCCATAGAGCCCCCTGCCATATAGTGAGCCATGAAGACCCCATAGACCCCCCTGCCATATAGTGAGCCATCGAGACCCCCATAGAGACCCCCTGCCACGTAGAGCCTCCCCTGCCACATAGTGACCCCCAGAGAGCCCCCTGCCACATAGTGAGCCATGGAGACCCCCATAGAGCTCCCCTGTTACATAGTGACCCCCATAGAGCCCCCTGCTACATAGTGAGCCATGGAGACCCCCATAGAGCTCCCCTGCCACAGAGTGACCCCCAGAGAGCCCCCTGCCACATAGTGAGCCATGGAGACCCCCATAGAGCTCCCCTGCCACATAGTGACACCCATAGAGCCCCCTGCCATATAGTGAGCCATGGAGACCCCCATAGAGCTCCCCTGTTACATAGTGACCCCCATAGAGCCCCCTGCCACATAGTGAGCCATGGAGACCCCCATAGAGCTCCCCTGCCACAGAGTGACCCCCAGAGAGCCCCCTGCCACATAGTGAGCCATGGAGACCCCCATAGAGCTCCCCTGCCACATAGTGACCCCCATAGAGCCCCCTGCCATATAGTGAGCCATGGAGACCCCCATAGAGCCCTCTGCCACATAGTGACCCCCATAGAGCCCCCTGCCAAATAGTGAGCCATTAAGACCCCCATAGACCCCCCCTGCCACATAGTGAGCCATGGAGACCCCCATAGAGACCCCCTGCCACATAGTGACCCCCATAGAGCCCTCTGCCATATAGTGAGCCATGGAGACCCCCATAGAGCCCCCCTGCCACATAGTGACCCCTATAGAGCCCCCTGCCACATAGTGAGCCATTGAGACCTCCATAGAGCCTCCCCTGCCACATAGTGACCCCCATAGAGCCCCCTGCCACATAGTGAGCCAGAGACCCCCCCCATAGACTCCCTGCTACATAGTGAGCCAGAGACCCCCATAGACCCCCCTGCCAAATAGTGAGCTATTGAGACCTCCATAGAGCCTCCCCTGCCACATAGTGACCCCCATAGAGCCCCCTGCCATATAGTTAGCCAAAGACCCCCCCATAGACTCCCTGCCAAATACTGAGCCATTGAGATCCCATAGACCCTTCCTTGCCAAATAGTGAGCCACTGAGACCCCCCCATAGACCCTCCGCTGCCACATAGTGACCCCCATAGACCCCCATGCCAAATAGTGAGCAACAAAGACCCTCATAGAGCCCCCCTGCCACATAGTGACCCCTCATAGACCCCCTGCCAAATACTGAGCCAATGAGACCCCTATAGACCCCCCTGCCACATAGTGATCCCCATAGACCCCCCTGCCACATAGTGAGCCATTGAGACCCCCCCCATAGACCCTCCATTGCCATATGCTGACCCACCCCCATCCCATCCCCCACCCTGCCACATAGTTAGCCAGAGACCCCCCCCCATAGACTCCCTGCCACATAGTGAGCCATAGAGACCCCTCCCATAGAGCCCCCCCGCCACATAGTGACCCTGATAGAGCCCCCTGCAATATAATGAGCCATTGAGACCCTTATAGAGCCCTGCCACATAGTGACTCCCATAGAGCCCCCCCTGCCAGATAGTGAGCCATGGAGACCCCCATAGAGCCCCCCTGCCACATAGAGACCCTCATAGAGCCCCCTGCCACATAGTGAGCCAGAGACCCCCATAGACCCCCCTGCGACATAGTGACCCCCATAGAGCCCCTTGCAATATAGTGAGCCATTAAGACCCCCATAGAACCCCCTGCCACATAGTGAGCCATTAAGACCGCCATAGAGCCCCCCCTGCCACATAGAGCCGCCCCTGCCACATAGTGACCCCCAGAGTGCCCCCTGCAACATAGTGAGCCATGGAGACCCCCATAGAGCTCCCCTGCCACATAGTGACCCCCAGAGAGCCCCCTGAAACATAGTGAGCCATGGAGACCCCCATAGAGCTCCCCTCCCACACAGTGACCCTCATAGAGCCCCCTGCCATATAGTGAGCCATTGAGACCCCCATGGACCTTTCTGCCACATACTGAGCCAATGAGAACTCCATAGAGTCCCCCCTGCCACACAGAGCCTCCCCTGCCACATAGTGACCCCCAGAGAGCCCCCTGCCCCATAGTGACCCAGAGAACCCCCCCCATAGACCCCCCCTGCCACATAAAGACCCCCATAGAGCCCCCTGCCACATAGTGACCCCATAGAGCCCCCTGCCATATAGTGAGCCATTGAGACCCCCATAGACCCCCTGCCATATAGTGAGCCATTGAGTCCCCCATAGACCCCCCTGCCCCATAGTGAGCCATTGAGACCCCCATAGACCCCCCTGCCACATAGTGAGCCATTGAGACCCCCATAGAGCCCCCCTGCCACATAGTGAGCCAGAGACCCCCCCCATAGACCCCCCCTGCCACATAGAGACCCCCATAGAGCCTCCCCTGCCACATAGTGATCCCCAGAGAGCCCCTTCCACATAGTGAGCCATGGAGACCCCCATAGAGACCCCTGCCACATAGTGACTCCCATAGAGCCCCCCCTGCCAGATAGTGAGCCATGGAGACCCCCATAGAGCCCCCCTTCCACATAGTGACTCCATAGAGCCCCCTGCCATATAGTGAGCCATTAAGACCCCCATAGACCCCTCTGCAACATAGTGAGCCATTGAGACCTCCATAGAGCCCCCTGCCATATAGTGAGCCATTGAGACCCCCATAGAACCCCCCCTGCCACATAGTGACCCCCCCTAGACCCCGCCTGCCAAATACTGAGCCATGGAGAGCCTCATAGACCCCCCAGCCACATAGTGACACCCATAGAGCCCCCTGCCATATAGTGAGCCATGGAGACCCCCATAGAGCCCCCCTGCCACATAGTGACGCCCATAGAGCCCCCTGCCATATAGTGACCCCCATAGAGCCTCCTGCCATATAGTGAGCCATGGAGACCCCCATAGAGCCCCCCTTGCCACATAGAGACCCTCATAGAGCCCCCTGCCACATAGTTAGCCAGAGATCCCCATAGAGCCCCCCCTGCCACATAATGATACCCATAGAGCCCCCTGCCATATAGTGAGCCATGCAAACCCCCATAGATCCCCCCCTGCCACATAGAGACCACCATAGAGCCCCTTGCCACATAGTGAGCCATTGAGACCCCCATAGAGCCCTTGCCACATAGTGACCCCCATAGATCCCTCTCTGCCACATAGTGAGCCATTGAGACCCCCATAGACCCCCCTGCCAAATACTGAGCCAGAGACCCTCCCTATAGACCCTCCCTTGCCAAATAGTGACCCACCCCGCCCCACCCTGCCACATAGTGAGCCATTGAGACCCCCATAGACCCCCTGCCAAATAGTGAGCCATTGAGACCCCCATAGACCCTCCCCTGCCACAGAGTGACCCAGCCCCCCATCCCATCTCCAACCCTGCAACATAGTGAGCCAGAGACCCCTCCATAGACTCCCTGCCAAATAGTGAGTCATTGAGACCCCCCCATAGACCCTCCCCGCCACAAAATGACACCCCATAGACCCCCCTGCCAAATACTGAGCCATTGAGACTCCATAGAGCCCCCTGCCAAATAGTGAGCTATTGAGACCCCCCCATAGACCCTGCCTTGCCAAATAGTGACCCACCCCATCCCATCCCCCACCCTGCCACATAGTGACCTATTGAGACACCCATAGAGCCCCCCTGCGACATAGTGACCCCCCATAGACCCCCCGGCCAAATACTGAGCCATTGAGACCCCCATAGACCCCCCTGCCACATAGTGAGCCAATGAGACCCCCCCATAGAGCCCCCTCTGCCACATAGAGAGCCAGAGACCCCCCCCATAGACTCCCTGCCAAATACTGAGCCATAGAGACCCCCATAGAGATCCCTGCCACATAGTGACCCCCCATAGACCCCCCTGCCAAATACTGAGCCATTGAGACCCCCATAGATCCCCCTGCCACATAGTGAGCCATTGAGACCCCCATAGACCCCCCTGCCACATAGTGAGCCATGAGACCTGATGAGACCAATCTGCCTGAAAGGGTAGAATGGCCCTCGAAAGGATTTGCCTGGTAAGGGTTAATCCTTTCTAAGGAAGCCTGCCTGAAAGGGTTGGCTCCTTAAACAAAGCCCCTAACTTAAGCAAAAACATCCTGTATACACAACAATGATAAGGACACCAGATGTCTTGTAGCCACGGAACATATATCACAAAAATGTAGTAAACAGTACCATAAATTTTGTAGATAACATTTGATTGATTTGTAGCATATAGAAAATATACGTACTCATATTGTTTGTTAACCTATACTGATGACCTTTGCGATATGTACTGACTATAAAAAGAGCATAAGAAGAAGCAATAAACTGTCACTTGCCCTAAGAGCAGTGGTCCGCCTGTCCTTCATCGTCCTGGAAAGAGCTGGTCTCTGACAAATGGTGCCGAAACCCGGGAAACTCGGTTGCCTTTGACCAGGGTGCGCTGCCTCCGAATCAACAGAACCGCGGTAAGGAAAAGGGGAAATAAAGGGGGGCAGAACTACTAGGAAGGTGTAAAATATAAGAAAGTAGAAATTTATCTCAGTAAAATAAAAACAAAAATCCCTTTTTTGTCTTAGATTTTCCGTTGACCAAGTCTGAGACTAAGTCTGGATCCAGCCGCACCTAAGCCCTTTCTATAAGGTGTCTTAGAAAGCAAGGGGGTCCAAACTGAACCTCGTGACTCAACGGTAGGGCTCCCTCATATTCAGCATTTACAATTTAAAATATGGGACATGTACATAGTACGGAAAGACAGCTGTTTGTAGCTATGGTTAAGACGTTGTTAAAAAGTCGAAATATATCTATAACCACCAAGCAAGTGGGTGGATTTTTAGAATTTATAGACACTGTGTGTCCTTGGTTTCCGAATAAAGGCACTATTAACTTGGAAACCTGGAATAAGGTTGGTGAAAACATTAAAAGCTATTATGCTGCTAATGGCCCTGATAAGATCCCTATAGATGCTTTTCCTTTATGGACTTTAATTAAAGAATGTTTACAAGGTGATACTGAATATGATAAATGGCAACGACAAACACGTCCTCGATCTCGTTCAGCGGATTCAGGTTTAAAACCTTCTGCTGTTACTAATCCCGATTCACAACCCTCTGCTCCACCTGAATATCCATCAATAATCAATAATGAACAAAAAGATATTCAGGAATCTAATTTTAAAAATCCCTTTCTTATGTACTCAAATACGGGAGGTAAAAAATGCCGACCGTTAAAACAAAGCAAGAGCGCCTTGAGACCTATAGAATTATCTGAAGAATTATCCTCCGATGAGGAAGTTGAATTAGAAAAAGAAGCTGCTCAGTATCATAATGAAGATGATCAAGTGTTTGTTAATACGCCTTTTAAATTGAAGAAACAGCAAACACTTTTAAAAAAGGAACCTGTTGTTTTACCAGCAATAGAAGCTGGTAGACGTCCGCCCCCTCCTGACATATACCATCAAATATCACCTCACTCACCCTTACAGTTATCATTGCTACAAGCTAAACAACAAGGTGAAGATGTGAGTGGGTTTTCAAAAATATTGCATGCTTATCCTATAACATATGCTCCTCACCCTACTCAAGCCAATGTTAGAATTGCTACATATACATCCATTACATTTAAGAATCTTAAAGAATTGAAAACAGCTGCTGCTCAATATGGTGCAACTGCACCATATACTATTGCTATTTTAGAGACCATTGCAGCTGAAGTTCTTCCCCCATGGGACTGGAAAGGCTTAGCTAAAGCTACCTTAATGGGAGGAGAATATTTGTTATGGCTTACAGATTTTATGGATTCCTGTTATGATTATTCTCAAAAACCACACTTTCGCCAACAGGGAATTACTCATGAAATGTTAGCTGGCACAGGACCGCATGTTGATCTGGCACAACAATTAACTTACCCTGCTGCGACATATGATGCCATTCGAGAAATTGGTTTGAAAGCCTGGAAAGGGCTACCTAGACATGGAACGTCTAGGGAAGAATTAACTAAAGTCCGACAGGGACCAGATGAACCTTATCATGATTTTGTATCTCGTTTGTTACAAACTTCATCTAGGCTCATACAAGACACCGATTCAGCTATGATTTTAGTTAAGGAATTAGCTTTTGAAAATGCTAATAATATCTGTCAATCCATATTAAGACCTTGGAAAAATAAATCAACATTAAATGACTATATCAGATTATGTTCTGATGTTAGCTCTGGATATATTCAAGGCATAGTCACTGCTGCAGCACAACAGGGCAAACCTGTTGAGCAAGTTTTAGCTGCAATGCAATTTAAGAAAAACAGAAGGGTTGCAGGCCCTCCTGGTAGCTGTTTTCATTGCGGACAAATGGGGCATCAAGTACGTCAATGTCCTAATAAAAAGATTCCAAGTAATAATGGAAAAAATCCAGGTTTATGCCCAAAATGCAAAAAGGGTAATCATTGGGCTAATGAATGCCGATCTAAATATGATAAGAACGGCAATTCCTTACAGTCGGGAAACTTCTCAATGGGCTTGCCCCGGGCCCACCCAAACAAACAGGGGATGTATCCTGTGCAGGTGCAAACCTCAGAGCACCAGCTAAACAATCCATTTCACAACTCCACCGAGCCACCAGTCATAGTGCCGGACTGGACCTGTGTTCCTCCTCCCACTTCGTATTAACACCTGAAATGGGGGCACAAGCTATCCCAACAGGGATATATGGCCCATTACCTGCGGGAACATGCGGTTTGGTATTGGGACGAAGTAGTCTGAGCATGAAAGGATTGCGAGTTATACCAGGACTAATTGATTGTGATTATGAAGGAGAGTTAAAAGTTATGTTACAATCTGAAATTTCTGTCTTTAATCTACCTGCAGGAACAAAGATTGCACAGTTGCTTTTAATTCCTTATGTTTCATCTATAGGAAAAGCTGATTCCCACATTCGGGGAACAGGCGGTTTTGGATCTACTGACGTTTATCTTTTACAGCCCATCAATCATCAGAGACCTGAACTTCAGTTAACAATTGATGGTAAAAATTTTACAGGACTCTTGGACACCGGAGCAGATGTATCGGTAATGACTTTAAAACAATGGCCAAAAGAATGGCCTTTACAGCATGCTTCAGCTGATCTAAAAGGAATCGGAGTTGCAAATTTGCCTCTTCAAAGCTGTAAGTTGTTAAGTTGGACAGACAAAGAGGGACACTCTGGTACCATTCAACCATATGTACTAGAAAGCTTGCCTCTTAACCTCTGGGGCCGAGATATCTTGACACAAATGGGTGCATACCTTTATACGCCTAGCAGTTAATCTGATAAATTTATCAGTAACTATGTATGCAGATAAAATCTGTTGGAAATCAGATCATCCTGTTTGGGTTGATCAATGGCCTCTAACTAAAGAAAAATTGCAAGCTGCTCGTCAATTAGTAGCGGAACAATTACAATTAGGTCATATAGAACCTTCCACATCACCATGGAACTCACCTATTTTTGTTATAAAAAAGAAGTCTGGGAAATGGAGACTTCTCCAAGACTTGAGAGAAGTCAATAAAACAATGTGTACCATGGGAGCGTTACAACCTGGTCTACCTAGTCCTATTGCCATTCCTCAAAATTTTGAAAAAATAATTATTGACTTAAAAGATTGTTTTTACACTATCCACTTACATCCAGATGACAAATGTCGATTTGCTTTTAGCATTCCATCCATAAATTTTAGTGAACCTATGGAACGCTACCAATGGAAAGTATTGCCTCAAGGAATGGCTAATAGTCCTACTCTTTGTCAAAAATTTGTTCATGAAAGTATAAAAGCGACTAGACAACAATTTCCTGATGTTCTTTGTATCCATTATATGGATGATATCCTTTTAGCAGCCTCATCTATCGATAAGTTGCAACATGCTTATGCTCATATTGAACAGATGTTAACTAAACATGGTTTGAAAATAGCACAAGAAAAGGTACAAAAATCATATCCTTTTCAATATTTGGGGTTTCAACTATATCCTAAATCTTTTATGCCACAAAAAATTGCCATACGAACAAATTCTTTAAAAACCTTGAATGATTTTCAAAAACTTTTGGGAGACATTAATTGGCTCAGATCTTTTCTTAAGTTAACAACAGCCGATTTGCATCCTCTTTTTAAAATACTTGAGGGAAACCCTGATCCTACCTCTCCTCGCAAGTTAACAGAAGAGGGAAAACAAGCTCTTCGATTGGTTGAAAAGGCCATAGAAAATGCTCAATTACAATATGCAGACATAACAAAGTCTTTCTTTTTATATATCTTGCCTACAGTAATGACTCCTACAGGAGTCTTGTATCAAGACGGTGTTCTGTGTTGGATACATGGATCTCACTCTGCAAAAGGAGTTCTTGTTTCATATCCTCAAAAGATAGCAGAACGAATTAAACAAGGACGAAAGTTATGTATTACTCATCTTGGGAAAGAACCGGCAGTAATTGGAATTCCATACACACCTGCTCAAATTACTTGGCTGATGGCCACTGTAGACGATTTTGCTGTAGCCTTAGCTGCTTTTCCTGGAGAAATAACACAAAAGTTCCCTTCTGATAAAATTCTTAGTTTTGCTACCTATCATTCTTTAGCTTTTCCTAGGGTCGTTAAAGGAGCCCCTATAACAGGAGCATTGACTGTTTTTACAGATGGATCATCTAATGGACAAGCAGTTTTGTATACTCCTACAGACCAATATGTTTGGAAATTAGAGAATGTTTCTGCACAAATGACTGAATTATATGCAATTTATCAAGCACTGTTGAAATTTTCTGAGCCTTTGAATATCTATTCTGACAGTCGTTACATTGTCACTTCATTACAATTTTTAGAAACAGTTCCTGTCATAGCTTCTAAAGTTTCTTTTATACAACGATATTTTGGTCTGATTCAATCTCTCTTAATAATAAGAGATGCACCTCTTTTTGTAGGACACATTCGTAGTCACTCTAAATTACCTGGACCTTTGAGTCACGGCAACAATCAGGCTGATTTGTTAACTCGTTTTACTGTTGCTACTGTTGCAGAAGCCCAGCGTTTGCACTCTCTGCATCACTTACCTGCAGCTACTCTACAACGTATGTGCCATATCTCTCGAGAACAAGCTAGAGAAATTGTTCGAACATGTTCTTCGTGTGTTTCTTTTTTACCAATTCCTCATTATGGAGTTAATCCTCGAGGTCTTTTACCTAATGATCTCTGGCAGATGGATGTTACTCATTATCCTTCTTTTGGACGCCTCTCTTATATCCATGTAACCCTTGACACCTTTTCTCATTTTGCAGTAGCCACTCCTTTGTCTGGAGAATCAACCGCACAAGTAATTTCACATTTGTTACACTGCTTTTCAATTTTAGGTATACCGAAGACTATCAAGACAGACAATGGCCCCGCATATACTAGTGCTAAATTTTCAAAATTTTGTGCTCATTTTTCTATAACACATAAAACAGGGATTCCTTATAATCCACAGGGTCAAGGCATGATTGAACGCTTTAACCTTACTCTGAAGACACAATTAAAGAAATTAAAAACGGGGACATGGGGGATTAAGGACACTCCTTTGTCTTTGTTAAATCATGCTCTTTTTGTTTTAAACTTTTTTACTCTCGATGCAGCTGGCCTTTCAGCTGCTGATCGTCATTGGCAATCCCCAGCTCAGCAGAAACCTGCAGTATTATGGAAAGATCCTATTGATGGATCCACGAGAGGCCCTGACCCGGTTCTATTATGGGGTAGAGGGTATGTTTGTATTTTCCCAACAGATGAGCCTGTACCTCGGTGGATTCCAGAACGCTGTGTTCGACATGCCAAAAACGAAAATAGGCAAGCTCCGAAAGAGGTTTCAACGCCTGATGCTGATACCACAACAACCTCGACCACAACAACATGATTTTAACTATTGGTCATCATTACAGATCTTTGCTTATTGGCTTAGCATAATATGGAATAATGCCAACTCTTCAATTAACTTAAAACAATTGCATGGAGAAATTCTCTCTCTACAAAATACAGAAAGATTGCAGTTGCCTCTCGCCCAACGTGCTCATGATTTTGTTAGTGTTTTAAAAGCTTCTTTTCCATCCTTATCTTCATTTTATAAAGGAATCTATTGCCTTATAGGAGCAACTTTATGCATAATTGTCCTAGTTGTAGTATTACCTTGCATATTTCGTTTAATGTATGATATGATAAAACAAACGAGTATAAAAACTAAAAAATTACAATTAATGGCTACACAACACGTTCCCGCTACAATACATACTGAATAAAAAGAAAAAAGGGTGAAATGATGAGACCAATCTGCCTGAAAGGGTAGAATGGCCCTCGAAAGGATTTGCCTGGTAAGGGTTAATCCTTTCTAAGGAAGCCTGCCTGAAAGGGTTGGCTCCTTAAACAAAGCCCCTAACTTAAGCAAAAACATCCTGTATACACAACAATGATAAGGACACCAGATGTCTTGTAGCCACGGAACATATATCACAAAAATGTAGTAAACAGTACCATAAATTTTGTAGATAACATTTGATTGATTTGTAGCATATAGAAAATATACGTACTCATATTGTTTGTTAACCTATACTGATGACCTTTGCGATATGTACTGACTATAAAAAGAGCATAAGAAGAAGCAATAAACTGTCACTTGCCCTAAGAGCAGTGGTCCGCCTGTCCTTCATCGTCCTGGAAAGAGCTGGTCTCTGACAGAGACCCCCATAGAGCCCTGCCACATAGTGACTCCCATAGAGCCCCCCTGCCAGATAGTGACCCCCTTAGACCCCCATGCCACAGTGACCCCCCCCATAGATCCCTCTCTGCCACATAGTGAGCCATTAAGACCCCCATAGAGCCCCCTGCCACATAGTGACCCCCATAGAGCCCCCCTGCCATATAGTGAGCCATTGAGACCCCATAGATCCCCCCCTGCCACATAGTGAGCCCCTAAGAGCCGCCTGCCACATAGTGAGCCATGGAGACCCCCATAGACCTCCCCTGCGACAGAGTGACCCCTATAGAGCCCCCTGCCACATAGTGACCCCTATAGAGCCCCCTGCCATATAGTGAGCCAGAGACCACCCATACAGCCCCCCTGCCACATAGTGACCCTCATAGAGCCCTCTGCCACATAGTGAGCCATGGAGACCCCCATAGAGCTCCCCTGCCACATAATGACCCCCATAGAGCCCTCTGCCATATAGTGAGCCATTAAGACCCCATAGACCCCCCTGCCACATAGTGACCTCCATAAAGCCCCCTGCCACATAGTGAGCTATTGAGACCCCCATAGACCCCCTGCCACATAGAGACCCCCATAGGCCCCCCTGCCACATAGTGAGCCATAGAGAACCCCCTGCCACATAGTGACCCCCATAGACCCCCCTACCCCATAGTGAGCCATTGAGACCCCCATAGACCCCCCTGCCACATAGTGAGCCATTGAGACCCCCTAGAGCTCCCCTGCCACATAGTGACTCCCATAGAGCCCCCTGCCATATAGTTAGCCATTGAGACCCCCATAGACCCCCCTGCAAAATAGTGACCCCTATAGAGCCCCCCTTGCCACATAGAGACCCCCATAGAGCCCCCTGCCACATAGTGAGCCAGAGACCCCCAAAGACCCCCGCTGCCACATAAGGAGCCAATGAGACCCCCATAGACCCTCCTGCCACATAGTGAGCCATGGAGACCCCCATAGAGCCCTGCCACATAGTGATTCCCATAGAGCCCCGCCTGCCAGATAGTGACCCCCATAGACCCCCCTGCCACAGTGACCTACCCCATAGATCCCTCTCTGCCACATAGTTAGCCATTAAGACTCCCATAGAGCCCCCTGCCACATAGTGACCCCAAGAGAGCGCCCCTGCCATATAGTGAGCCATTGAGACCCCATAGATCCCCCCCTGCCACATAGTGACCTCAATAGAGCCCCCTGCCACATAGTGAGCTATTGAGACCCCCATAGACCCCCTGCCACATAGAGACCCGCATAGACCCCCCTGCCACATAGTGAGCCATAGAGAACCCTTTGCCATATAGTGACCCCCACAGAGGCCCCTGCCATATAGTGTGCCATTAAGATCCCCATAGACCCCCCCTGCCACATAGAGACCCCCATAGAGCCCCCTGCCACATAGTGACCCCATAGAGCCCCCTGCCATATAGTGAGCCACTGAGACCCCCATAGACCCCCCTGACCCATAGTGAGCCATTGAGACCGCCATAGACCCCCCTGCCACATAGTGAGCCATTGAGACCACCTAGAGCTCCCCTGCCACAGTGACCCCCATAGAGCCCCCTGCCATATAGTGAGCCATTGAGACCCCCCCATAGACGCCCCTGCCACATAGTGACCCTCATAGAGCCCCCTGCCACATAGTGATCCCCATAGAGCCCCCCCTGCCACATAGAGATCCCCATAGAGCCCCCTGCCACATAGTGACTCCATAGAGCCCCCTGCCATATAGTGATCTCCATAGAGCCCCCTGCCACATAGTGAGCCATGGAGAGCCTCATAGAGCCTCCCCTGCCACATAGTGACCCCCATAGAGCCCCCTGCCTTATAGTGAGCCATGGAGACCCCCATAGAGTCCCCCTGCCACATAGTGACCTTCATAGACCCCCCCTGCCACATAGTGAGCCATTGAGACCCCCCTCATAGACCCTCCATTGCCATATAGTGACCCACCCCCATCCCATCCCCCACGATGCCACATAGTTAGCCAGAGACCCCCCCCCATAGACTCCCTGCCACATAGTGAGCCATAGAGACCCCTCCCATAGAGCCCCCCCGCCACATAGTGACCCCGATAGAGCCCCCTGCCATATAATGAGCCATTGAGACCCCCATAGAGCCCCCCTGCCACATAGTGACTCCAAAGAGCCCCCCCTGCCAGATAGTGAGCCATGGAGACCCCCATAGAGCCCCCCTGCCACATAGTTACTCCAAAGAGCCCCCTGCCATATAGTGAGCCATGGAGACCCCTATAGAGACCTCTGCCACATAGTGAGCCATTGAGACCCCCATAGAGCCCCCTGCCATATAGTGAGCCATTGAGACCCCCCATAGAACCCCCCCTGCCACATAGTGACCCCCCATAGACCCCCCCTGCCAAATACTGAGCCATGGAGAGCCTCATAGAGCCTCCTCTGCCACATAGTGAGCCATGGAGATCCGCATAGAGCCTCCACTGCCACATAGTGATCCCCATAGAGCCCCCTGCCATATAGTGAGCCATTGAGACCCCCATAGACCCCTCTGCCACATAGTGATCCATAGTAAACCCCCTGCCACATAGTGAGCCATTGAGACCCCCATACAGTCCTGCCACATAGTGACTCCCATAGACCCCCCCTGCCAAATAGTGAGCCATGGAGACCCCCATAGATCCCCCCCTGCCACATAGAGACCCCCATAGAGCCCCCTACCATATAGTGAGCCATTAAGACCCCATAGAGCCTCCCCTGCCACATAGTGACCCCCATAGAGCACCCCTGCCATATAGTGAGCCATTGAGACCCCCATAGAACCCCCATGCCACAGTGACCCCCCATAGAGCCCCCTGCCATATAGTGAGCCATTGAGACCCCCCATAGAGCCCCCCTGCCACTTAGTGAGCCCTGGAGTCCTCATAGAGCCCCCCTGCCACATAGTGACCCCCATAGAGCCCTCTGCCATATAGTGAGCCATTGAGACCCCATAGAGCCCCCTGCCACATAGTGACCCTCATAGAGCCCCCTGCCATATAGTGAGTCATGGAGACCCCCATAGTTCCCCCCCTTCCACATAGAGACCCCCATAGAGCTCCCTACCATATAGTGAGCCATTGAGACCCCATAGAGCCTCCCCTGCCACATAGTGACTCTCATAGAGCCCCCTGCCACATAGTGAGCCATGGAGACCCCCATAGATCCCCCCCTGCCACACAGAGACCCCCATAGAGCCCCCTGCCACATACTGAGCCATGGAGACCCCCATAGAGCCCTGTCACATAGTAACTCCCATAGAGCCCCCCCTGCAAGATAGTGACCCCCATAGACACCCATGCCACAGTGACCCCCCCCATAGATCCCTCTCTGCCACATAGTGAGCCATTAAGACCCCCATAGAGCCCCCTGCCACATAGTGAACCATTAAGACCCCCATAGACCCCCCCTGCCACATAGTGAGCCATGGAGACCCCAATAGAGCCCCCCTGCCACATAGTGACCCCCATAGAGCCCTCTGCCATATAGTTAGCCATTGAGACCCCCATAGAGCCCCCCTACCACATACTGACCCCCATAGAGCCCCCTGCCACATAGTGAGCCATGGAGACTCCCATAGAGCCTCCCCTGCCACATAGTGACTCCCATAGAGCCCCCTGCCATATAGTGAGCCATTGAGACCCCATAGACCCCCCTGCCATATAGTGACCTCCATAGAGCCCCCCTGCCATATAGTGAGCTATTGAGACCCCCATAGACCCCCTGCCACATAGAGACCCGCATAGAGCCCCCTGCCACATAGTGAGCCATGGAGACCCCCATAGAGCCTCCCCTGCCACATAGTGACTCCCATAGAGCCCCCTGCCATATAGTGAGCCATTGAGACCCCATAGACCCCCCTGCCATATAGTGACCTCCATAGAGCCCCCTGCCACAAAGTGAGCTATTGAGACCCCCATAGACCCCCTGCCACATAGAGACCCCCATAGAGCCCCCTGCCACATAGTGAGCCATGGAGACCCCCATAGACCCCCCTGCCACATAGTGAGCCATAGAGAACCCCCTGCCACATAGTGACCCCCATAGAGCCCCCTGCCATATAGTGTGCCAGAGACCACCTATAGAGCCCCCCTGCCACATAGTGACCCCATAGACCCCCCACCACATAGTGAGCTAGAGACCCCCCCCATAGACCCCCCTGCCAAATAGTGAGCCCCATAGAGCCCCCCTTGCCACATAGAGACCCTCATAGAGCCCCCTGCCACATAGTGAGCCAGAGACCCCCATAGACCCCGCTGCCACATAGTTACCCCCATAGAGCCCCTTGCAATATAATGAGCCATTAAGACCCCCATAGAACCCACTGCCACATAGAGAGCCATTAAGACCCCCATAGAGCCCCCCCTGCCACATAGAGCCCCCCTGCCACATAGTGACCCCCAGAGAGCCCCCTGCCACATAGTGAGCCATGGAGACCCCCATAGAGCTCCCCTGCCACATAGTGACCCCCATAGAGCCCCCTGCCACATAGTGAGCCATGGATACCCCCATAGAGCTCCCCTGCCACATAGTGACCCTCATAGAGCCCCTTGCCATATAGTGAGCCATTGAGACCCCCATAGACCCCCTGCCATATATTGAGCCATTGAGACCCCCATAGACCCCCCTGCCCCATAGTGAGCTATTTAGACCCCCACAGACCCCCCTGCCACATAGTGAGCCATTGAGACCCCCATAGAGCCCCCCTGCCACATAGTGAGCCAGAGACCCCCCCCATAGACCCCCCCTGCCACATAGAGACCCCCATAGAGCCCCCCTGCCACATAGTGACTCCCATAGAGCCCCCCCTGCCAGATAGTGAGCCATGGAGACCCCCATAGAGCCCCCTGCCATATAGTGAGCCATTAAGACCCCCATAGACCCCTCTGCAACATAGTGAGCCATGTAGACCCCCATAGAGCCCCCTGCCATATAGTGAGCCAATGAGACCCCCCATAGAACCCCCCCTGCCACATAATGACCCCCCATAGACCCCCCCTGCCAAATACTGAGCCATGGAGAGCCTCATAGCGCCCCCCAGCCACATAGTGACCCCCATAGAGCCCCCTGCCATATAGTGAGCCATGGAGACCCCCATAGAGCCCCCCTGCCACATAGTGACCCCCATAGAGCCCTCGGCCATATAGTGAGCCATGGAGACCCCCATAGAGCCCCCCTGCCACATAGTGACCCCCATAGAGCCCTGTTCCACATAGTGAGCCATAGAGACCCCCATAGAGCCCCCCTGCCACATAGTGACCCCCATAGAGCCCCCTGCCACATAGTGAGCCATAGAGATCCCCATAGACCCCTCTGCCACATAATGAGCCATTGAGACCCCCCATAGAGCCCTGCCACATAGTGACTCCCATAGACCCCCCTGCCACATAGTGAGCCATGGAGACCCCCATAGATCCCCCCCTGCCACACAGAGACCCCCATAGAGCCCCCTGCCACATAGTGAGCCATGGAGACCCCCATAGAGCCCCCCTGCTACATAGTGACCCTCATAGAGCCCCCTGCCATATAGTGAGCCATTGAGACCCCCATAGACCCCTCTGCCACATAATGAGCCATTGAGACCCCCCAGAGAGCTCCTCCTGCCACATAGTGATCCATAGAGAACCCCCTGCCACATAGTGAGCCATGGAGACCCCCATAGAGCCCTGCCACATAGTGACTCCTATAGAGCCCCCGTGCCAATAGTGACTCCATAGACCCCCCTGCGAAATACTGAGCCATAGAGACCCCCATAGACCCTCCCTTGCCATATAGTGACCCACCCCATCCCATCCCCCACCCTGCCACATAGTGAGCCATTAAGACCCCAATAGAGCCCCCCTGCCACATAGTGACCTCCATAGACCCCCCTGCCATATAGTGAGCCATGGAGACCCCCATAGAGCCTCCTGCCACATAGTGAGCCCCATAGAGCCCCCTGCCATACAGTGAGCCATGGAGACCCCCATAGAGCCCTGCCACATAGAGACTCCCGTAGAGCCCCCCCTGTCAGATAGTGAGCCATGGAGACCCCCATAGAGCCCCCCTGCCACATAGTGACTCCATAGAGCCCCCTGCCATATAGTGAGCCATTGAGACCCCCCATAGACCCCCCCGCCACATAGTGAGCCCCATAGAGCCCCCTGCCATATAGTGAGTCATTGAGACCCCCATAGACCCCTCTTCCATATAGTGACCCTCATAGAGCCCCCTGCCACATAGTGAGCCATTGAGACCCCTCATAGAGCCCCCTGCCACATAGTGAGCCAATGAGACCCCCCATAGACCCCCCTGCCATATAGTGAGCCATGGAGACCCCCATAGACCCTCCCTTGCCAAATACTGAGCCATTGAGACCCTCCATAGACCCTCCCTTGCCAAATATTGAGCCATTGAGACCCCCATAGACCCTCCCTTGCCAAACAATGACCCAGCCCAGCCCCACCTTGCCACATAGTGAGCCAGAGACCCCACCCATAAACCCCCCTGCCAAATACTGAGCCATTGAGACCTCCATAGAGCCTCCCCTGCCACATAGTGACCCCCATAGAGCCCCCTGCCACATAGTGAGCCAGAGACCCCCCCCATAGACTCCCTGCTACATAGTGAGCCAGAGACCCCCATAGACCCCCCTGCCAAATAGTGAGCTATTGAGACCTCCATAGAGCCTCCCCTGCCACATAGTGACCCCCCATAGAGCCCCCTGCCATATAGTGAGCCAGAGACCCCCCCATAGACTCCCTGCCAAATACTGAGCCATTAAGACCCCCATAGAGACCCCTGCCACATAGTGACCCCCCATAGACCCCCATAGACCCCCCTGCCAAATACTGAGCCATTGAGATCCCATAGACCCTCCCTTGCCAAATACTGTGCCATTGAGACCCCCATAGACCCTCCCTTGCAAAACAGTGACCCACCCCAGCCCCACCTTGCCACATAGTGAGCCAGAGACCCCACCCATAGACCCCCCTGCCAAATACTGAGCCATTGAGGCTCTCCCCATAGACCCTCTCTTGCCAAATAGTGACCCAGCCCCCAACCCATCACCTATCCTGCCACATAGTGAGCCACTGAGACCCCCCCCATAGACCCTCCGCTGCCACATAGTGACCCCCATAGACCCCCCTGCCAAATAGTGAGCCACTGAGACCCTCATAGAGCCCCCCTGCCACATAGTGACCCCTCATAGACCCCCTGCCAAATACTGAGCCATTGAGACCCCCATAGACCCCCCTGCCACATAGTGAGCCATTGAGACCTCCATAGAGCCCCCCTGCCACATAGTGACCCCCATAGAGCCCCCTGCCATATAGTGAGCCATGGAGACCCCCATAGACCCCCCTGCCACATAGTGAGCAATTGAGACCCCCCCCATAGACCCTTCATTGCCATATAATGACCCACCCCCATCCCATCCCCCACCCTGCCACATAGTTAGCCAGAGACCCCCCCTCATAGACTCCCTGCCACATAGTGAGCCATAGAGACCCCTCCCATAGAGCCCCCCCGCCACATAGTGACCCAGATAGAGCCCCCTGCCATATAATGAGCCATTGAGACCCTTATAGAGCCCTGCCACATAGTGACTCCCATAGAGCCCCCCCTGCCAGATAGTGAGCCATGGAGACCCCCATAGAGCCCCCCTGCCACATAGAGACCCTCATAGAGCCCCCTGCCACA
The DNA here is from genome assembly GCF_028858725.1 of Colius striatus. Lineage (NCBI taxonomy): Eukaryota > Metazoa > Chordata > Aves > Coliiformes > Coliidae > Colius > Colius striatus. The sequence continues at coordinate 227,699 of NC_084771.1, forward strand.
TAGTGAGCCAGAGACCCCCATAGACCCCCCTGCCACATAGTGACCCCCATAGAGCCCCCCTGCCATATAGTGAGCCATTGAGACCCCCATAGACCCCTCTGCCACATAGTGAGCCATTGAGACCTCCATAGAGCACCCCCTGCCACATAGAGCCTCCCCTGCCACATAGTGAGCCCCAGAGAGCCCCCTGCCACATAGTGAGCCATTGAGACCCCCATAGACCCCCCTGCCACATAGTGAGCCATGGAGACCCCCATAGAGCCCTGCCACATAGTGACTCCCATAGACCCCCCTGCCAGATAGTGACCCCCATAGACCCCCCTGCCACAGTGAACCCCCCCATAGATCCCTCTCTGCCACATAGTGAGCCATTAAGACCCCCAATGAGCCCCCTGCCACATAGTGACCCCTATAGAGCCCCCCTGCCATATAGTGAGCCATTGAGACCCCATAGATTCCCCCCTGCCACATAGTGAGCCCCTAAGAGCCCCCTGCCACATAGTGAGCCATTAAGACCCCATAGACCCCCCCTGCCACATAGTGAGCCCCATAGAGCCCCCTGACACATAGTGACCCCCATAGAGCCCCCTGCCACATAGTGAGCTATTGAGACCCCCATAGAGCCCCCTGCCACATAGTGACCCCATAGAGCCCCCTGCCATATAGTGAGCCATTGAGACCCCCATAGAGCCCCCTGCCACATAGTGACCCCATAGAGCCCCCTGCCATATAGTGAGCCATTGAGACCCCTATAGAGACCCCTGCCACATAGTGAGCCAGAGACCCCCCACCCCATAGACCCCCCCTTCCACATAGAGACCCCCATAGAGCCCCCTGCGATATAGTGAGCCATGGAGACCCCCATAGAGCCCTCTGCCATATAGTGAGCCAATGAGACCCCCATAGAGCCTCCCCTGCCACATAGTGACCTCCATAGAGCCCCCTGCCACATAGTGACCGAGAGACCCCCAAAGACCCCCGCTGCCACATAGTGAGCCATTGAGACCCTCATAGACCCTCCTGCCACATAGTGAGCCATGGAGACCCCCATACAGCCCAGCCACATAGTGACTCCCATAGAGCCCCCCCTGCCAGATAGTGACCCCCATAGACCCCCATGCCACAGTGACCCCCCCATAGATCCCTCTCTGCCAAATAGTGAGCCATTAAGACCCCCATAGAGCCCCCTGCCACATAGTGACCCCCATAGAGCCCCCCTGCCATATAGTGAGCCAAAGAGACCCCATAGATCCCCCCCTGCCACATAGTGAGCCCCTAAGGGCTCCCTGCCACATAGTGAGCCATGGAGACCCCCATAGAGCTCCCCTGCCACATAGTGACCCCTATAGAGCCCCCTGCCATATAGTGAGCCATTGAGACCCCCATAGAGCTCCCCTGCCACATAGTGACCCCCATAGAGCCCCATGCCACATAGTGATCTATTGAGACCCCCATAGACCCCTCTGCCATATAGTGAGCCATTGAGACCGCCATAGAGCCCTCTGCCACATAGTGAGCCATTGAGACCTCCATAGTGCCCTCGGCCACATAGTGAGCCAGAGACCCCCATAGAGCCCCCTGCCACATAGTGAACCCCATAGAGCCCCCTGTCATATAGTGAGCCATAAAGACCCCCATAGACCTCCCCTGCCACATAGTGAGCCATTGAGACCCCCATAGAGCCCCCCTGCCACATAGTGACCCCCATAGAGCCCTCTGCCATATAGTGAGCCATGGAGACCCCCATAGAGCCCGACTGCCACATAGTGACCTCCATAGAGCCCTCTGCCACATAGTGAGCCAGAGACCCCCATAGAGACCCCTGCCACATAGTGACCCCCATAAAGCCCCCTGCCATATAGTGAGCCATTGAGACCCCCCCATAGAGCCTCCCCTGCCACATAGTCACCCCCATAGAGCCCCCTGCCACATAGTGAGCTATTGAGACCCCCATAGACCCTTCCTGCCACATAGTGACCCCCATAGAGACCCCTGCCATATAGTGAGTCTGAGACCCCCATAGACCTCCCTGCCACATAGTGAGCCATTGAGGCCCCCATAGATCTCCCTGCCACATAGTGAGCCATAGAAACCCCCATAGAGCCTCCCCCTGCCACATAGTGATCCCAATAGAACCCCCTGCCATATAGTGAGCCATTGAGACCCCCATAGACCCCCCTGCTCCGTAGTGAGCCATTGAGACCCCCATAGACCCCCCTGCCGCATAGTGAGCCATTGAGACCCCCATAGACCCCCCTGCCACATAGTGAGCCAGATACCCCCCCCATAGACCCCCCCTGCCACATAGAGACCCCCATAGAGACACCTGCCACATAGTGAGCCATGGAGACCCCCATAGAGCCTCCCCTGCCACATAGTGACCCCCATAGAGCCCCCTGCCACATAGTGAAATATTGAGAACCCCATAGAGCCCCCTGCCACATAGTGACCCCCATAGAGCCCCCTGCCATATAGTTAGCGATTGAGACCCCCCATAGAGCCTCCCCTGCCACATAGTGACCCCCATAGAGCCCCGTGCCACATAGTGAGCCATGGAGACCCCCATAGAGCCTCCCTGCCACATAGTGACCCCATAGAGCCCCCCTGCCACATAGTGAGCCATGGAGACCCCCATAGAGCCCCCCTGCCACATAGTGACCCACATACAGCCCCCTGCCATATACTGAGCCATGGAGACACCCCCATAGAGCCGCCCTGCCACATAGTGACCCCATAGAGCCTCCTGCCATATAGTGAGCCATTGAGACCCCTATAGAGACCCCTGCCACATAGTGAGCCAGAGACCCCCCACCCCATAGACCCCCCCTTCCACATAGAGACCCCCATAGAGCCCCCTGCGATATAGTGAGCCATGGAGACCCCCATAGAGCCCTCTGCCATATAGTGAGCCAATGAGACCCCCATAGAGCCTCCCCTGCCACATAGTGACCTCCATAGAGCCCCCTGCCACATAGTGACCGAGAGACCCCCAAAGACCCCCGCTGCCACATAGTGAGCCATTGAGACCCTCATAGACCCTCCTGCCACATAGTGAGCCATGGAGACCCCCATACAGCCCAGCCACATAGTGACTCCCATAGAGCCCCCCCTGCCAGATAGTGACCCCCATAGACCCCCATGCCACAGTGACCCCCCCCATAGATCCCTCTCTGCCAAATAGTGAGCCATTAAGACCCCCATAGAGCCCCCTGCCACATAGTGACCCCCATAGAGCCCCCCTGCCATATAGTGAGCCAAAGAGACCCCATAGATCCCCCCCTGCCACATAGTGAGCCCCTAAGGGCTCCCTGCCACATAGTGAGCCATGGAGACCCCCATAGAGCTCCCCTGCCACATAGTGACCCCTATAGAGCCCCCTGCCATATAGTGAGCCATTGAGACCCCCATAGAGCTCCCCTGCCACATAGTGACCCCTATAGAGCCCCCTGCCATATAGTGAGCCATTAAGACCCCCATAGACCTCCCCTGCCATATACTGAGCCATGGAGACACCCCCATAGAGCCCCCCTGCCACATAGTGAGCCATGGAGACCCCCATAGACCCCCCCGCCACATAGAGACCCCCATAGACGCCCCTGCCCCATAGTGAGCCAGAGACCCCCCCATAGACCCCCCCTGCCACATAGAGACCCCCATAGAGCCCCCTGCCACATAGTGACCCAATAGAGCCCCCTGCCATATAGTGACCCATTGAGACCCGATAGATCCCCCCCTGCCACATAGTGACCCCCAGAGGGTCCCCTGCCACAGTGACCCCCCCATAGATCCCTCTCTGCCATATAGTGAGCCATTGAGACCCCCATAGACCCTCCCCTGCCACATAGTGACCCAGTCCCCCTTCCCATCCCCCACTCTTCCACATAGTGAGCCAGAGACCCCCCCCATAGACTCCCTGCTACATAGTGAGCCATTGAGACCCCCTCATAGACCCTCATCTGCCACAAAATGACCCCCCATAGACCCCCCTGCCAAATACTGAGCCATTGAGACCCCATAGAGCCCCCTGTCAAATAGTGAGCCATTGAGACACCCCATAGACCCTCCCTTGCCAAATAGTGACCCACCCCATCCCACCCCCACCCTGCCACATAGTGAGCTATTGAGACCTACATAGAGCCCCCCTGCCACATAGTGACCCTCCATAGACCCCCCTGCCAAATACTGAGCCATTGAGAAACCCATAGACCCCCCTGCCACATAGTGAGCCATTGAGACCCCCATAGACCCCCCTGCCACATAGTGAGCCATTGAGACCCCCATAGAGCCTCCCCTGCCACATAGTGACCCCCAGAGAGTCCCCTGCCACAGTGACCCCCCCATAGATCCCTCTCTGCCATATAGTGAGCCATTGAGACCCCCATAGACCCTCCCCTGCCACATAGTGACCCAGTCCCCCTTCCCATCCCCCACCCTGCCACATAGTGAGCCAGAGACCCCTCCATAGACTCCCTGCCAAATAGTGAGTCATTGAGACCCCCCCATAGACCCTCCCCTGCCACAAAATGACACCCCATAGACCCCCCTGCCAAATACTGAGCCATTGAGACCCCATAGAGCCCCCTGCCACATAGTGAGCCATTGAGACCCCCCTATAGACCCTCCCTTGCCAAATAGTGACCCACCCCATCCCATCCCCCACCCTGCCACATAGTGAGCTATTGAGACCCCCATAGAGCCCCCCTGCCACATAGTGACCCCTCATAGACCCCCCTGCAAAATACTGAGCCATTGAGACCCCCATAGAGACCCCTGCCACATAGTGACCCCCCATAGACCCCCCTGCCCAATACTGAGCCATTGAGACCCCCATAGACCCCCCTGCCACATAGTGACCCCCCATAGACCCCCCTGCCAAATACTGAGCCAATGAGACCCCCATAGACCCCCCTGCCACATAGTGAGCCATTGAGACCCCCATAGACCCCCCTGCCACATAGTGAGCCATGGAGACCCCCATAGAGCCCTGCCACATAGTGACTCCCATAGAGCCTCCCCTGCCAGAGAGTGACCCCCATTGACCCCCATGCCACAGTGACCCCCCACATAGATCCCTCTCTGCCACATAGTGAGCCATTAAGACCCCCATAGAGCCCCCTGCCACATAGTGACCCCCATAGAGCCCCCTGCCACATAGTGATCCCGATAGAGCCCCCCTGCCATATAGTGAGCCATTGAGAACCCAGAGATCCCACCCTGCCACATAGTGAGCCCCTAAGAGCCCCCTGCCACATAGTGAGCCATGGAGACCCCCATAGAGCTCCCCTGCCCCATAGTGACCCCTATAGAGCCCCCTGCCATATAGTGAGCCATTGAGACCCCCATAGACCCCTCTGCCACATAGTGAGCCATTGAGACCTCCATAGAGTCCTCTGCCACATAGTGAGCCAGAGACCCCCATAGAGCCCCCTGCCAAATAGTGATCCCCATAGAGCCCCCTGCCATATAGTGAGCCATTGAGACCCCCCCATAGAGCCTCCCCTGCCACATAGTGACCCCCATAGAGCCCCCTGCCACATAGTGATCCCCATAGAGCCCCCTGCCATATAGTGAGCCATTGAGACCTCCATAGAGCCCCCCCTGCCACATAGTGACCCCCATAGAGCCCCCTGCCACATAGTGAGCCATTAAGACCCCCATAGACCCCCCCTGCCACATAGTGAGCCATGGAGACCCCCATAGAGCCCCCCTGCCACATAGTGACCCCCATAGAGCTCTCTGCCACATAGTGAGCCAGAGACCCCCATACAGTCCCCTGCCACATAGTGACCCCCATAGAGCCCCCTGCCACATAGTGAGCCATTAAGACCCCCATAGACCCCCCCTGCCACATAGTGAGCCATGGAGACCCCCATAGAGCCCCCCTGCCACATAGTGACCCCCATAGAGCCCCCTGCCATATAGTGAGCCATGGAGACCCCCATAGAGCCCTCTGCCATATAGTGAGCCATGGAGACCCCCCCATAGAGCTCCCCTGCACATAGTGACTCCCATAGAGCCCCCTGCTATATAGTGAGCCATTAAGACCCCCATAGACCCCCCCTGCCACATAGTGAGCCATGGAGACCCCATAGAGTCCCCCTGCCACATAGTGACCCCCATAGAGCCCTCTGCCATATAGTGAGCCATGGAGACCCCCATAGAGCCCCCCTGCCACATAGTGACCCCCATAGAGCCCCCTGCCACATAGTGAGCCATGGAGACCCCCATAGAGCCTCCCCTGCCACATAGTGACCCCCATAGAGCCCTCTGCCATATAGTGAGCCATTGAGACCCCCATAGAGCCCTCTGCCATATAGTGAGCCATGGAGACCCCCCCATAGAGCTCCCCTGCCACATAGTTACTCCCATAGAGCCCCCTGCCATATAGTGAGCCATTGAGACCCCATAGACCCCCCTGCCATATAGTGAGCCACTGAGACCCTATAGACGCCCCTGCCATATAGTGAGCCATTGAGACCCCCATAGAGCCTCCCCTGCCACATAGAGACCCCCATAGAGCCCCTTGCCACATAGTGAGCCAGGGAGACCCCCATAGACCCCCCTGCCACATAGTGAGCCATAGAGAACCCCCTGCCACATAGTGACCCCCATAGAGCCCGCTGCCATATAGTTAGCCAGAGACCACCCATAGAGCCCCCCTGCCACATAGTGACCCCATAGACCCCCCCACCACATAGTGAGCAAGAGACCCCCCCCATAGACCCCCCTGCCAAATAGTGACCCCCATTGAGCCCCCCTTGCCACATAGAGACCCTCATAGTGCCTCCTGCCACATAGTGACCTCCATAGAGCCCCTTGCCACATAGTGAGCCATTAAGACCCCCATAGAACCCCCTGCCACATAGTGAGCCATTAAGACCCCCATAGAGCCCCCCCTGCCACATAGAGCCTCCCCTGCCACATAGTGACCCTCAGAGAGCCCCCTGCCACATAGTGAGCCATGGAGACCCCGATAGAGCTCCCCTGCCACATAGTGACCCCCATAGAGCCCCCTGCCACATAGTGAGCCATGGAGACCCCCATAGAGCTCCCCTGCCACATAGTGACCCTCATAGAGCCCCGTGCCATATAGTGAGCCATTGAGACCCCCATAGACCCCTCTGCCATATAGTGAGCCATGGAGACCTCCATAGAGCCGCCCCTGCCACACAGAGCCTCCCCTGCCGCATAGTGACCCCCATAGAGCCCCCTGCCACATAGTGAGCCATGGAGACCCCCATAGAGCTCCCCTGCCACATAGTGACCCCCAGAGAGCCCCCTGCCACATAGTGAGCCATTGAGACCCCCATAGAGCCTCCCCTGCCACATAGTGAGCCATTGAGACCCCCATAGAGCCTCCCCTGCCACATAGTGAGCCAGAGACCACCCATAGGCCCCGCTGCCAAATAGTGACCCCAAAGAGCCCCCCTGCCACGTAGTGATCCCCATAGAGCCCCCTGCCACATAGTGACCCAGAGACCCCCCAAAGACCCCCGCTGCCACATAGTGAGCCATTGAGACCCCCATAGACCCCCCTGCCACATAGTGAGCCATGGAGACCCCCATAGAGCCCTGCCACATAGTGACTCCCATAGAGCCCCCCCTGCCAGATACTGACCCCATAGACCCCCATGCCACAGTGACCCCCCCCATAGATCCCTCTCTGCCACATAGTGAGCCATTAAGACCCCCATAGAGCCCCCTGCCACATAGTGACCCCCATAGAGCCCCCTGCCACATAGTGATCCCCATAGAGCCCCCCTGCCATATAGTGAGCCATTGAGACCCCATAGATCCCCCCCTGCCACATAGTGAGCCCCTAAGAGCCCCCTGCCACATAGTGAGCCATGGAGACCCCCATAGAGCTCCCCTGCCACATAGTGACCCCTATAGAGCCCCCTGCCATATAGTGAGCCATTGAGACCCCCATAGACCCCTCTGCCACATAGTGAGCCATTGAGACCTCCATAGAGCCCTCTGCCACATAGTGAGCCAGAGACCCCCATAGAGCCCCCTGCCACATAGTGAGCCATTGAGACCCCCCCCATAGACCCCCCTGCCACATAGTGAGCCATTGAGACCCCCATAGACCCCCCTGCCCCATAGTGAGCCAGAGACCCCCCCCCTGAGACCCCCCTGCCACATAGAGACCCCCATAGAGCCCCCTGCCACATAGTGACCCCATAAAGCCCCCTGCCATGTAGTGAGCCATGGAGACCCCCATAGAGCCCCTGCCATATAGTGAGCCATTGAGACCCCCATAGACCCCCCTGCCCAATAGTGAGCCATTGAGACCCCCATAGACCTCCCTGCCACATAGTGAGCCAGAGACCCCTCCCCCATAGACCCCCCCTGCCACATAGAGATCCCCATAGAGCCTCCCCTGCCACATAGTGACCCCCAGAGAGCCCTCTGCCGCATAGTGAGCCATGGAGACCCCCATAGAGCCCCCCTGCCACATAGTAACCCCATAGAGCCCCCTGCCATATAGTGAGCCATTGAGACCCCCATAGAGCCCTTGTCACATAGTTACCCCCATAGAGCCCCTTGCCATATAGTGAGCCATTGAGACCCCATAGAGCCCCCCCTGCCACATAGAGCCTCCCCTGCCATATAGTTACCCCCATAGAGCCCCCTTCCACATAGTGAGCCATGGAGACCCCCATAGAGCTCCCCTGCCACATAATGACCCTCATAGAGCCCCCTGCAATATAGTGAGCCATTGAGACCCCCATAGACCCCTCTGCCACATAGTGAGCCATTGAGACCCCCATAGAGCCTCCCCTGCCACATAGAGCCTCCCCTGCCACATAGTGAACCCCAGAGAGCCCCCTGCCACATAGTGAGCCATTGAGACCCCCATAGAGCTCACCTGCCACATAGTGAGCCATTGAGACCCCCATAGACCCCCCTGCCACATAGTGAGCCATTAAGACCCCCATAGAGCCCTGCCACATAGTGACTCCCATAGACCCCCCTGCCAGATAGTGACCCCCATAGACCCCCCTGCCACAGTGACCTACCCCATAGATCCCTCTCTGCCACGTAGTGAGCCATTAAGACCCCCATAGAGCCCCCTGCCACATAGTGACCCCTATAGAGCCCCCCAGCCATATAGTGAGCCATTGAGACCCCATAGATCCCCCCCTGACACATAGTGAGCCCCTAAGAGCCCCCTGCCACATAGTGAGCCATTAAGAACCCCATAGACCCCCCCTGCCACATAGTGACCCCCATAGAGCCCCCTGCCACATGGTGAGCTATTGAGACCCCCATAGAGCCCCCTGCCACATAGTGACCCCCATAGAGCCACCTGCCATATAGTGAGCCATTGAGACCCCCCCATAGAGCCTCCCCTGCCACATAGTGACCCCCATAGTGCCCCCTGCCACATAGTGAGCTATTGAGACCCCCATAGAGCCCCCTGCCACATATTGACCCCCATAGAACCCCCCTGCCATATAGTGAGTCTGAGACCCCCATAGATCCCCCTGCCACCTAGTGAGCCATAGAGACCCCCATAGAGCTCCACCTGCCACATAGTGACCCCATAGAGCCCCCTGCCATATAGTGAGCCATTGAGACCCCCATAGACCCCCCCTGCCACATAGAGACCCCCATAGACCCCCCTGCCCCATAGTGACCCCATAGAGCCCCCTGCCATATAGTGAGCCATTGAGACCCCCATAGACCCCCCTGCCCCATAGTGAGCCATTGAGACCCCCATAGACCCCCCTGCCACATAGTTAGCCATTGAGACCCCCATAGAGCCCCACTGCCACATAGTGAGCCAGACACCCCCCCATAGACCCTCCCCTGCCACATAGTGACCCCATAGAGCCTCCCCTGCCACATAGTGACCCCCATAGATCCCCCTGCCACATAGTGACCCCCAGAGGGTCCCCTGCCACAGTGACCCCCCCATAGATCCCTCTTAGCCATATAGTGAGCCATTGAGACCCCCATAGACCCTCCCCTGCCACATAGTGACCCAGTCCCCCTTCCCATCCCACACCCTTCAACATAGTGAGCCAGAGACCCCCCCCATAGACTCCCTGCCACATAGTGAGCCATTGAGACCCCCCCATAGACCCTCCCCTGCCACAAAATGACCCCCCATAGACCCCACTGCCAAATACTGAGCCATTGAGACCCCATAGAGCCCCCTGTCAAATAGTGAGCCATTGAGACCACCCCATAGACCCTCCCTTGCCAAATAGTGACCCACCCCATCCCATCCCCCACCCTGCCACATAGTGAGCTATTGAGACCCCCATAGAGCCCCCCTGCCACATAGTGACCCCCCATAGACCCCACTGCCAAATACTGAGGCATTGAGACCCCCATAGACCCCCCTGCCACATAGTGAGCCATTGAGACCCCCCCATAGAGCCCCCTCTGCCACATAGTGAGCCAGAGACCCCCCCCCATAGACTCCCTGCCAAATACTGAGCCATTGAGACCCCCATAGACCCCCCTGCCACATAGTGAGCCATTGAGACCCCCATAGACCCCCCTGCCACATAGTGACCTCCATAGAGCCCCCTGCCATATAGTGAGCCATTGAGACCCCCATAGACCCCCCTGCCCCATAGTGAGCCATTGAGACCCCCATAGACCCTCCCCTGCCACATAGTGACCGAGTCCCCCTTCCCATCCCCCACCCTGCCACATTGTGAGCCAATTCCTCACCCCATAGGGCCCGGCCCTGCCACATAGTGAGCCAGAGACCCCCCCTCAAAGACCCCCCTGCCAAATAGTGACCCATTGAGACCCCCATAGACACCTCCTGCCATAGAGACCACCTTAGAGCCCTCCTGCCAAATAGTGAGCCATTGAGACTCCCCCATAAACCCCCCTGCCAAATAGTGAGCCATTAAGACCCCCATAGACCCCTCTGCAACATAGTGAGCCATTGAGACACCCATAGATCCCCCCGCCACATAGTGAGCCATTGAGACCCCCATAGAGCCTCCCCTGCCACATAGTGAGCCAGAGACCACCCATAGGCCCCGCTGCCAAATAGTGACCCCAAAGAGCCCCCCTGCCACGTAGTGATCCCCATAGAGCCCCCTGCCACATAGTGACCCAGAGACCCCCCAAAGACCCCCGCTGCCACATAGTGAGCCATTGAGACCCCCATAGACCCCCCTGCCACATAGTGAGCCATGGAGACCCCCATAGAGCCCTGCCACATAGTGACTCCCATAGAGCCCCCCCTGCCAGATAGTGACCCCCATAGACCCCCATGCCACAGTGACCCCCCCCATAGATCCCTCTCTGCCACATAGTGAGCCATTAAGACCCCCATAGAGCCCCCTGCCACATAGTGACCCCCATAGAGCCCCCTGCCACATAGTGATCCCCATAGAGCCCCCCTGCCATATAGTGAGCCATTGAGAGCCCATAGATCCCCCCCTGCCACATAGTGAGCCCCTAAGAGCCCCCTGCCACATAGTGAGCCATGGAGACCCCCATAGAGCTCCCCTGCCACATAGTGACCCCTATAGAGCCCCCTGCCATATAGTGAGCCATTGAGACCCCCATAGACCCCTCTGCCACATAGTGAGCCATTGAGACCTCCATAGAGCCCTCTGCCACATAGTGAGCCAGAGACCCCCATAGAGCCCCCTGCCACATAGTGAGCCATTGAGACCCCCCCCCATAGACCCCCCTGCCACAAAGTGAGCCATTGAGACCCCCATAGACCCCCCTGCCCCATAGTGAGCCAGAGACCCCCCCCCTGAGACCCCCCTGCCACATAGAGACCCCCATAGAGCCCCCTGCCACATAGTGACCCCATAAAGCCCCCTGCCATGTAGTGAGCCATGGAGACCCCCATAGAGCCCCTGCCATATAGTGAGCCATTGAGACCCCCCATAGACCCCCCTGCCCAATAGTGAGCCATTGAGACCCCCATAGACCTCCCTGCCACATAGTGAGCCATTGAGACCCCCCCATAGAGCCCCCTCTGCCACATAGTGAGCCAGAGACCCCCCCCATAGACTCCCTGCCAAATACTGAGCCATTGAGACCCCCATAGACCCCCCTGCCACATAGTGAGCCATTGAGACCCCCATAGACCCCCCTGCCACATAGTGACCTCCATAGAGCCCCCTGCCATATAGTGAGCCATTGAGACCCCCATAGACCCCCCTGCCCCATAGTGAGCCATTGAGACCCCCATAGACCCTCCCCTGCCACATAGTGACCGAGTCCCCCTTCCCATCCCCCACCCTGCCACATAGTGAGCCATTTCCTCACCCCATAGGGCCCGGCCCTGCCACATAGTGAGCCAGAGACCCCCCCTCAAAGACCCCCCTGCCAAATAGTGACCCTTTGAGACCCCCATAGACACCTCCTGCCATAGAGACCACCTTAGAGCCCTCCTGCCAAATAGTGAGCCATTGAGACTCCCCCATAAACCCCCCTGCCAAATAGTGAGCCATTAAGACCCCCATAGACCCCTCTGCAACATAGTGAGCCATTGAGACACCCATAGATCCCCCTGCCACATAGTGACGCCCCATAGACCCACCCTGCCAAATACTGAGCCATGGAGAGCCTCATAGAGCCCCGCAGCCACATAGTGACCACCATAGAGCCCTCTGCCGCATAGTGAGCCATGGAGACCCCCATAGAGCCCCCCTGCCACATAGTGACCCCCATAGAGCCCCCTGCCATATAGTGAGCCAGAGACCACCCATAGTGCCCCCCTGCCACATAGTGACCCCATAAACCCCCCACCATATAGTGAGCCAGAGACCCCCCCATAGACCCCCCTGCCAAATAGTGACCTTCATAGAGCCCCCCTTGCCACATAGAGACCCTCATAGAGCCCCCTGCCACATAGTGAGCCAGAGACCCCCATAGACCCCCCTGCCACATAGTGACCCCCATAGAGCCCCCCTGCCATATAGTGAGCCATTGAGACCCCCATAGACCCCTCTGCCACATAGTAAGCCATTGAGACCTCCATAGAGCACCCCCTGCCACATAGAGCCTCCCCTGCCACATAGTGAGCCCCAGAGAGCCCCCTGCCACATAGTGAGCCATTGAGACCCCCATAGACCCCCCTGCCACATAGTGAGCCATGGAGACCCCCATAGAGCCCTGCCACATAGTGACTCCCATAGACCCCCCTGCCAGATAGTGACCCCCATAGACCCCCCTGCCACAGTGAACCCCCCCATAGATCCCTCTCTGCCACATAGTGAGCCATTAAGACCCCCAATGAGCCCCCTGCCACATAGTGACCCCTATAGAGCCCCCCTGCCATATAGTGAGCCATTGAGACCCCATAGATTCCCCCCTGCCACATAGTGAGCCCCTAAGAGCCCCCTGCCACATAGTGAGCCATTAAGACCCCATAGACCCCCCCTGCCACATAGTGAGCCCCATAGAGCCCCCTGACACATAGTGACCCCCATAGAGCCCCCTGCCACATAGTGAGCTATTGAGACCCCCATAGAGCCCCCTGCCACATAGTGACCCCATAGAGCCCCCTGCCATATAGTGAGCCATTGAGACCCCCATAGAGCCCCCTGCCACATAGTGACCCCATAGAGCCCCCTGCCATATAGTGAGCCATTGAGACCCCTATAGAGACCCCTGCCACATAGTGAGCCAGAGACCCCCCACCCCATAGACCCCCCCTTCCACATAGAGACCCCCATAGAGCCCCCTGCGATATAGTGAGCCATGGAGACCCCCATAGAGCCCTCTGCCATATAGTGAGCCAATGAGACCCCCATAGAGCCTCCCCTGCCACATAGTGACCTCCATAGAGCCCCCTGCCACATAGTGACCGAGAGACCCCCAAAGACCCCCGCTGCCACATAGTGAGCCATTGAGACCCTCATAGACCCTCCTGCCACATAGTGAGCCATGGAGACCCCCATACAGCCCAGCCACATAGTGACTCCCATAGAGCCCCCCCTGCCAGATAGTGACCCCCATAGACCCCCATGCCACAGTGACCCCCCCATAGATCCCTCTCTGCCAAATAGTGAGCCATTAAGACCCCCATAGAGCCCCCTGCCACATAGTGACCCCCATAGAGCCCCCCTGCCATATAGTGAGCCAAAGAGACCCCATAGATCCCCCCCTGCCACATAGTGAGCCCCTAAGGGCTCCCTGCCACATAGTGAGCCATGGAGACCCCCATAGAGCTCCCCTGCCACATAGTGACCCCTATAGAGCCCCCTGCCATATAGTGAGCCATTGAGACCCCCATAGAGCTCCCCTGCCACATAGTGACCCCCATAGAGCCCCATGCCACATAGTGATCTATTGAGACCCCCATAGACCCCTCTGCCATATAGTGAGCCATTGAGACCGCCATAGAGCCCTCTGCCACATAGTGAGCCATTGAGACCTCCATAGTGCCCTCGGCCACATAGTGAGCCAGAGACCCCCATAGAGCCCCCTGCCACATAGTGAACCCCATAGAGCCCCCTGTCATATAGTGAGCCATAAAGACCCCCATAGACCTCCCCTGCCACATAGTGAGCCATTGAGACCCCCATAGAGCCCCCCTGCCACATAGTGACCCCCATAGAGCCCTCTGCCATATAGTGAGCCATGGAGACCCCCATAGAGCCTCCCCTGCCACATAGTGACCCCCATAGAGCCCTCTGCCATATAGTGAGCCATGGAGACCCCCATAGAGCCCGACTGCCACATAGTGACCTCCATAGAGCCCTCTGCCACATAGTGAGCCAGAGACCCCCATAGAGACCCCTGCCACATAGTGACCCCCATAAAGCCCCCTGCCATATAGTGAGCCATTGAGACCCCCCCATAGAGCCTCCCCTGCCACATAGTCACCCCCATAGAGCCCCCTGCCACATAGTGAGCTATTGAGACCCCCATAGACCCTTCCTGCCACATAGTGACCCCCATAGAGACCCCTGCCATATAGTGAGTCTGAGACCCCCATAGACCTCCCTGCCACATAGTGAGCCATTGAGGCCCCCATAGATCTCCCTGCCACATAGTGAGCCATAGAAACCCCCATAGAGCCTCCCCCTGCCACATAGTGATCCCCATAGAACCCCCTGCCATATAGTGAGCCATTGAGACCCCCATAGACCCCCCTGCTCCGTAGTGAGCCATTGAGACCCCCATAGACCCCCCTGCCGCATAGTGAGCCATTGAGACCCCCATAGACCCCCCTGCCACATAGTGAGCCAGATACCCCCCCCATAGACCCCCCCTGCCACATAGAGACCCCCATAGAGACACCTGCCCCATAGTGAGCCATGGAGACCCCCATAGAGCCTCCCCTGCCACATAGTGACCCCCATAGAGCCCCCTGCCACATAGTGAAATATTGAGAACCCCATAGAGCCCCCTGCCACATAGTGACCCCCATAGAGCCCCCTGCCATATAGTTAGCGATTGAGACCCCCCATAGAGCCTCCCCTGCCACATAGTGACCCCCATAGAGCCCCGTGCCACATAGTGAGCCATGGAGACCCCCATAGAGCCTCCCTGCCACATAGTGACCCCATAGAGCCCCCCTGCCACATAGTGAGCCATGGAGACCCCCATAGAGCCCCCCTGCCACATAGTGACCCACATACAGCCCCCTGCCATATACTGAGCCATGGAGACACCCCCATAGAGCCGCCCTGCCACATAGTGACCCCATAGAGCCTCCTGCCATATAGTGAGCCATTGAGACCCCTATAGAGACCCCTGCCACATAGTGAGCCAGAGACCCCCCACCCCATAGACCCCCCCTTCCACATAGAGACCCCCATAGAGCCCCCTGCGATATAGTGAGCCATGGAGACCCCCATAGAGCCCTCTGCCATATAGTGAGCCAATGAGACCCCCATAGAGCCTCCCCTGCCACATAGTGACCTCCATAGAGCCCCCTGCCACATAGTGACCGAGAGACCCCCAAAGACCCCCGCTGCCACATAGTGAGCCATTGAGACCCTCATAGACCCTCCTGCCACATAGTGAGCCATGGAGACCCCCATACAGCCCAGCCACATAGTGACTCCCATAGAGCCCCCCCTGCCAGATAGTGACCCCCATAGACCCCCATGCCACAGTGACCCCCCCCATAGATCCCTCTCTGCCAAATAGTGAGCCATTAAGACCCCCATAGAGCCCCCTGCCACATAGTGACCCCCATAGAGCCCCCCTGCCATATAGTGAGCCAAAGAGACCCCATAGATCCCCCCCTGCCACATAGTGAGCCCATAAGGGCTCCCTGCCACATAGTGAGCCATGGAGACCCCCATAGAGCTCCCCTGCCACATAGTGACCCCTATAGAGCCCCCTGCCATATAGTGAGCCATTGAGACCCCCATAGAGCTCCCCTGCCACATAGTGACCCCTATAGAGCCCCCTGCCATATAGTGAGCCATTAAGACCCCCATAGACCTCCCCTGCCATATACTGAGCCATGGAGACACCCCCATAGAGCCCCCCTGCCACATAGTGAGCCATGGAGACCCCCATAGACCCCCCCGCCACATAGAGTCCCCCATAGACGCCCCTGCCCCATAGTGAGCCAGAGACCCCCCCCATAGACCCCCCCTGCCACATAGAGACCCCCATAGAGCCCCCTGCCACATAGTGACCCAATAGAGCCCCCTGCCATATAGTGACCCATTGAGACCCGATAGATCCCCCCCTGCCACATAGTGACCCCCAGAGGGTCCCCTGCCACAGTGACCCCCCCATAGATCCCTCTCTGCCATATAGTGAGCCATTGAGACCCCCATAGACCCTCCCCTGCCACATAGTGACCCAGTCCCCCTTCCCATCCCCCACTCTTCCACATAGTGAGCCAGAGACCCCCCCCATAGACTCCCTGCTACATAGTGAGCCATTGAGACCCCCTCATAGACCCTCATCTGCCACAAAATGACCCCCCATAGACCCCCCTGCCAAATACTGAGCCATTGAGACCCCATAGAGCCCCCTGTCAAATAGTGAGCCATTGAGACACCCCATAGACCCTCCCTTGCCAAATAGTGACCCACCCCATCCCACCCCCACCCTGCCACATAGTGAGCTATTGAGACCTACATAGAGCCCCCCTGCCACATAGTGACCCTCCATAGACCCCCCTGCCAAATACTGAGCCATTGAGAAACCCATAGACCCCCCTGCCACATAGTGAGCCATTGAGACCCCCATAGACCCCCCTGCCACATAGTAAGCCATTGAGACCCCCATAGAGCCCCACTGCCACATAGTGAGCCAGGGACCCCCCCCCATAGACCCTCCCCTGCCACATAGTGACCCCATAGACCCCCCTGCCACATAGTGAGCCATTGAGAGCCCCATAGAGCCTCCCCTGCCACATAGTGACCCCCAGAGAGTCCCCTGCCACAGTGACCCCCCCATAGATCCCTCTCTGCCATATAGTGAGCCATTGAGACCCCCATAGACCCTCCCCTGCCACATAGTGACCCAGTCCCCCTTCCCATCCCCCACCCTGCCACATAGTGAGCCAGAGACCCCTCCATAGACTCCCTGCCAAATAGTGAGTCATTGAGACCCCCCCATAGACCCTCCCCTGCCACAAAATGACACCCCATAGACCCCCCTGCCAAATACTGAGCCATTGAGACCCCATAGAGCCCCCTGCCACATAGTGAGCCATTGAGACCCCCCTATAGACCCTCCCTTGCCAAATAGTGACCCACCCCATCCCATCCCCCACCCTGCCACATAGTGAGCTATTGAGACCCCCATAGAGCCCCCCTGCCACATAGTGACCCCTCATAGACCCCCCTGCAAAATACTGAGCCATTGAGACCCCCATAGAGACCCCTGCCACATAGTGACCCCCCATAGACCCCCCTGCCCAATACTGAGCCATTGAGACCCCCATAGACCCCCCTGCCACATAGTGACCCCCCATAGACCCCCCTGCCAAATACTGAGCCAATGAGACCCCCATAGACCCCCCTGCCACATAGTGAGCCATTGAGACCCCCATAGACCCCCCTGCCACATAGTGAGCCATGGAGACCCCCATAGAGCCCTGCCACATAGTGACTCCCATAGAGCCTCCCCTGCCAGAGAGTGACCCCCATTGACCCCCATGCCACAGTGACCCCCCACATAGATCCCTCTCTGCCACATAGTGAGCCATTAAGACCCCCATAGAGCCCCCTGCCACATAGTGACCCCCATAGAGCCCCCTGCCACATAGTGATCCCGATAGAGCCCCCCTGCCATATAGTGAGCCATTGAGAACCCAGAGATCCCCCCCTGCCACATAGTGAGCCCCTAAGAGCCCCCTGCCACATAGTGAGCCATGGAGACCCCCATAGAGCTCCCCTGCCCCATAGTGACCCCTATAGAGCCCCCTGCCATATAGTGAGCCATTGAGACCCCCATAGACCCCTCTGCCACATAGTGAGCCATTGAGACCTCCATAGAGTCCTCTGCCACATAGTGAGCCAGAGACCCCCATAGAGCCCCCTGCCAAATAGTGATCCCCATAGAGCCCCCTGCCATATAGTGAGCCATTGAGACCCCCCCATAGAGCCTCCCCTGCCACATAGTGACCCCCATAGAGCCCCCTGCCACATAGTGATCCCCATAGAGCCCCCTGCCATATAGTGAGCCATTGAGACCTCCATAGAGCCCCCCCTGCCACATAGTGACCCCCATAGAGCCCCCTGCCACATAGTGAGCCATTAAGACCCCCATAGACCCCCCCTGCCACATAGTGAGCCATGGAGACCCCCATAGAGCCCCCCTGCCACATAGTGACCCCCATAGAGCTCTCTGCCACATAGTGAGCCAGAGACCCCCATACAGTCCCCTGCCACATAGTGACCCCCATAGAGCCCCCTGCCACATAGTGAGCCATTAAGACCCCCATAGACCCCCCCTGCCACATAGTGAGCCATGGAGACCCCCATAGAGCCCCCCTGCCACATAGTGACCCCCATAGAGCCCCCTGCCATATAGTGAGCCATGGAGACCCCCATAGAGCCCTCTGCCATATAGTGAGCCATGGAGACCCCCCCATAGAGCTCCCCTGCACATAGTGACTCCCATAGAGCCCCCTGCTATATAGTGAGCCATTAAGACCCCCATAGACCCCCCCTGCCACATAGTGAGCCATGGAGACCCCATAGAGTCCCCCTGCCACATAGTGACCCCCATAGAGCCCTCTGCCATATAGTGAGCCATGGAGACCCCCATAGAGCCCCCCTGCCACATAGTGACCCCCATAGAGCCCCCTGCCACATAGTGAGCCATGGAGACCCCCATAGAGCCTCCCCTGCCACATAGTGACCCCCATAGAGCCCTCTGCCATATAGTGAGCCATTGAGACCCCCATAGAGCCCTCTGCCATATAGTGAGCCATGGAGACCCCCCCATAGAGCTCCCCTGCCACATAGTTACTCCCATAGAGCCCCCTGCCATATAGTGAGCCATTGAGACCCCATAGACCCCCCTGCCATATAGTGAGCCACTGAGACCCTATAGACGCCCCTGCCATATAGTGAGCCATTGAGACCCCCATAGAGCCTCCCCTGCCACATAGAGACCCCCATAGAGCCCCTTGCCACATAGTGAGCCAGGGAGACCCCCATAGACCCCCCTGCCACATAGTGAGCCATAGAGAACCCCCTGCCACATAGTGACCCCCATAGAGCCCGCTGCCATATAGTTAGCCAGAGACCACCCATAGAGCCCCCCTGCCACATAGTGACCCCATAGACCCCCCCACCACATAGTGAGCAAGAGACCCCCCCCATAGACCCCCCTGCCAAATAGTGACCCCCATTGAGCCCCCCTTGCCACATAGAGACCCTCATAGTGCCTCCTGCCACATAGTGACCTCCATAGAGCCCCTTGCCACATAGTGAGCCATTAAGACCCCCATAGAACCCCCTGCCACATAGTGAGCCATTAAGACCCCCATAGAGCCCCCCCTGCCACATAGAGCCTCCCCTGCCACATAGTGACCCTCAGAGAGCCCCCTGCCACATAGTGAGCCATGGAGACCCCGATAGAGCTCCCCTGCCACATAGTGACCCCCATAGAGCCCCCTGCCACATAGTGAGCCATGGAGACCCCCATAGAGCTCCCCTGCCACATAGTGACCCTCATAGAGCCCCGTGCCATATAGTGAGCCATTGAGACCCCCATAGACCCCTCTGCCATATAGTGAGCCATGGAGACCTCCATAGAGCCGCCCCTGCCACACAGAGCCTCCCCTGCCGCATAGTGACCCCCATAGAGCCCCCTGCCACATAGTGAGCCATGGAGACCCCCATAGAGCTCCCCTGCCACATAGTGACCCCCAGAGAGCCCCCTGCCACATAGTGAGCCATTGAGACCCCCATAGAGCCTCCCCTGCCACATAGTGAGCCATTGAGACCCCCATAGAGCCTCCCCTGCCACATAGTGAGCCAGAGACCACCCATAGGCCCCGCTGCCAAATAGTGATCCCAAAGAGCCCCCCTGCCACGTAGTGATCCCCATAGAGCCCCCTGCCACATAGTGACCCAGAGACCCCCCAAAGACCCCCGCTGCCACATAGTGAGCCATTGAGACCCCCATAGACCCCCCTGCCACATAGTGAGCCATGGAGACCCCCATAGAGCCCTGCCACATAGTGACTCCCATAGAGCCCCCCCTGCCAGATACTGACCCCATAGACCCCCATGCCACAGTGACCCCCCCCATAGATCCCTCTCTGCCACATAGTGAGCCATTAAGACCCCCATAGAGCCCCCTGCCACATAGTGACCCCCATAGAGCCCCCTGCCACATAGTGATCCCCATAGAGCCCCCCTGCCATATAGTGAGCCATTGAGACCCCATAGATCCCCCCCTGCCACATAGTGAGCCCCTAAGAGCCCCCTGCCACATAGTGAGCCATGGAGACCCCCATAGAGCTCCCCTGCCACATAGTGACCCCTATAGAGCCCCCTGCCATATAGTGAGCCATTGAGACCCCCATAGACCCCTCTGCCACATAGTGAGCCATTGAGACCTCCATAGAGCCCTCTGCCACATAGTGAGCCAGAGACCCCCATAGAGCCCCCTGCCACATAGTGAGCCATTGAGACCCCCCCCATAGACCCCCCTGCCACATAGTGAGCCATTGAGACCCCCATAGACCCCCCTGCCCCATAGTGAGCCAGAGACCCCCCCCCTGAGACCCCCCTGCCACATAGAGACCCCCATAGAGCCCCCTGCCACATAGTGACCCCATAAAGCCCCCTGCCATGTAGTGAGCCATGGAGACCCCCATAGAGCCCCTGCCATATAGTGAGCCATTGAGACCCCCATAGACCCCCCTGCCCAATAGTGAGCCATTGAGACCCCCATAGACCTCCCTGCCACATAGTGAGCCAGAGACCCCTCCCCCATAGACCCCCCCTGCCACATAGAGATCCCCATAGAGCCTCCCCTGCCACATAGTGACCCCCAGAGAGCCCTCTGCCGCATAGTGAGCCATGGAGACCCCCATAGAGCCCCCCTGCCACATAGTAACCCCATAGAGCCCCCTGCCATATAGTGAGCCATTGAGACCCCCATAGAGCCCTTGTCACATAGTTACCCCCATAGAGCCCCTTGCCATATAGTGAGCCATTGAGACCCCATAGAGCCCCCCCTGCCACATAGAGCCTCCCCTGCCATATAGTTACCCCCATAGAGCCCCCTTCCACATAGTGAGCCATGGAGACCCCCATAGAGCTCCCCTGCCACATAATGACCCTCATAGAGCCCCCTGCAATATAGTGAGCCATTGAGACCCCCATAGACCCCTCTGCCACATAGTGAGCCATTGAGACCCCCATAGAGCCTCCCCTGCCACATAGAGCCTCCCCTGCCACATAGTGAACCCCAGAGAGCCCCCTGCCACATAGTGAGCCATTGAGACCCCCATAGAGCTCACCTGCCACATAGTGAGCCATTGAGACCCCCATAGACCCCCCTGCCACATAGTGAGCCATTAAGACCCCCATAGAGCCCTGCCACATAGTGACTCCCATAGACCCCCCTGCCAGATAGTGACCCCCATAGACCCCCCTGCCACAGTGACCTACCCCATAGATCCCTCTCTGCCACGTAGTGAGCCATTAAGACCCCCATAGAGCCCCCTGCCACATAGTGACCCCTATAGAGCCCCCCAGCCATATAGTGAGCCATTGAGACCCCATAGATCCCCCCCTGACACATAGTGAGCCCCTAAGAGCCCCCTGCCACATAGTGAGCCATTAAGAACCCCATAGACCCCCCCTGCCACATAGTGACCCCCATAGAGCCCCCTGCCACATGGTGAGCTATTGAGACCCCCATAGAGCCCCCTGCCACATAGTGACCCCCATAGAGCCACCTGCCATATAGTGAGCCATTGAGACCCCCCCATAGAGCCTCCCCTGCCACATAGTGACCCCCATAGTGCCCCCTGCCACATAGTGAGCTATTGAGACCCCCATAGAGCCCCCTGCCACATATTGACCCCCATAGAACCCCCCTGCCATATAGTGAGTCTGAGACCCCCATAGATCCCCCTGCCACATAGTGAGCCATAGAGACCCCCATAGAGCTCCACCTGCCACATAGTGACCCCATAGAGCCCCCTGCCATATAGTGAGCCATTGAGACCCCCATAGACCCCCCCTGCCACATAGAGACCCCCATAGACCCCCCTGCCCCATAGTGACCCCATAGAGCCCCCTGCCATATAGTGAGCCATTGAGACCCCCATAGACCCCCCTGCCCCATAGTGAGCCATTGAGACCCCCATAGACCCCCCTGCCACATAGTTAGCCATTGAGACCCCCATAGAGCCCCACTGCCACATAGTGAGCCAGACACCCCCCCATAGACCCTCCCCTGCCACATAGTGACCCCATAGAGCCTCCCCTGCCACATAGTGACCCCCATAGATCCCCCTGCCACATAGTGACCCCCAGAGGGTCCCCTGCCACAGTGACCCCCCCATAGATCCCTCTTAGCCATATAGTGAGCCATTGAGACCCCCATAGACCCTCCCCTGCCACATAGTGACCCAGTCCCCCTTCCCATCCCACACCCTGCCACATAGTGAGCCAGAGACCCCCCCCATAGACTCCCTGCCACATAGTGAGCCATTGAGACCCCCCCATAGACCCTCCCCTGCCACAAAATGACCCCCCATAGACCCCACTGCCAAATACTGAGCCATTGAGACCCCATAGAGCCCCCTGTCAAATAGTGAGCCATTGAGACCACCCCATAGACCCTCCCTTGCCAAATAGTGACCCACCCCATCCCATCCCCCACCCTGCCACATAGTGAGCTATTGAGACCCCCATAGAGCCCCCCTGCCACATAGTGACCCCCCATAGACCCCACTGCCAAATACTGAGGCATTGAGACCCCCATAGACCCCCCTGCCACATAGTGAGCCATTGAGACCCCCCCATAGAGCCCCCTCTGCCACATAGTGAGCCAGAGACCCCCCCCCATAGACTCCCTGCCAAATACTGAGCCATTGAGACCCCCATAGACCCCCCTGCCACATAGTGAGCCATTGAGACCCCCATAGACCCCCCTGCCACATAGTGACCTCCATAGAGCCCCCTGCCATATAGTGAGCCATTGAGACCCCCATAGACCCCCCTGCCCCATAGTGAGCCATTGAGACCCCCATAGACCCTCCCCTGCCACATAGTGACCGAGTCCCCCTTCCCATCCCCCACCCTGCCACATTGTGAGCCATTTCCTCACCCCATAGGGCCCGGCCCTGCCACATAGTGAGCCAGAGACCCCCCCTCAAAGACCCCCCTGCCAAATAGTGACCCATTGAGACCCCCATAGACACCTCCTGCCATAGTGACCACCATAGAGCCCTCTGCCGCATAGTGAGCCATGGAGACCCCCATAGAGCCCCCCTGCCACATAGTGACCCCCATAGAGCCCCCTGCCATATAGTGAGCCAGAGACCACCCATAGTGCCCCCCTGCCACATAGTGACCCCATAAACCCCCCACCATATAGTGAGCCAGAGATCCCCCCATAGACCCCCCTGCCAAATAGTGACCTTCATAGAGCCCCCCTTGCCACATAGAGACCCTCATAGAGCCCCCTGCCACATAGTGAGCCAGAGACCCTCATAGACCCCCCTGCCACATAGTGACCCCCATAGAGCCCCTTGCCATATAGTGATCCATTAAGACCCCCATAGAGCCCCCCCGCCACATAGAGCCTCCCCTGCCACATAGTGATCCCAAGAGAGCCCCCTACCACATAGTAAGCCATGGAGACCCCCATTGAGCTCCCCTGCCACATAGTTACCCCCATAGAGCCCCCTGCCACATAGTGAGCCATGGAGACTCCCATAGAGCTCCCCTGCCACATAGTGACCCCTATAGAGCCCCCTGCCATATAGTGAGCCATTGAGACCCCCATAGACCCCTCTGCAACATAGTGAGCCATTGAGACCTCCATAGAGCCCCCCCTGCCACAAAGAGCCTCCCCTGCCACATAGTGACCCCCAGAGAGCCCCCTGCCACATAGAGAGCCATGGAGACCCCCATAGAGCTCCCCTGCCACATAGTGAGCCATTGAGACCCCCATAGAGCCTCCCCTGCCACATAGTGAGCCAGAGACCACCCATAGGCCCCCCTGCCAAATAGTGACCCCACAGAGTCCCCCTGCCACGTAGTGATCCCCATAGAGCCCCCTGCCACATAGTGACCCAGAGACCCTCAAAGACCCTTGCTGCCACATAGTGAGCCATTGAGACCTCCATAGAGCCCCCCCTGCCACATAGAGCCTCCCCTGCCACATAGTGACCCCCAGAGAGCCCCCTGCCACATAGAGAGCCATGGAGACCCCCATAGAGCTCCCCTGCCACATAGTGAGCCATTGAGACCCCCATAGAGCCTCCCCTGCCACATAGTGAGCCAGAGACCACCCATAGGCCCCCCTGCCAAATAGTGACCCCACAGAGTCCCCCTGCCACGTAGTGATCCCCATAGAGCCCCCTGCCACATAGTGACCCAGAGACCCTCAAAGACCCTTGCTGCCACATAGTGAGCCATTAAGACCCCCATAGAGCCCCCTGCCACATAGTGACCCCCATAGAGCCCCCCTGCCATATAGTGAGCCATTGAGACCCCATAGAGCCCCCCCTGCCACATAGAGCCTCCCCTGCCATATAGTTACCCCCATAGAGCCCCCTTCCACATAGTGAGCCATGGAGACCCCCATAGAGCTCCCCTGCCACATAATGACCCTCATAGAGCCCCCTGCAATATAGTGAGCCATTGAGACCCCCATAGACCCCTCTGCCACATAGTGAGCCATTGAGACCCCCATAGAGCCTCCCCTGCCACATAGAGCCTCCCCTGCCACATAGTGAACCCCAGAGAGCCCCCTGCCACATAGTGAGCCATTGAGACCCCCATAGAGCTCACCTGCCACATAGTGAGCCATTGAGACCCCCATAGACCCCCCTGCCACATAGTGAGCCATTAAGACCCCCATAGAGCCCTGCCACATAGTGACTCCCATAGACCCCCCTGCCAGATAGTGACCCCCATAGACCCCCCTGCCACAGTGACCTACCCCATAGATCCCTCTCTGCCACGTAGTGAGCCATTAAGACCCCCATAGAGCCCCCTGCCACATAGTGACCCCTATAGAGCCCCCCAGCCATATAGTGAGCCATTGAGACCCCATAGATCCCCCCCTGACACATAGTGAGCCCCTAAGAGCCCCCTGCCACATAGTGAGCCATTAAGAACCCCATAGACCCCCCCTGCCACATAGTGACCCCCATAGAGCCCCCTGCCACATGGTGAGCTATTGAGACCCCCATAGAGCCCCCTGCCACATAGTGACCCCCATAGAGCCACCTGCCATATAGTGAGCCATTGAGACCCCCCCATAGAGCCTCCCCTGCCACATAGTGACCCCCATAGTGCCCCCTGCCACATAGTGAGCTATTGAGACCCCCATAGAGCCCCCTGCCACATATTGACCCCCATAGAACCCCCCTGCCATATAGTGAGTCTGAGACCCCCATAGATCCCCCTGCCACATAGTGAGCCATAGAGACCCCCATAGAGCTCCACCTGCCACATAGTGACCCCATAGAGCCCCCTGCCATATAGTGAGCCATTGAGACCCCCATAGACCCCCCCTGCCACATAGAGACCCCCATAGACCCCCCTGCCCCATAGTGACCCCATAGAGCCCCCTGCCATATAGTGAGCCATTGAGACCCCCATAGACCCCCCTGCCCCATAGTGAGCCATTGAGACCCCCATAGACCCCCCTGCCACATAGTTAGCCATTGAGACCCCCATAGAGCCCCACTGCCACATAGTGAGCCAGACACCCCCCCATAGACCCTCCCCTGCCACATAGTGACCCCATAGAGCCTCCCCTGCCACATAGTGACCCCCATAGATCCCCCTGCCACATAGTGACCCCCAGAGGGTCCCCTGCCACAGTGACCCCCCCATAGATCCCTCTTAGCCATATAGTGAGCCATTGAGACCCCCATAGACCCTCCCCTGCCACATAGTGACCCAGTCCCCCTTCCCATCCCACACCCTGCCACATAGTGAGCCAGAGACCCCCCCCATAGACTCCCTGCCACATAGTGAGCCATTGAGACCCCCCCATAGACCCTCCCCTGCCACAAAATGACCCCCCATAGACCCCACTGCCAAATACTGAGCCATTGAGACCCCATAGAGCCCCCTGTCAAATAGTGAGCCATTGAGACCACCCCATAGACCCTCCCTTGCCAAATAGTGACCCACCCCATCCCATCCCCCACCCTGCCACATAGTGAGCTATTGAGACCCCCATAGAGCCCCCCTGCCACATAGTGACCCCCCATAGACCCCACTGCCAAATACTGAGGCATTGAGACCCCCATAGACCCCCCTGCCACATAGTGAGCCATTGAGACCCCCCCATAGAGCCCCCTCTGCCACATAGTGAGCCAGAGACCCCCCCCATAGACTCCCTGCCAAATACTGAGCCATTGAGACCCCCATAGACCCCCCTGCCACATAGTGAGCCATTGAGACCCCCATAGACCCCCCTGCCACATAGTGACCTCCATAGAGCCCCCTGCCATATAGTGAGCCATTGAGACCCCCATAGACCCCCCTGCCCCATAGTGAGCCATTGAGACCCCCATAGACCCTCCCCTGCCACATAGTGACCGAGTCCCCCTTCCCATCCCCCACCCTGCCACATTGTGAGCCATTTCCTCACCCCATAGGGCCCGGCCCTGCCACATAGTGAGCCAGAGACCCCCCCTCAAAGACCCCCCTGCCAAATAGTGACCCATTGAGACCCCCATAGACACCTCCTGCCATAGTGACCACCATAGAGCCCTCTGCCGCATAGTGAGCCATGGAGACCCCCATAGAGCCCCCCTGCCACATAGTGACCCCCATAGAGCCCCCTGCCATATAGTGAGCCAGAGACCACCCATAGTGCCCCCCTGCCACATAGTGACCCCATAAACCCCCCACCATATAGTGAGCCAGAGATCCCCCCATAGACCCCCCTGCCAAATAGTGACCTTCATAGAGCCCCCCTTGCCACATAGAGACCCTCATAGAGCCCCCTGCCACATAGTGAGCCAGAGACCCTCATAGACCCCCCTGCCACATAGTGACCCCCATAGAGCCCCTTGCCATATAGTGATCCATTAAGACCCCCATAGAGCCCCCCCGCCACATAGAGCCTCCCCTGCCACATAGTGATCCCCAGAGAGCCCCCTACCACATAGTAAGCCATGGAGACCCCCATTGAGCTCCCCTGCCACATAGTTACCCCCATAGAGCCCCCTGCCACATAGTGAGCCATGGAGACTCCCATAGAGCTCCCCTGCCACATAGTGACCCCTATAGAGCCCCCTGCCATATAGTGAGCCATTGAGACCCCCATAGACCCCTCTGCAACATAGTGAGCCATTGAGACCTCCATAGAGCCCCCCCTGCCACAAAGAGCCTCCCCTGCCACATAGTGACCCCCAGAGAGCCCCCTGCCACATAGAGAGCCATGGAGACCCCCATAGAGCTCCCCTGCCACATAGTGAGCCATTGAGACCCCCATAGAGCCTCCCCTGCCACATAGTGAGCCAGAGACCACCCATAGGCCCCCCTGCCAAATAGTGACCCCACAGAGTCCCCCTGCCACGTAGTGATCCCCATAGAGCCCCCTGCCACATAGTGACCCAGAGACCCTCAAAGACCCTTGCTGCCACATAGTGAGCCATTGAGACCTCCATAGAGCCCCCCCTGCCACATAGAGCCTCCCCTGCCACATAGTGACCCCCAGAGAGCCCCCTGCCACATAGAGAGCCATGGAGACCCCCATAGAGCTCCCCTGCCACATAGTGAGCCATTGAGACCCCCATAGAGCCTCCCCTGCCACATAGTGAGCCAGAGACCACCCATAGGCCCCCCTGCCAAATAGTGACCCCACAGAGTCCCCCTGCCACGTAGTGATCCCCATAGAGCCCCCTGCCACATAGTGACCCAGAGACCCTCAAAGACCCTTGCTGCCACATAGTGAGCCATTAAGACCCCCATAGAGCCCCCTGCCACATAGTGACCCCCATAGAGCCCCCCTGCCATATAGTGAGCCATTGAGACCAAATAGATCCCCCCCTGCCACATAGTGAGCCCCTAAGAGCCCCCTGCCACGTAGTGAGCCATGGAGACCCCCATAGAGCTCCCCTGCCACATAGTGACCCCCATAGAGGCCCCTGCCATATAGTGAGCCGTTAAGACCCCCATAGACCCCCCTGCCACATAGTGAGCCATGGAGACCCCCATAGAGCCCCCCTGCCACATAGTGACCCCCATAGAGCCCTCTGCCATATAGTGAGCCATGGAGACCCCCATATAGCCCCCCTGCCACATAGTGACCCCCATAGAGCCCCCTGCCATATAGTGAGCCATTGAGACCTCCATAGAGCCCTCTGCCACATAGTGAGCCATTGAGACCTCCATAGAGCTCTCTGCCACATAGTGAGCCAGAGACCCCCATAGAGCCCCCTGCCACATAGTGACCCCCATAGAGCCCCCTGCCATATAGTGAGCCATTAAGACCCCCATAGACCCTCCCTGCCACATAGTGAGCCATGTAGACCACCCATAGGACCCCCTGCCAAATAGTGAACCCAGAGAGCACAACTGCCACGTAGTGATCCCCATAGAGCCCCCTGCCACATAGTGATCCAGAGACCCCCAAAGACCCCCGCTGCCACATAAGGAGCCATTGAGACCCCCATAGACCCCCCTGCCACATAGTGAGCCATGGAGACCCCCATAGAGACCTGCCACATAGTGACTCCCATAGAGCCCCCCCTGTCAGATAGTAACCTCATAGACCCCCATGCCACAGTGACCCCCCCCATAGATCCCTCTCTGCCACATAGTGAGCCATTAAGACCCCCATAGAGCCCCCTGCCACATAGTGAACCCCAGAGAGCCCCCCTGCCATATAGTGAGCCATTGAGACCCGATAGATCCCCCCCTGCCACATAGTGAGCCCCTAAGAGCCCCCTGCCACATAGTGAGCCATGGAGACCCCCATAGAGCTCCCCTGCCAAATAGAGACCCCTATAGAGCCCCCTGCCATATAGTGAGCCATTGAGACCCCCATAGACCCCTCTGCCACATAGTGAGCCATTGAGACCTCCATAGAGCCCTCTGCCACATAGTGAGCCAGAGACCCCCATAGAGCCCCCTGCCCCATAGTGACCCCCATAGAGCCCCCTGCCATATAGTGAGCCATTAAGATCCCCATAGAGCCCCCCTACCACATAGTAAGCCATGGAGACCCCCATAGAGCCCCCTGCCCCATAGTGACCCCCATAGAGCCCCCTGCCATATAGTGAGCCATTGAGACCCCCCCATAGAGCCTCCCCTGCCACATAGTGAGCCAGACACCACCCCATAGACCCCCCCTGCCACAGAGAGACCCCCATAGAGCCCCCTGCCACATAGTGACCCCATAGAGCCCCCTGCCATATAGTGAACCACTGAGACCCCCATAGACCCCCCTGCCCCATAGTGAGCCATTGAGACCCCCATAGAGCTCCCCTGCCACATAGTGACTCCCATAGAGCCCCCTGCCATATAGTTAGCCATTGAGACCCCCATAGACCCCCCTGCCAAATAGTGACCCCTATAGAGCCCCCCTTGCCACATAGAGACCCTCATAGAGCCCCCTGCCACATAGTGAGCCAGAGACCCCCATAGAGCCCCCCCTGCCACATAGTGACCCCCATAGAGCCCCCTGCCATATAGTGAGCCATTGAGACTTCCATAGAGCCCCCCTGCCACATAGTGAGCCATGGAGACCCCCATCGATCCCCCCCCTGCCACATAGAGACCCCCATAGAGCCCCTTGCCACATAGTGAGCCATTGAGACCCCCATAGAGCCCTGCCACATAGTGACTCCCATAGAGACCCCCTGCCAGATAGTGACCCCCATAGATCCCCCCCGCCACAGTGACCCCCCATAGATCCCTCTCTGCCACATAGTGAGCCAGAGACCACCATAGAGCCTCCCCTTCCACATAGTGACCCCCATAGAGCCCTCTGCCATATAGTGAGCCATTGAGACCCCCATAGACCCCCCTGCCCCATAGTGAGCCAGAGACCCCCCCCATAGACCCCCCCTGCCACATAGAGACCCCCATAGAGCCCCCTGCCACATAGTGACCCCATAGAGCCCCCTGCCATACAGTGAGCCATTGAGACCCCCATAGACCCCCCTGCCCCATAGTGAGCCATTGAGACCCCCATAGACCCCCTGCCACATAGTGAGCCATTGAGACCCCCATAGAGCTCCCCTGCCACATACTGACTCCCATAGAGCCCCCTGCCCTATAGTGAGCCATTGAGACCCCCATAGACCCCCCTGCAAAATACTGAGCCAGAGACCCTCCCTATAGACCCTCCCTTGCCAAATAGTGACCCCGCCCCACCCTGCCACATAGTGAGCCATTGAGACCCCCCAAAGACCCCCTGCCAAATACTGAGCCATTGAGACCCCATAGAGCCCCCTGCAAAATAGTGAGCCATTCAGACCCCCCTATAGACCCTCCCTTGCCAAATAGTGACCCACCCCATCCCATCCCCCACCCTGCCACATAGTGAGCTATTGAGACCCCCATAGAGCCCCCCTGCCAGATAGTGACCCCCCACAGACCCCCCTGCCAAATACTGAGCCATTGAGACCCCCATAGACCCCCCTGCCACATAGTGAGCCATTGAGACCACCCCATAGAGCCCCCTCTGCCACATAGTGAGCCAGAGACCCCCCCCATAGACTCCCTGCCAAATACTGAGCCATTGAGACCCCCATAGAGACCCCTGCCACATAGTGACCCCTATATAGCCCCCTGCCATATAGTGAGCCATTGAGACCCCCATAGACCCCTCTGCCACATAGTGAGCCATTAAGACCCTCATAGACCCCCCCTGCCACATAGTGAGCCATTAAGACCCCCATAGACCCCCCCTGCCACATAGTGATTCCCATAGAGCCCCCCCTGCCAGATAGTGACCCCCATGCCGTAGTGACCCCCCCATAGATCCCTCTCTGCCACATAGTGAGCCATTAAGACCCCCATAGAGCCCCCTGACACATATTGACCCCCATATAGCCCCCCTGCCATATACTGAGCCATTGAGACCCTATAGATCCCCCCCTGCCACATAGTGAGCCCCTAAGAGCCCCCTGCCACATAGTGAGCCATGGAGACCCCCATAGAGCTCCCCTGTCACATAGTGACCCCTATAGAGCCCCTTGCCATATAGTGAGCCATAGAGACCCCCATAGACCCCTCTGCCACATAGTGAGCCATTAAGACCCCCATAGACCCCCCCTGCCACATAGTGAGCCATGGAGACCCCCATAGACCCCCACTGTCACATAGTGAGCCATGGAGACCCCCATAGAGCCCCCCTGCCACATAGTGACCCCCATAGAGCCCTCTGCCATATAGTGAGCCATTGAGACCCCATAGAGCCCCCCTGCCACATAGTGAGCAATTGAGACCCCCATAGAGCCTCCCCTGCCACATAGTGAGCCAGAGACCACCCATAGGCCCCCCTGCCAAATAGTGACCCCAGAGAGCCCCCCGGCCACGTAGTGATCCCCATAGAGCCCCCTGCCACATAGTGACCCAGAGACCCCCAAAGACCCCCGCTGCCACATAGTGAGCCATTGAGACCCCCATAGACCCCCCTGCCACATAGTGAGCCATGGAGACCCCCATAGAGCCCTGCCACATAGTGACTCCCATAGAGCCCCCCATGCCAGATAGTGATCCCCATAGACCCCCATGCCACAGTGACCCCCCCCATAGATCCCTCTCTGCCACATAGTGAGCCATTAAGACCCCCATAGAGCCCCCTGCCACATAGTGAGCCATTGAGACCCCCATACACCCCTCTGCCAAATAGTGAGCCATTGAGACCCCCCTATAGACCCTCCCTTGCCAAATAGTGACCCACCCCATCCCATCCCCCACCCTGCCACTTAGTGAGCTATTGAGACCCCCATAGATCCCCCCCTGCCACATAGTGAGCCCCCTGCCACATAGTGAGCCATTGAGACCCCCATAGAGCCTCCCCTGCCACATAGTGACCCCCATAGAGCCCCCTGCCACATAGTGAGCCAGAGACCCCCATAGAGCCCCCTGCCACATAGTGACCCCCATAGAGCCCCCTGCCACATAGTGAACCATTGAGACCCCCATAGACCCCCTGCAACATAGTGAGCCACGGAGAGCCACATAGAGCCTCCCCACCACATAGTGATCCCCATAGAGCCCCCTGCCATATAGTGAGCCATTGAGACCCCCATAGACCCCCCCTGCCACATAGAGACCCCCATAGACCCTCCTGCCTCATAGTTAGCCAGAGCCCCCCCATAGACCCCCCCTGCCACATAGAGACCCCCATAAAGCCCCCTGCCACAGAGTGACCCCTATAGAGCCCGCTGCCATATAGTGAGCCATTAAGACCCCCATAGACCCCCCCTGCCACATAGTGAGCCATGGAGACCCCCATAGAGCCCCCCTGCCACATAGTGACCCCCATAGAGCCCTCTGCCATATAGTGAGCCATGGAGACCCCCATAGAGCCTCCCCTGCCACATAGTGACCCCCATAGAGCCCTCTGCCATATAGTGAGCCATGGAGACCCCCCCATAGAGCTCCTCTGCCACATAGTGAGCCATTCAGACCCTATAGAGCCCCCTGCCACATAGTGAGCTATTGAGACCCCCGTAGACCCCCTGCCACATAGAGACCCCCATAGAGCCCCCTGCCACATAGTGAGCCATGGAGACCCCCATAGACCCCCCTGCCACATAGTGAGCCATAGAGAACCCCCTGCCACATAGTGACCCCCATAGAGCCCCCTGCCATATAGTGAGCCAGAGACCACCCATAGAGCCCCCCTGCCACATAGTGACCCCATAAACCCCCAACAATATAGTGAGCCAGAGACCCCCCCATAACCACCCTGCCAAATAGTGACCTTCATAGAGCCCCCCTTGCCACATAGAGACCCTCATAGAGCCTCCTGCCACAAAGTGAGTCAGAGACCCCCATAGACCCCCCTGCCACATAGTGACCCCCATAGAGCCCCCTGCCACATAGTGAGCCATTAAGACCCCCATAGAGCCCCCCCTGCCACATAGAGCCTCCCCTGCCACATAGTGACCCCCATAGAGCCCCCTGCCATAGAGTGAGCCATGGAGACCCCCATAGAGCTCCCCTGCCACATAGTGACCCCTATAGAGCCCCCTGCCATATAGTGAGCCATTGAGACCCCCATAGACCCCTCTGCCACATAGTGAGCCATTGAGACCTCCATAGAGCCCCCCCTGCCACATAGAGCCTCCCCTGCCACATAGTGACCCCCAGAGAGCCCCCTGCCACATAGTGAGCCATGGAGACCCCCATAGAGCTCCCCTGCCACATAGTGAGCCATTGAGACCCCCATAGAGCCTCCCCTGCCACATAGTGAGCCAGAGACCACCCATAGGCCTCCCTGCCAAATAGTGACCCCACAGAGTCCCCCTGCCACGTAGTGATCCCCATAGAGCCCCCTGCCACATAGTGACCCAGAGACCCTCAAAGACCCTTGCTGCCACATAGTGAGCCATTGAGACCCCCATAGACCCCCCTGCCACATAGTGAGCCATGGAGACCCCCATAGAGACCTGCCACATAGTGACTCCCATAGAGCCCCCCCTGCCAGATAGTGACCCCCATAGACCCCCATGCCACAGTGATCCCCCCCATAGATCCCTCTCTGCCACATAGTGAGCCATTAAGACCCCCATAGAGCCCCCTGCCACATAGTGACTCACATAGAGCCCCCCTGCCATATAGTGAGCCAAAGAGACCCCATAGATCCCCCCCTGCCACATAGTGAGCCCCTAAGAGCCCCCTGCCACGTAGTGAGCCATGGAGACCCCCATAGAGCTGCCCTGCCACATAGTGACCCCCATAGAGCCCCCTGCCATATAGTGAGCCATTAAGACCCCCATAGACCCCCCCTGCCACATAGTGAGCCATGGAGACCCCCATAGAACCCCCCTGCCACATAGTGACCCCCATAGAGCCCCCTGCCATATAGTGAACCATTGAGACCTCCATAGAGCCCTCTGCCACATAGTGAGCCATTGAGACCTCCATAGAGCTCTCTGCCACATAGTGAGCCAGAGACCCCCATAGAGCCCCCTGCCACATAGTGACCCCCATAGAGCCCCCTGCCATATAGTGAGCCATTAAGACCCCCATAGACCCTCCCTGCCACATAGTGACCCCCATAGAGCCCCCTGCCATATAGTGAGCCATTAAGATCCCCATAGACCCTCCCTGCCACATAGTGAGCCATGGAGACCACCCATAGGCCCCCCTGCCAAATAGTGACCCCAGAGAGCCCTCCTGCCACGTAGCGATCCCCATAGAGCCCCCTGCCACATAGTGATCCAGGGACCCCCAAAGACCCCAGCTGCCACATAAGGAGCCATTGAGACCCCCATAGACCCCCCTGCCACATAGTGAGCCATGGAGACCCCCATAGAGCCCTGCCACATAGTGACTCCCATAGAGCCCCCACTGCCAGATAGTGATCCCCATAGACCCCCATGCCACAGTGACCCCCCCCATAGATCCCTCTCTGCCACATAGTGAGCCATTAAGACCCCCATAGTGCCCCCTGCCACATAGTGACCCCCAGAGAGCCCCCCTGCCATATAGTGAGCCATTGAGACCCCATATATCCCCCCCTGCCACATAGTGAGCCCCTAAGAGCACCCTGCCACATAGTGATCCAGAGACCCCCCATAGAGCCCCCTGCCACATAGTGACCCCCATAGAGCCCCCTGCCATATAGTGAGCCATTGAGACCCCCCCATAGAGCCTCCCCTTCCACATAGTGAGCCAGACACCCTTCCCTTAGACCCCCCCTGCCACATGGAGACCCCCATAGACCCCCCCCGCCACATAGTGAGCCCAATAGAGCCCCCTGCCATATAGTGAGCCATTGAGACCCCCATAGACCCCTCTGCCACATAGTGAGCCATTGAGACCCCTCATAGAGCTCCTCCTGCCACATAGTGATCCATACAGAACCCCCTGCCACATAGTGAGCCATTGAGACCCCCCATAGAGCTCCTCCTGCCACATAGTGATCCATAGAGAACCCCCTGCCACACAGTGAGACATTGAGACCCCCATAGACCCCTCTGCCACATAGTGACCCTCATAGAGTACCCTGCCACATAGTGAGCCATGGAGACCCCCATAGAACCCCCTTCCACATAGTGACCCCCATAGACCCCCCTGCCATATAGTGAGCCATGGAGACCCCCATAGATCCACCCCTGCCACATAGAGACCCCCATAGAGCCCCCTGCCACATAGTGAGCCATTGAGACCCCCCATAGAGCTCCTCCTGCCACATAGTGATCCATAGAGAACCCCCTGCCACATAGTGAGCCATGGAGACCCCCATAGAGCCCTGCCACATAGTGACTCCCATAGAACCCCCTGCCACATAGTGAGCCATGGAGACCCCCATAGAGCCCCCCTGCCACACAGTGACCCCCATAGAGACCCCTGCCATATAGTGAGCCATTGAGACCCCCATAGAGCCCCCCTGCTACATAGTGACCCCCATAGAGCCCCCTGCCATATAGTGAGCCATTGAGACCCCATAGAGCCTCCCCTGCCACATAGTGACCCTCATAGAGCCCCCTGCCATATAGTGAGCCATGGAGACCCCCATAGATCTCCCCCTGCCACATAGAGACCCCCATAGAGCCCCCTGCCATATAGTGAGCCATTGAGACCCCATAGAGCCTCCCCTGCCACATAGTGACCCTCATAGAGCCCCCTGCCATATAGTGAGCCAATGAGACCCCCATAGAGACCCCTGCCACATAGTGAGCCATTGAGACCCCCATAGACCCTCCTGCCACATAGTGAGCCATGGAGACCCCCATAGAGCCCTGCCACATAGTGACTCCCATAGAGCCCCCCCTGCCAGATAGTGACCCCCATAAACCCCCATGCCACAGTGACCCTCCCCATAGATCCCTCTCTGCCACATAGTGATCCATTAAGACCCCCATAGAGCCCCCTGCCACATAGTGACACCCATAGAGCCCCCCTGCCACATAGTGAGCCATTGAGACCGCCATAGACCCCCCTGCCCCATAGTGAGCCAGAGACCCCCCCCATAGACCCCCCCTGCCACATAGAGACTTCCATAGAGCCCCCTGCCACATAGTGACCCCATAGAGCCCCCTGCCACATAGTGAGCCATTGAGACCCCCATAGAGCTCCCCTGCCACATAGTGACCTCCATAGACCCCCCTTCCACATAGTGAGCCATAGAGAACCCCCTGCCATATAGTGACCCCCATAGAGCCCCCTGCCATATAGTGAGCCATTAAGATCCCCATAGCCCCCCCTGCCACATAGTAAGCCATGGAGACCCCCATAGAGCCCCCTGCCACATAGTGACCCCATAGAGCCCCCTGCCATATAGTGAGCCATTGAGACCCCCATAGACCCCTCTGCCACATAGTGATCCATTGAGACCTCCATAGAGACCCCCTGCCACATAGTGAGCCAGAGACCACCCATAGACCCTCCCCTGCCACATAGTGACCCCCATAGAGCCCCCTGCCATATAGTGAGCCAGAGACCCCCCCCATAGACCCCCCTGCCAAATACTGAGCCATTGAGACCCCAGAGACCCTCCCTTGCCAAATAGTGAGCCATTGAGTCCGCCATAGACCCTCCCTTGCCAAATACTGAGCCATTGAGACCCCCATAGACCCTCTCTTGCCAAACAGTGACCCACCCCAGCCCCACCTTGCCACATAGTGAGCCAGAGACCCCACCCATAGACCCCCCTGCTAAATACTGAGCCATTGAGACCCTCATAGACCCCCTTGCCAAATAGTGAGCTATTGAGACCCCCATAGACCCTCTGCCACATAGAGATCCCCATAGACCACCCTGCCATATAGTGAGCCATTGAGACCCCCATAGACCCCCCTGTCACATAGAGAGCCATGGAGACCCCCATAGAGCCCTGCCACATAGTGACTCCATAGAGCCCCCACTGCCAGATAGTGACCCCCATAGACCCCCATGCCACAGTGACCCTCCCCATAGATCCCTCTCTGCCACATAGTGATCCATTAAGACCCCCATAGAGCCCCCTGCCACATAGTGACCCCCATAGAGCCCCCCTGCCACATAGTGAGCCATTGAGACCCCCATAGACCCCCCTGCCCCATAGTGAGCCAGAGACCCCCCCATAGACCCCCCCTGCCACATTGAGACCCCCATAGAGCTCCCCTGCCACATAGTGACCTCCATAGAGCCCCCTGCCACATAGTGAGCTATTGAGACCCCCATAGACCCTCTGCCACATAGAGACCCCCATAGAACCCCCTGCCATATAGTGAGCCATTAAGATCCCCATAGACCCCCCCTGCCACATAGTGATCCATTGAGACCCCATAGACCCCCCTGCCATATAGTGAGCCATTGAGGTCGCCATAGACGCTCCCCTGCCACATAGTGACCCAGTCCCCCATCCCATCCCCCACCGTGCCACATAGTGAGCCAGAGACCCCCCCATAGACTCCCTACCAAATAATGAGTCATTGAGACCCCCCCATAGACCCTCCCCTGCCAAAAAATGACCCCCCATAGACCCCCCTGCCAAATACTGAGCCATTGAGACCCCATAGAGCCCCCTGCCAAATAGTGAGCCATTGAGACCCCCCCATAGACCCTCCCTTGCCAAATAGTGACCCACCCCATCCCATCCCCCACCCTGCCACATAGTGAGCTATTGAGACCCCCATAGAGCCTCCCCTGCCACATAGTGACCTCCAAAGAGCCCCCTGCCACATAGTGAGTTATTGAGACCCCCATAGACCCCCTGCCACATAGAGACCCCCATAGAGACCCCTGCCACATAGTGAGCCATGGAGACCCCCATAGACCCCCCTGCCACATAGTGAGCCATAGAGAACCCCCTGCCACATAGTGACCCCCATAGAGCCCCCTGCCATATAGTGAGCCAGAGACCACCCATAGAGCCCCCCCTGCCACATAGAGCCTCCCCTGCCATATAGTGATCCCGATAGAGCCCCCCTGCCATATAGTGAGCCATTGAGACCCCATAGATCCCCCCCTGCCACATAGTGAGCCCCTAAGAGCCCCCTGGCACGTAGTGAGCCATGGAGACCCCCATAGAGCTGCCCTGCCACATAGAGCCTCCCCTGCCACATAGTGACCCCCATAGAGCCCCCTGCCATAGAGTGAGCCATGGAGACCCCCATAGAGCTCCCCTGCCACATAGTGACCCCCATAGAGCCCCCTGCCACATAGTGAGCCATTGAGACCTCCATAGAGCCCCCCCTGCCACATACTGACCCCCATAGAGCCCCCTGCCATATAGTGAGCTATTGAGACCCCATAGAGCCTCCCGTGCCACATAGTGACCCTCATAGAGCCCCCTGCCACATAGTGAGCCATTGAGACCCCCATAGACCCTCCCCTGCCACATAGTGATCCCACAGAGCCCCCCTGCCACATAGTGAACCATTGAGACCCCCATAGACCCTCCCCTGCCACATAGAGACCCCCATAGAGCCCCCTGCCACATAGTGACCCCATAGAGCCCCCTGCCATATAGTGAGCCATTGAGACCCCCATAGACCCCTCTGCCACATAGTGATCCATTGAGACCTCCATAGAGACCCCCTGCCACATAGTGAGCCAGAGACCACCCATAGACCCTCCCCTGCCACATAGTGACCCCCATAGAGCCCCCTGCCATATAGTGAGCCAGAGACCCCCCCCATAGACCCCCCTGCCAAATACTGAGCCATTGAGACCCCAGAGACCCTCCCTTGCCAAATAGTGAGCCATTGAGTCCGCCATAGACCCTCCCTTGCCAAATACTGAGCCATTGAGACCCCCATAGACCCTCTCTTGCCAAACAGTGACCCACCCCAGCCCCACCTTGCCACATAGTGAGCCAGAGACCCCACCCATAGACCCCCCTGCTAAATACTGAGCCATTGAGACCCTCATAGACACCCTTGCCAAATAGTGAGCTATTGAGACCCCCATAGACCCTCTGCCACATAGAGATCCCCATAGACCACCCTGCCATATAGTGAGCCATTGAGACCCCCATAGACCCCCCTGTCACATAGTGAGCCATGGAGACCCCCATAGAGCCCCCTGCCACATAGTGACCCCCATAGAGCCCCCTGCCATATAGTGAGCCATTGAGACCCCCCCATAGAGCCTCCCCTTCCACATAGTGAGCCAGACACCCTTCCCATAGACCCCCCCTGCCACATGGAGACCCCCATAGACCCCCCCGCCACATAGTGAGCCCAATAGAGCCCCCTGCCATATAGTGAGCCATTGAGACCCCCATAGACCCCTCTGCCACATAGTGAGCCATTGAGACCCCTCATAGAGCTCCTCCTGCCACATAGTGATCCATACAGAACCCCCTGCCACATAGTGAGCCATTGAGACCCCCCATAGAGCTCCTCCTGCCACATAGTGATCCATAGAGAACCCCCTGCCACACAGTGAGACATTGAGACCCCCATAGACCCCTCTGCCACATAGTGACCCTCATAGAGTACCCTGCCACATAGTGAGCCATAGAGACCCCCATAGAGCTCCCCTGCCACATAGTGACCCCTATAGAGCCCCCTGCCATATAGTGAGCTATTGAGACCCCCATAGACCCCTCTTCCACATAGTGAGCCATTGAGACCCCCCCATAGACCCTCCCCTGCCACAAAATGACCCCCCATAGACCCCCCTGCCAAATACCGAGCCATTGAGACCTCATAGAGCCCCCTGCGAAATAGTGAGCCATTGAGACCCCCCCCATAGACCCTCCCTTGCCAAATAGTGACCCACCCCATCCCATCCGCCACCCTGCCACATAGTGAGCCATTGAGACCCCCATAGAGCCCTCCCTGCCACATAGAGCCTCCCCTTCCACATAGTGACCCCCAGAGAGCCCCCTGCCACATAGTGAGCCATTGAGACCCCCATAGACTCCCCTGCCACATAGTGACCCCCATAGAGCCCCCTGCCACATAGTGAGCCATGGAGACCCCCATAGAGCTCCCCTGCCACATAGTGACCCCCAGAGAGCCCCCTGCCACATAGTGAGCCATGGAGACCCCCATAGATCTCCCCTGCCACATAGTGACCCCCATAGAGCCCCCTGCCACATAGTGAGCCATGGAGACCCCCATAGAGCTCCCCTGCCACATAGTGACCCCCAGAGAGCCCCCTGCCACATAGTGAGCCATGGAGACCCCTATAGAGCTTCCCTGCCACATACTGACCCCCATAGACCCCCTGCCACATAGTGAGCCATTGAGACCCCCATAGAGCCTCCCCTGCCACATAGTGAGCCATTGAGACCCCCATAGAGCCTCCCCTGCCACATAGTGAGCCAGAGACCACCCATAGGTCCCCCTGCCAAATAGTGACCCCGGAGAGCCCCCCCGGCCACGTAGTGATCCCCATAGAGCCCCCTGCTACATAGTGACCTAGAGACCCCCAAAGACCCCCGCTGCCACATAGTGAGCCATTGAGACCCCCATAGACCCCCCTGCCACATAGTGAGCCATGGATGCCCCCATAGAGCTCCCCTGCCACATAGTGACCCCTATAGAGCCCCCTGCCACATAGTGAGCCATTGAGACCCCCATAGACCCCTCTGCCAAATAGTGAGCCATTGAGACCTCCATAGAACCCCCCCCGCCACATAGTGACCCCTATAGAGCCCCCTGCCACATAGTGAGCCATGGAGACCCCCATAGAGCGTCCCCTGCCACATAGTGACCCCCATAGAGCCCCCTGCCATATAGTGAGCCATGGAGACCCCCATAGAGCCCCCTGCCACATAGTGAGCCAGAGACCCCCATAGAGCCCCCTGTCACATAGTGACCCCCATAGAGCCCCCCTTGCCACATAGAGACCCTCATAGAGCCCCCTGCCACATAGTGAGCCATTGAGACCCCCATAGAGCCTCCCCTGCCACATAGTGACTCCCATAGAGCCCCCTGCCATATAGTGAGCCATTGAGACCCCATAGACCCCCCTGCCATATAGTGAGCCATTCAGACCCCATAAAGCCCCCTGCCACATAGTGAGCTATTGAGACCCCTATAGACCCCCTGCCACATAGAGACCCCCATAGAGCCCCCTGCCACATAGTGAGCCATAGAGAACCCCCTGCCACATAGTGACCCCCATAGAGCCCCCTGCCATATAGTGAGCCAGAGACCACCCATAGAGCCCCCCTGCCATATAGTGACCCCATAGACTCCCCACCACATAGTGAGCCAGAGACCCCCCCCATAGACCCCCCTGCCAAATAGTGACCCCCATTGAGCCCCCCTTGCCACATAGAGACCCTCATAGAGCCCCCTGCCACATAGTGACCTCCATAGAGCCCCTTGCCATATAGTGAGCCATGGAGACCCCCATAGAGCCTCCCCTGCCACATAGTGAGCCATTGAGACCCCCATAGAGCCTCCCCTGCCACATAGTGAGCCAGAGACCCCCAAAGACCCCCGCTGCCACATAGTGAGCCATTGAGACCCCCATAGACCCCCCTGCCACATAGTGAGCCATGGAGACCCCCATAGAGCCCTGCCACATAGTGACTCCCATAGAGCCCCCCCTGCCAGATAGTGACCCCCATAGAACCCCATGCCACAGT
Organism: Colius striatus; assembly: GCF_028858725.1. Lineage (NCBI taxonomy): Eukaryota > Metazoa > Chordata > Aves > Coliiformes > Coliidae > Colius > Colius striatus. The sequence continues at coordinate 270,011 of NC_084771.1, forward strand.
GACCCCCCCCATAGATCCCTCTCTGCCACATAGTGAGCCATTAAGACCCTCATAGAGCCCCCTGCCACATAGTGACCCCGATAGAGCCCCCTGCCACATAGTGATCCCGATAGAGCCCCCCTGCCATATAGTGAGCCATTGAGACCCCATAGATCCCCCCCTGCCACATAGTGAGCCCCTAAGAGCCCCGTGCCACATAGTGAGCCATTGAGACCCCCATAGACCCCTCTGCCACATAGTGAGCCATTGAGACCCACATAGACCCCTCTGCCACATAGTGAGCCATTGAGACCCCATAGACCCCCCTGCCATATAGTGAGCCATTCAGACCCCATAGAGCCCCCTGCCATATAGTGAGCCATTGAGACCCCCATAGAGCCTCCCCTTCCACATAGTGACCTCCAAAGAGCCCCCTGTCACATACTGAGCTATTGAGACCCCCATAGACCCCCTGCCACATGGACACCCCCATAGAGCCCCCTGCAACATAGTGAGCCATGGAGACCCCCATAGACCCCCCTGCCACATAGTGAGCCATAGAGAACCCCCTGCCACATAGTGACCCCCATAGAGCCCCCTGCCATATAGTGAACCAGAGACCACCCATAAGCCCCCCGGCCACATAGTGACCCCATAAACCCCCCACCATATAGTGAGCCAGAGACCCCCCCATAGACCCCCCTGCCAAATAGTGACCTTCATAGAGCCCCCCTTGCCACATAGAGACCCTCATAGAGCCCCCTGCCACATAGTGAGCCAGAGACCCCCATAGACCCCCCTGCCACATAGTGAGCCAGAGACCCCCATAGACCCCCCTGCCACATAGTGACCCCCATAGAGCTCCCCTGCCACATAGTGACTCCCATAGAGCCCCCTGCAATATAGTTAGCCATTGAGACCCCCATAGACCCCCCTGCCAAATAGTGACACCTATAGAGCCCCCCTTGCCACATAGAGACCCTTATAGAGCCCCCTGCCACATAGTGAGCCAGAGACCCCCATAGAGCCCCCCCTGCAACATAGTGACCCCCATAGAGCCCCCTGCCATATAGTGAGCCATTGAGACCCCCATAGAGCCCCCCTGCCACATAGTGAGCCATGCAGACCCCCATCGATCCCCCCCTGCCACATAGAGACCCCCATAGAGCCCCTTGACACATAGTGAGCCATTGAGACCGCCATAGAGCCCTGCCACATAGTGACTCCGATAGAGACCCCCTGCCAGATAGTGACCCCCATAGACCCCCCCCGCCACGGTGACCCCCCATAGATCCCTCTCTGCCACATAGTGAGCCAGAGAGCACCATAGAGCCTCCCCTGCCACATAGTGACCCCCAGAGAGCCCCCTGCCACATAGTGAGCCATGGAGACCCCCATAGAGCTCCCCTGCCACATAGTGACCCCCATAGAGCCCCCTGCCACATTGTGAGCCATGGAGACCCCCATAGAGCTCCCCTGCCACATAGTGACTCCCATAGAGCCCCCTGCCATATAGTGAGCCATTGAGACCCCATAGACCCCCCTGCCATATAGTGAGCCATTCAGACCCCATAAAGCCCCCTGCCACATAGTGAGCTAATGAGACCCCCATAGACCCCCTGCCACATAGAGACCCCCATAGAGCCCCCTGCCACATAGTGAGCCATAGAGAACCCCCTGCCACATAGTGACCCCCATAGAGCCTCCCCTGCCACATAGTGAGCCATTGAGACCCCCATAGAGCCTCCCCTGCCACATAGTGAGCCAAAGACCACCCATAGGTCCCCCTGCCAAATAGTGACCCCGGAGAGCCCCCCCGGCCACGTAGTGATCCCCATAGAGCCCCCTGCCACATAGTGACCCAGAGACCCCCAAAGACCCCCGCTGCCACATAGTGAGCCATTGAGACCCCCATAGACCCCCCTGCCACATAGTGAGCCATGGAGACCCCCATAGAGCTCCCCTGCCACATAGTGACCCCTATAGAGCCCCCTGCCACATAGTGAGCCATTGAGACCCCCATAGACCCCTCTGCCAAATAGTGAGCCATTGAGACCCCCATAGAACCCCCCCCTGCCACATAGTGACCCCTATAGAGCCCCCTGCCACATAGTGTGCCATGGAGACCCCCATAGAGCGTCCCCTGCCACATAGTGACCCCCATAGAGCCCCCTGCCATATAGTGAGCCATGGAGACCCCCATAGAGCCCCCTGCCACATAGTGAGCCAGAGACCCCCATAGAGCCCCCTGCCACATAGTGAGCCATTGAGACCCCCATAGAGCCTCCCCTGCCACATAGTGACTCCCATAGAGCCCCCTGCCATATAGTGAGCCATTGAGACCCCATAGACCCCCCTGCCATATAGTGAGCCATTCAGACCCCATAAAGCCCCCTGCCACATAGTGAGCTATTGAGACCCCCATAGACCCCCTGCCACATAGAGACCCCCATAGAGCCCCCTGCCACATAGTGAGCCATAGAGAACCCCCTGCCACATAGTGACCCCCATAGAGCCCCCTGCCATATAGTGAGCCAGAGACCACCCATAGAGCCCCCCTGCCATATAGTGACCCCATAGACTCCCCACCACATAGTGAGCCAGAGACCCCCCCATAGACCCCCCTGCCAAATAGTGACCCCCATTGAGCCCCCCTTGCCACATAGAGACCCTCATAGAGCCCCCTGCCACATAGTGACCTCCATAGAGCCCCTTGCCATATAGTGAGCCATGGAGACCCCCATAGAGCCTCCCCTGCCACATAGTGAGCCATTGAGACCCCCATAGAGCCTCCCCTGCCACATAGTGAGCCAGAGACCCCCAAAGACCCCCGCTGCCACATAGTGAGCCATTGAGACCCCCATAGACCCCCCTGCCACATAGTGAGCCATAGAGACCCCCATAGAGCCCTGCCACATAGTGACTCCCATAGAGCCCCCCCTGCCAGATAGTGACCCCCATAGAACCCCATGCCACAGTGACCCCCCCCATAGATCCCTCTCTGCCACATAGTGAGCCATTAAGACCCCCATAGAGCCCCCTGCCACATAGTGACCCCCATAGAGCCCCCTGCCACATAGTGATCCCGATAGAGCCCCCCTGCCATATAGTGAGCCATTGAGACCCCATAGATCCCCCCCTGCCACATAGTGAGCCCCTAAGAGCCCCGTGCCACATAGTGAGCCATGGAGACCCCCATAGACCCCTCTGCCACATAGTGAGCCATTGAGACCCACATAGACCCCTCTGCCACATAGTGAGCCATTGAGACCCCATAGACCCCCCTGCCATATAGTGAGCCATTCAGACCCCATAGAGCCCCCTGCCATATAGTGAGCCATTGAGACCCCCATAGAGCCTCCCCTTCCACATAGTGACCTCCAAAGAGCCCCCTGCCACATACTGAGCTATTGAGACCCCCATAGACCCCCTGCCACATAGACACCCCCATAGAGCCCCCTGCAACATAGTGAGCCATGGAGACCCCCATAGACCCCCCTGCCACATAGTGAGCCATAGAGAACCCCCTGCCACATAGTGACCCCCATAGAGCCCCCTGCCATATAGTGAACCAGAGACCACCCATAAGCCCCCCGGCCACATAGTGACCCCATAAACCCCCCACCATATAGTGAGCCAGAGACCCCCCCATAGACCCCCCTGCCAAATAGTGACCTTCATAGAGCCCCCCTTGCCACATAGAGACCCTCATAGAGCCCCCTGCCACATAGTGAGCCAGAGACCCCCATAGACCCCCCTGCCACATAGTGAGCCAGAGACCCCCATAGACCCCCCTGCCACATAGTGACCCCCATAGAGCTCCCCTGCCACATAGTGACTCCCATAGAGCCCCCTGCAATATAGTTAGCCATTGAGACCCCCATAGACCCCCCTGCCAAATAGTGACACCTATAGAGCCCCCCTTGCCACATAGAGACCCTTATAGAGCCCCCTGCCACATAGTGAGCCAGAGACCCCCATAGAGCCCCCCCTGCAACATAGTGACCCCCATAGAGCCCCCTGCCATATAGTGAGCCATTGAGACCCCCATAGAGCCCCCCTGCCACATAGTGAGCCATGGAGACCCCCATCGATCCCCCCCTGCCACATAGAGACCCCCATGGAGCCCCTTGACACATAGTGAGCCATTGAGACCGCCATAGAGCCCTGCCACATAGTGACTCCGATAGAGACCCCCTGCCAGATAGTGACCCCCATAGACCCCCCCCGCCACAGTGACCCCCCCATAGATCCCTCTCTGCCACATAGTGAGCCAGAGAGCACCATAGAGCCTCCCCTGCCACATAGTGACCCCCAGAGAGCCCCCTGCCACATAGTGAGCCATGGAGACCCCCATAGAGCTCCCCTGCCACATAGTGACCCCCATAGAGCCCCCTGCCACATTGTGAGCCATTGAGACCCCCATAGAGCTCCCCTGCCACATAGTGACCCCTATAGAGCCCCCTGCCACATAGTGAGCCATGGAGACCCCCATAGAGCCTCCCCTGCCACATAGTGAGCCAATGAGACCCCCATAGAGCCTCCCCTGCCACATAGTGAGCCAGACACCACCCATAGGCCCCCCCTGCCAAATAGTGACCCCACAGAGTCCCCCCGCCACGTAGTGATCCCCATAGAGCCCCCTGCCACATAGTGACCCAGAGATCCTCAAAGACCCTTGCTGCCACATAGTGAGCCATTGAGACCCCCATAGACCCCCCTGCCACAGAGTGAGCCATGGAGACCCCCATAGAGCCCTGCCACATAGTGACTCCCATAGAGCCCCCCTTGCCAGATAGTGACCCCCATAGACCCCCCTGCCACAGTGACCCCCCATAGATCCCTCTCTGCCACATAGTGAGCCATTAAGACCCCCATAGAGCCCCCTGCCACATAGTGACCCCCAGAGAGCCCCCCTGCCATATAGTGAGCCATTGAGACCCCATAGATCCCCCCCTGCCACATAGTGAGCCCCTAAGAGCCCCCTGCCACATAGTGAGCCATGGAGACCCCCATAGAGCTCCCCTGCCACATAGTGACCCCTATAGAGCCCCCTGCCATATAGTGAGCCATTGAGACCCCCATAGACCCCTCTGCCACATAGTGAGCCATTGAGACCTCCATAGAGCCCTCTGCCACATAGTGAGCCAGAGACCCCCATAGAGCCCCCTGGCACATAGTGAGCCCCATAGAGCCCCCTGCCATATAGTGAGCCATTAAGATCCCCATAGACCCCCCCTGCCACATAGTAAGCCATGGAGTCCCCCATAGACCCCCCTGCCACAGTGACCCCCCATAGATCCCTCTCTGCCACATAGTGAGCCATTAAGACCCCCATAGAGCCCCCTGCCACATAGTGACCCCCAGAGAGCCCCCCTGCCATATAGTGAGCCATTGAGACCCCATAGATCCCCCCCTGCCACATAGTGAGCCCCTAAGAGCCCCCTGCCACATAGTGAGCCATGGAGACCCCCATAGAGCTCCCCTGCCACATAGTGACCCCTATAGAGCCCCCTGCCATATAGTGAGCTATTGAGACCCCCATAGACCCCTCTGCCACATAGAGAGCCATTGAGACCCCCCCATAGACCCTCCCCTGCCACAAAATGACCCCCCATAGACCCCCCTGCCAAATACCGAGCCATTGAGACCTCATAGAGCCCCCTGCCAAATAGTGAGCCATTGAGACCCCCCCATAGACCCTCCCTTGCCAAATAGTGACCCACCCCATCCCATCCGCCACCCTGCCACATAGTGAGCCATTGAGACCCCCATAGAGCCCTCCCTGCCACATAGAGCCTCCCCTTCCACATAGTGACCCCCAGAGAGCCCCCTGCCACATAGTGAGCCATTGAGACCCCCATAGACCCCCCTGCCACATAGTGACCCCCATAGAGCCCCCTGCCACATAGTGAGCCATGGAGACCCCCATAGAGCTCCCCTGCCACATAGTGACCCCCAGAGAGCCCCCTGCCACATAGTGAGCCATGGAGACCCCCATAGATCTCCCCTGCCACATAGTGACCCCCATAGAGCCCCCTGCCACATAGTGAGCCATGGAGACCCCCATAGAGCTCCCCTGCCACATAGTGACCCCCAGAGAGCCCCCTGCCACATAGTGAGCCATGGAGACCCCTATAGAGCTTCCCTGCCACATACTGACCCCCATAGAGCCCCCTGCCACATAGTGAGCCATTGAGACCCCCATAGAGCCTCCCCTGCCACATAGTGAGCCATTGAGACCCCCATAGAGCCTCCCCTGCCACATAGTGAGCCAGTGACCACCCATAGGTCCCCCTGCCAAATAGTGACCCCGGAGAGCCCCCCCGGCCACGTAGTGATCCCCATAGAGCCCCCTGCCACATAGTGACCCAGAGACCCCCAAAGACCCCCGCTGCCACATAGTGAGCCATTGAGACCCCCATAGACCCCCCTGCCACATAGTGAGCCATGGAGACCCCCATAGAGCTCCCCTGCCACATAGTGACCCCTATAGAGCCCCCTGCCACATAGTGAGCCATTGAGACCCCCATAGACCCCCCTGCCACATAGTGAGCCATGGAGACCCCCATAGAGCTCCCCTGCCACATAGTGACCCCTATAGAGCCCCCTGCCACATAGTGAGCTATTGAGACCCCCATAGACCCCTCTGCCAAATAGTGAGCCATTGAGACCTCCATAGAACCCCCCCCTGCCACATAGTGACCCCTATAGAGCCCCCTGCCACATAGTGAGCCATGGAGACCCCCATAGAGCATCCCCTGCCACATAGTGACCCCCATAGAGCCCCCTGCCATATAGTGAGCCATGGAGACCCCCATAGAGCCCCCTGCCACATAGTGAGCCAGAGACCCCCATAGAGCCCCCTGTCACATAGTGACCCCCATAGAGCCCCCCTTGCCACATAGAGACCTCCATAGAGCCTCCCCTGCCACATAGTGAGCCATTGAGACCCCCATAGAGCCTCCCCTGCCACATAGTGAGCCAAAGACCACCCATAGGTCCCCCTGCCAAATAGTGACCCCGGAGAGCCCCCCCGGCCACGTAGTGATCCCCATAGAGCCCCCTGCCACATAGTGACCCAGAGACCCCCAAAGACCCCCGCTGCCACATAGTGAGCCATTGAGACCCCCATAGACCCCCCCTGCCACATAGTGAGCCATGGAGACCCCCATAGAGCTCCCCTGCCACATAGTGACCCCTATAGAGCCCCCTGCCACATAGTGAGCCATTGAGACCCCCATAGACCCCTCTGCCAAATAGTGAGCCATTGAGACCTCCATAGAACCCCCCCCTGCCACATAGTGACCCCTATAGAGCCCCCTGCCACATAGTGAGCCATGGAGACCCCCATAGAGCGTCCCCTGCCACATAGTGACCCCCATAGAGCCCCCTGCCATATAGTGAGCCATGGAGACCCCCATAGAGCCCCCTGCCACATAGTGAGCCAGAGACCCCCATAGAGCCCCCTGTCACATAGTGACCCCCATAGAGCCCCCCTTGCCACATAGAGACCCTCATAGAGCCCCCTGCCACATAGTGAGCCATTGAGACCCCCATAGAGCCTCCCCTGCCACATAGTGACTCCCATAGAGCCCCCTGCCATATAGTGAGCCATTGAGACCCCATAGACCCCCCTGCCATATAGTGAGCCATTCAGACCCCATAAAGCCCCCTGCCACATAGTGAGCTATTGAGACCCCCATAGACCCCCTGCCACATAGAGACCCCCATAGAGCCCCCTGCCACATAGTGAGCCATAGAGAACCCCCTGCCACATAGTGACCCCCATAGAGCCCCCTGCCATATAGTGAGCCAGAGACGACCCATAGAGCCCCCCTGCCATATAGTGACCCCATAGACTCCCAACCACATAGTGAGCCAGAGACCCCCCCCATAGACCTCCCTGCCAAATAGTGACCCCCATTGAGCCCCCCTTGCCACATAGAGACCCTCATAGAGCCCCCTGCCACATAGTGACCTCCATAGAGCCCCTTGCCATATAGTGAGCCATGGAGACCCCCATAGAGCCTCCCCTGCCACATAGTGAGCCATTGAGACCCCCATAGAGCCTCCCCTGCCACATAGTGAGCCAGAGACCCCCAAAGACCCCCGCTGCCACATAGTGAGCCATTGAGACCCCCATAGACCCCCCTGCCACATAGTGAGCCATGGAGACCCCCATAGAGCCCTGCCACATAGTGACTCCCATAGAGCCCCCCCTGCCAGATAGTGACCCCCATAGAACCCCATGCCACAGTGACCCCCCCCATAGATCCCTCTCTGCCACATAGTGAGCCATTAAGACCCCCATAGAGCCCCCTGCCACATAGTGACCCCCATAGAGCCCCCTGCCACATAGTGATCCCGATAGAGCCCCCCTGCCATATAGTGAGCCATTGAGACCCCATAGATCCCCCCCTGCCACATAGTGAGCCCCTAAGAGCCCCGTGCCACATAGTGAGCCATTGAGACCCCCATAGACCCCTCTGCCACATAGTGAGCCATTGAGACCCACATAGACCCCTCTGCCACATAGTGAGCCATTGAGACCCCATAGACCCCCCTTCCATATAGTGAGCCATTCAGACCCCATAGAGCCCCCTGCCATATAGTGAGCCATTGAGACCCCCATAGAGCCTCCCCTTCCACATAGTGACCTCCAAAGAGCCCCCTGCCACATACTGAGCTATTGAGACCCCCATAGACCCCCTGCCACATAGACACCCCCATAGAGCCCCCTGCAACATAGTGAGCCATGGAGACCCCCATAGACCCCCCTGCCACATAGTGAGCCATAGAGAACCCCCTGCCACATAGTGACCCCCATAGAGCCCCCTGCCATATAGTGAACCAGAGACCACCCATAAGCCCCCCCGCCACATAGTGACCCCATAAACCCCCCACCATATAGTGAGCCAGAGACCCCCCCATAGACCCCCCTGCCAAATAGTGACCTTCATAGAGCCCCCCTTGCCACATAGAGACCCTCATAGAGCCCCCTGCCACATAGTGAGCCAGAGACCCCCATAGACCCCCCTGCCACATAGTGAGCCAGAGACCCCCATAGACCCCCCTGCCACATAGTGACCCCCATAGAGCTCCCCTGCCACATAGTGACTCCCATAGAGCCCCCTGCAATATAGTTAGCCATTGAGACCCCCATAGACCCCCCTGCCAAATAGTGACACCTATAGAGCCCCCCTTGCCACATAGAGACCCTTATAGAGCCCCCTGCCACATAGTGAGCCAGAGACCCCCATAGAGCCCCTCCTGCAACATAGTGACCCCCATAGAGCCCCCTGCCATATAGTGAGCCATTGAGACCCCCATAGAGCCCCCCTGCCACATAGTGAGCCATGGAGACCCCCATCGATCCCCCCCTGCCACATAGAGACCCCCATAGAGCCCCTTGACACATAGTGAGCCATTGAGACCGCCATAGAGCCCTGCCACATAGTGACTCCGATAGAGACCCCCTGCCAGATAGTGACCCCCATAGACCCCCCCCGCCACAGTAACCCCCCATAGATCCCTCTCTGCCACATAGTGACCCCCAGAGAGCCCCCTGCCACATAGTGAGCCATGGAGACCCCCATAGAGCTCCCCTGCCACATAGTGACCCCCATAGAGCCCCCTGCCACATTGTGAGCCATGGAGACCCCCATAGAGCTCCCCTGCCACATAGTGACCCCTATAGAGCCCCCTGCCACATAGTGAGCCATGGAGACCCCCATAGAGCCTCCCCTGCCACATAGTGAGCCAATGAGACCCCCATAGAGCCTCCCCTGCCACATAGTGAGCCAGATACCACCCATAGGCCCCCCCTGCCAAATAGTGACCCCACAGAGTCCCCCCGCCACGTAGTGATCCCCATAGAGCCCCCTGCCACATAGTGACCCAGAGATCCTCAAAGACCCTTGCTGCCACATAGTGAGCCATTGAGACCCCCATAGACCCCCCTGCCACAGAGTGAGCCATGGAGACCCCCATAGAGCCCTGCCACATAGTGACTCCCATAGAGCCCCCCTTGCCAGATAGTGACCCCCATAGACCCCCCTGCCACAGTGACCCCCCATAGATCCCTCTCTGCCACATAGTGAGCCATTAAGACCCCCATAGAGCCCCCTGCCACATAGTGACCCCCAGAGAGCCCCCCTGCCATATAGTGAGCCATTGAGACCCCATAGATCCCCCCCTGCCACATAGTGAGCCCCTAAGAGCCCCCTGCCACATAGTGAGCCATGGAGACCCCCATAGAGCTCCCCTGCCACATAGTGACCCCTATAGAGCCCCCTGCCATATAGTGAGCTATTGAGACCCCCATAGACCCCTCTGCCACATAGTGAGCCATTGAGACCCCCATAGACCCCCCTGCCACATAGTGAGCCATAGAGACCCCCATAGAGCTCCACCTGCCACATAGTGACCCCATAGAGAACCCCTGCCATATAGTGAGCCATTGAGACCCCCATAGACCCCCTGCCACATAGTGAGCCATGGAGACCCCCATAGAGCCCCCTGCCACATAGTGACCCCCATAGAGCCCCCTGCCATATAGTGAGCCATTGAGACCCCCCCATAGAGCCTCCCCTGCCACCCTGAGCCCTTCCCCCAGTACCCAAAACCCCTCCCCAGCACCCAAACCCCCTCCCGAACTCCTTCCCCAGCACCCAAATCCCCTCCCGAGGACCCTCCCCTGCACCCTGAGCCCAACCCAGCACCCAAACCCACTCCCTCAGCACCCAAACCCCCTCCTCAGCACCCAAATCCCCTCCAAACCTCCTCCCCCAGCACCCAAACCCCCTCCCCAGCACCCTGAGCCCTCCCCATCCCCCCCCGCAAATACCCCATTAACCCCTTCTGTGCCGCCGCCCTCCCCAGACGTGGACGAGTGTTCGGGCCCCCCCCGCTGCCAGCCCGGCCGCTGCCTCAACACCGCGGGCTCGTTCCGCTGCCTGTGCCCCCCCGACCTGGCCCCGCCGCTGCCTCCCCCGCGCCTGAGCCGCCCCCCGCCGTATTTATTGTGTAGATCAAGAGATTTAAGGCGGGGGGGGGGGGGCGGCATTGTGGCCCTCGGGATGATGGCGGGGGGGGGCACCTATGCGTGTGTCCCCCCTTGGCACCCGCTGTGCTCCCCCCTCTCAGTGTTGGGGGGTCGCGGGGGGAGGTTTGGGGGACCCCCCACCCCAACACACACTGTTACAGAATAAAGGTTTTGTATAAAATGAGGGGGGGTTTGTTTCGCCCCCCCCCGTGAGAAATGGACGGGCCGAGGGGAGGGGCGGGGCCTGGCGCTGAGGGGAAAAGGAGCGGCTTTGGGTCTAAAGGCGGGAAAAAGGGGGTTTTGAGGGGGAAAAAGGGGTTTTGGGGTCTTAAGGGATAAAAGGCAAGTTTTGAGGGCCAAAAAGGGGGAGTTTTAGGATCTTAAGGGATAAAAAGTGGTTTTGAGGTGAAAAAAGGGAGGTTTGGGGATCTTAAGGGATAAAAGGGGTTTTGAAGGGAAAAAGGGGGCATTGAGGGGAAAAACGGAGATTTTGAGGGGATAAGGGGGCTTTGGGGGTCTTAAGGGGGGTTTTGAGGGGAAAAAGTGAAGATATTGGGGTCTTAAGGGTTAAAAGAGGAGTTTTTGAGAGGAAAAGCGGGGTTTTAGTAGGAAAAAGGAAGGTTTTGAGGAGAAAAAGGAGAGATTTGGGGATCTTAAGGGATGAAAGGGGCTTTTGAGGGGAAAAAGGGGGGTTTGGGGGGAGTTTTGAGCCAAAAAGTGAGGTTTTGGTGAAGTTTTGAGGCAAAAGTGGAAGTTTAGAGGAGATTTGAGGGGAAAAGGGGAGTTTTGGTGGAGTTTTGAGTGAAAAAGTTGCGTTTTGGTGGAGTTCCGAGGGAGAAAAGGGGGAGTTTTGGGGTGTTTTCGGGGAAGTCTTTGGAGTCCCCAAGCGAATTCTGCGGGGCCAGCGCGGATCTGGGGGTGTGTGGTGCTGTGCGGGGGGTGGTCGCGGCGCGTGACGGCAGCCCCCCGCGCAGCGGCGGCGCGGGCCGTGTGCTGGCAGGAGCTGCGGCCGGACCTGGTGTGCAGGGGGCGCGGCGGGACGGGCAGGTGCCGTACAGCGAGTGCTGCTGCCTGTACGGACACGCCTGGGGCGTGGACTGCGCCCTGTGCCCCGAGCGCCGCTCAGGTGGGAGCCTCGGGGCACCCCCCCGCTAACACAGGGACCCCTCAACATCCCCCACTCACCCCGTGGCGATGGGAGGGATCCAGCTGACCCCTCCATGCACCCCCATGATGGGACCCCAAGTGCCTCACTAAGAAGGTCGCGCGTAGCCCCCCACCCCCCCATCTCACGACCCCTTTGGGGGCCGTTTTTATCCCCCCAGCACCAATCCCCCTCCCCCTCAGCACCCTGACTCCCCTCCCAGCACCCAGAGCCCACCCCAGTGTCCAGACCCCCTCCCCAGCACCCAGAGCCCACCCCCAGCACTCAAACCCCCTCCCCAGCACCCAAGCCCCCTCCCCAACCCCCTCCCCAGCACCCTGAGCCCTCCTACAGCACCCAAACCCCCTCCCCATCACCCAAACCCCCACCCCAACCCCCTCCCCAGCACCCTGTCCCCCCCAAGCCCCTCCCAACACCCAGACCCCCTGAGCCCACCCCCAGCACCCAAACCCCCTTCCCAACCCCCTCTCCAGCACCCTGAGCCCACCTCCAACACCTAAACCCCCTCCCCAGCACCCAAACCCGCTCCCCAACCCCCTCCACAGCACCCAGAGCCCTCCCCCAGCACCCAAACCCCCTCCCCAGCACCCTGAGCCCACCTCCAGCACCCACACTCCCTCCACAGCACCCAACCCCACCCCACAACCCCCTCCCCAGCACCCAAACCCCCTCCCCAGCACACTGAGCCCACCCCTAGCATCCCTACCTAGCACCCTGACCCCCCACAACCCCCTCCCCAGCACTGAAACTCCCTCCTCTACCCCCTCCCCAGCACCCTGACCCCCCCACAACCCCCTCCCCAGCACCCTGAGCCCACCTCCAGCACCCACACTCCCTCCCCAGCACCCAACCCCACCCCACAACCCCCTCCCCAGCACCCAAACCCCCTCCCCAGCACACTGAGCCCACCCCCAGCATCCCTACCCAGCACCCTGACCCCCCACAACCCCCTCCCCAGCACCGAAACTCCCTCCTCTACCCCCTCCCCAGCACCCTGACCCCCCCACAACCCCCTCCCCAGCACTCAGCCACTCTCCCCAACCCTCTCCCCAGCACCCAAACCCCCACCCCAACCCCCTCCCCAGCCCCCCAACCCCCTCCCATTCCCGTTTACTGTGTCTGGGGGTCCCCCATAACCCCCCTCTCTCCTCTCTCTCCCCTCCCTCCTCCCCAGACGACTTCGAGTTCCTGTGCAACGTTCTGCGCCCCCCGGGCTACGTCGCCCCCCCCTTCGAGCACCTCCCCCCCTTACGCCCCCCCCTTACAGCCCCGACTATTTCGGGGGGCCCCACCTCGCCCCCCCACTCTGCCCCCCCGTTCCGAATACGACCCTTCCTCTTTCGGGGCGGGGCTTGGCGGCATCGGCGCTCACGATCCTCTTTACGCCCCCCCCCCGGTACGAGGGGGATGATTTTGAGGCCCCCCCTTTACCTTTCATCCCTCACCGACCTCGGGGACCCCGTTATAAGCCCCCCGACCCCCACCCTGACCCCCACCCCGACCCCCACGCCTGGTCCTACCAAGCCCACGGAGCCTTGGTGGAGGAGGAAGAGGAGAAGGAAGAGGAGGAGGGTGAGTTTGGGGAGGGGGTGGGGTGGAGGGGGGGTGGATTTTGGGGTGCTGACCCCCAGCCTGACCCCCCCAGCCCCAGGGGAGGAGTGTGGGGTGCTCAGTGGGTGCCGCCACGGGCGCTGCGTGCGGCTCCCCGACGGTTTCACCTGCAGCTGTGACCCCGGCTACCGGCTGGACCCAGCGCAGCTCGACTGTGTCGGTGAGACACCCCCACACCAGCCTGAGCCCCCGAAAACACAGACACCCCCACACCAGCCTGAGCCCCCCAAAACCAGCCTGAGCTCCCTAAACCAGCCTGAGCCCCCCAAAACACAGACACCCCCACACCAGCCTGAGCCCCCCAAAACTAGCCTGAGCCCTCCAAAACACAGACACCCCCAAACCGGCCTGAGCCCCCCAAAACACACTGAGCCCCCCAAAACACAGACACCCCCACACCAGCTGGAGCCCCCCAAAACTAGCCTGAGCCCTCCAAAACACAGACACCCACAAACCAGCCTGAGCCCCCCAAAACACAGACACCCCCACACCAGCCTGAGCCCCCCAAAACACAGACACCCCCACACCAGCCTGACTCCCTCAAATCAGCCTGAGCCCCCTTTCAGTCTGACCCCCCCAACCAGACTGACCCCTCCCCCAGCACCCTGACCACCCCCCAACACCAGGAGCCCCCTTTCAAGACTGAGCCCGCCTCAGCACCCAGAGCCCTGCCCCAGCACCCAAACCCCTCCCAAATTCCCTCCTCGGCACCCAAATTCCCTCCCTATCCCCCTCCCCAGCACCCTGAGCCCTCCCCCAGCACCCAAACCCCCTCCCAAACTCCTTCCCCAGCACCCAGCCCTCCCCAGCACCCAACTCCCCCTCCCCAGCACCCTGATCCCCTCCCTCAGCACCCGATCCCCTCCCTAGCTCCTCCCCCAGCATCCAAACCCCCTCCCTCAGCACCCAGAGCCCTCCCCAGCACCCAGCCCCCCTCCAAAACTCCTTCCCGAGCACCCAAACCCCCTTCCCAGCACCCTGAGCCCTTCCCCCAGTACCCAAAACCCCTCCCCAGCACCCAAACCCCCTCCCGAACTCCTTCCCCAGCACCCAAATCCCCTCCCGAGGACCCTCCCCTGCACCCTGAGCCCAACCCAGCACCCAAACCCACTCCCTCAGCACCCAAACCCCCTCCTCAGCACCCAAATCCCCTCCAAACCTCCTCCCCCAGCACCCAAACCCCCTCCCCAGCACCCTGAGCCCTCCCCATCCTCCCCCCCCCCCAATACCCCATTAACCCCTTCTGTGCCGCCGCCCTCCCCAGACGTGGACGAGTGTTCGGGCCCCCCCCGCTGCCAGCCCGGCCGCTGCCTCAACACCGCGGGCTCGTTCCGCTGCCTGTGCCCCCCCGGCCTGGTCCCGCCGCTGCCTCCCCCGCGCCTGAGCCGCCCCCCGCCGTATTTATTGTGTAGATCAAGAGATTTAAGGCGGGGGGGGGGCGGCATTGTGGCCCTCGGGATGATGGCGGGGGGGGGGCACCTATGCGTGTGTCCCCCCCTGGCACCCGCTGTGCTCCCCCCTCTCAGTGTTGGGGGGTCGCGGGGGGGAGGTTTGGGGGACCCCCCCACCCCAACATAAACTGTTACAGAATAAAGGTTTTGTATAAAATGAGGGGGGTTTGTTTCGCCCCCCCCCGTGAGAAATGGACGGGCCGAGGGGAGGGGCGGGGCCTGGCGCTGAGGGGAAAAGGGGAGGCTTTGGGTCTAAAGGCAGGAAAAAGGGGGTTTTGAGGGGGAAAAAGGGGTTTTGGGGTCTTAAGGGATAAAAGGCAAGTTTTGAGGGCAAAAAAGGGGGAGTTTTAGGATCTTAAGGGATAAAAAGTGGTTTTGAGGTGAAAAAAGGGAGGTTTGGGGATCTTAAGGGATAAAAGGGGTTTTGAAGGGAAAAAGGGGGCATTGAGGGGAAAAACGGAGATTTTGAGGGGATAAGGGGGCTTTGGGGGTCTTAAGGAATAAAAGGGGGGTTTTGAGGGGAAAAAGTGAAGATTTTGGGGTCTTAAGGGTTAAAAGAGGAGTTTTTGAGAGGAAAAGCGGGGTTTTAGTAGGAAAAAGGAAGGTTTTGAGGAGAAAAAGGAGAGATTTGGGGATCTTAAGGGATGAAAGGGGCTTTTGAGGGGAAAAAGGGGGGTTTGGGGGGAGTTTTGAGCCAAAAAGTGAGGTTTTGGTGAAGTTTTGAGGCAAAAGTGGGAGTTTAGAGGAGATTTGAGGGGAAAGGGGGAGTTTTGGTGGAGTTTTGAGTGAAAAAGTTGCGTTTTGGTGGAGTTGCGAGGGACAAAAGGGGGAGTTTTGGGGTGTTTTCGGGGGAGTCTTTGGAGTGCCCAAGCGCATTCTGCGGGGCCAGCGCGGATCTGGGGGTGTGTGGCGCTGTGCGGGGGGTGGTCGCGGCGCGTGACGGCAGCCCCCCGCGCAGCGGCGGCGCGAGCCGTGTGCTGGCAGGAGCTGCGGCCGGACCTGGTGTGCGGGGGGCCGCGGCGGGACGGGCAGGTGCCGTACAGCGAGTGCTGCTGCCTGTACGGACACGCCTGGGGCGTGGACTGCGCCCTGTGCCCCGAGCGCCGCTCAGGTGGGAGCCTCGGGGCACCCCCCCGCTAACACAGGGACCCCTCAACATCCCCCACTCACCCCGTGGCAATGGGAGGGATCCAGCTGACCCCTCCATGCACCCCCATGATGGGACCCCAAGTGCCTCACTAAGAAGGTCGCGCGTAGCCCCCCACCCCCCCATCTCACGACCCCTTTGGGGGCCGTTTTTATCCCCCCAGCACCAATCCCCCTCCCCCTCAGCACCCTGACTCCCTTCCCAGCACCCAGAGCCCACCCCAGTGTCCAGACCCCCTCCCCAGCACCCAGAGCCCACCCCCAGCACTCAAACCCCCTCCCCAGCACCCAAGCCCCCTCCCCAACCCCCTCCATAGCACCCAGAGCCCTCCCCTAGTACCCAAACCCCCTCCCCAGCACCCTGCCCCCCCAAGCCCCTCCCAACACCCAGACCCCCTGAGCCCACCCCCAGCACCCAAACCCCCTTCCCAACCCCCTCTCCAGCACCCTGAGCCCACCTCCAACACCTAAACCCCCTCCCCAGCACCCAAACCCCCTCCCCAACCCCCTCCACAGCACCCAGAGCCCTCCCCCAGCACCCAAACCCCCTCCCCAGCACCCTGAGCCCACCTCCAGCACCCACACTCCCTCCCCAGCACCCAACCCCACCCCACAACCCCCTCCCCAGCACCCAAACCCCCTCCCCAGCACCCTGAGCCCTTCCCCCAGTACCCAAAACCTCTCCCCAGCACCCAAACCCCCTCCTGAACTCCTTCCCCAGCACCCAAACCCCCTCCCGAGGACCCTCCCCTGCACCCTGAGCCCAACCCAGCACCCAAACCCACTCCCTCAGCACCCAAACCCCCTCCTCAGCACCCAAATCCCCTCCAAACCTCCTCCCCCAGCACCCAAACCCCCTCCCGAGGACCCTCCCCAGCACCCTGAGCCCAACCCAGCACCCAAACCCACTCCCTCAGCACCCAAACCCCCTCCTCAGCACCCAAGCCCCCTCCCCAACCCCCTCCATAGCACCCAGAGCCCTTCCCCCAGTACCCAAAAGCTCTCCCCAGCACCCAAACCCCCTCCCGAACTCCTTCCCCAGCACCCAAACCCCCTCCCGAGGACCCTCCCCTGCACCCTGAGCCCAACCCAGCACCCAAACCCGCTCCCTCAGCACCCAAACCCCCTCCTCAGCACCCAAATCCCCTCCAAACCTCCTCCCCCAGCACCCAAACCCCCTCCCCAGCACCCTGAGCCCTCCCCATCCCCCCCCCCCAATACCCCATTAACCCCTTCTGTGCCGCCGCCCTCCCCAGACGTGGACGAGTGTTCGGGCCCCCCCCGCTGCCAGCCCGGCCGCTGCCTCAACACCGCGGGCTCGTTCCGCTGCCTGTGCCCCCCCGGCCTGGTCCCGCCGCTGCCTCCCCCGCGCCTGAGCCGCCCCCCGCCGTATTTATTGTGTAGATCAAGAGATTTAAGGCGGCGGGGGGGGCGGCATTGTGGCCCTCGGGATGATGGCGGGGGGGGGGCACCTATGCGTGTGTCCCCCCTTGGCACCCGCTGTGCTCCCCCCTCTCAGTGTTGGGGGGTCGCGGGGGGGAGGTTTGGGGGACCCCCCCACCCCAACACAAACTGTTACAGAATAAAGGTTTTGTATAAAATGAGGGGGGTTTGTTTCGCCTCCCCCCGTGAGAAATGGACGGGCCGAGGGGAGGGGCGGGGCCTGGCGCTGAGGGGAAAAGGGGCGGCTTTGGGTCTAAAGGCGGGAAAAAGGGGGTTTTGGGGTCTTAAGGGATAAAAGGCAAGTTTTGAGGGCAAAAAAGGGGGAGTTTTAGGATCTTAAGGGTTAAAAGAGGAGTTTTTGAGAGGAAAAGGGGGGTTTTAGTAGGAAAAAGGAAGGTTTTGAGGAGAAAAAGGAGAGATTTGGGGATCTTAGGGATGAAAGGGGGCTTTTGAAGGGAAAAAGGGGGGTTTGGGGGGGAGTTTTGATCCAAAAAGTGAGGTTTTGGTGAAGTTTTGAGGCAAAAGTGGGAGTTTAGAGGAGATTTGAGGGGAAAAGGGGAGTTTTGGTGGAGTTTTGAGGCAAAAAGTTGAGTTTGAGGGAAAAAGGGCTGGGGTGAGGGGAAAAAAGAAGGATTTGAGGGGAAAAAGGGTTTTGAGGGTAAAAAGGGGAGATTTTGTGGTCTTAACTCCCTGCTAAGTAGAAGTTGATCACGCCACTGTTCTCAGTTCTACACAGAAGCATCCAACCTGCTTCTGACTTGCGGAAACAGCCTCTGTCACTCCAAGAGTGATAAGGAAGGATGTTTATTTGGCACGGTGGGGGCAGGGGGTGTATAAACTTGCCCACCCGACTGGGCAACTTGCTTGACTTATATTTGTTACCAAGTCACAAAATCATATGGTGACATTATCCACCTAGACAAAGACACAACCTGTCCCCGATTTGGCATGTAAATTAGGTCTTTTCTTCCTTTCCTTTGCGTGGTGTCTCCCGGTGATGGTCTTTGGTGCCTCGGGAGATGAAGGCTGATAAGTCCTGAGGCTTTCTCACCCCTGATCTTTGGGCAACTTGAGATATCACTTGGCCCCTTGCAGAACCGGTTTCTGCCCTCAAGGAAGTTGGAGGACCCGGGAGGTGTTGTGTGAGGAGATAACCACGACCTTTTTACAGCTCCTGTGTGAATTTATTTTGTCTGAAGGAATAAGCTTGATACTATTGCGATAAGTTAGTATAAGGTTTATTAGTACATGTTAGTATAAAGCTCTACATTACTTCAATAGCTTTGAAAAATCCAGTCCTCATAGATATATGACCCTTTAAAAACAGCATTTACAGGCATGTTGCATTATTGATGTATTACTGCTGAGAGAATTCAGGCAGAGTAGATGCTATTTATAGCTTTAATGATTTTTAGATAGCTTTAGCATCAGCAATTTTATAGTGTAGATGAGACCTGTGTTGGATGTGAAGTGATTCAGTTCAACCAGATAATGTTCAGCCAAGGAAGTGTTTCTTTATTAAACCTGCATTTCTTCTGCAAAATGTGTGACACACAGCAGTTTAGGCTACAGAAGTGGTGACCAAAAGAAAGCTTTACTAAGCCTAAATGCTGTGGTTTGTTCTGTGCTTTTTCTTATGACTTTGAGATGGAGATTGCTGAAACACAACTGACCTAATGATCAGTCAGAATAGAAATTCAAATGAGGTCTAGACTTTCTGATGCGTCTTTCTTTTGCATCGTAACAGAAAGGCGCATGTCTAAGGAGCAATCAGTTAGAAGACAGTTTGATATGAGTATGAGGAAGGAAAATGCACATTTCAGAAAAAAAAAGCATCCTGTTTTTTCCACTCATTGATACTAGGAACAGGCCAAGAGGAATTAATGTAAGGTGGTGTGATGGAAAAACAGTTTCCATAGCAACTTGGTTATTATTCAAAAGACCCCAACATACACATCCCCCGACTCATTTTCTCTCGCTAGCAACAGACAGGATGCTGTGGTCAACCTTATGACTAAGTTACACCAGGCAAGACTAAATCTCCCTTTGTTTGAAAAACAAGTTAACCACATCCTGAAGGGGAAATAAGGTTTTTCATATATTGACTGTTCTACTGATGGGTTTAAGACAGCTTCTACAGAGTGCATAGCAAGGTCAGTTTAATTAAGCTTTTCCAGGTTAGTCAGTCCCTACACACACCTAGATGACCCTCACTGTGTGAAGAGAAGTGAAATGTGCATGACAAACTCAAAACCAGCATAATACTTTAGTTCATCCTACAACCATACTGTGTATCAGGGGAAGCCATTCACTAGCAGATTGTTTTGATCATGATTTTGTGGCGTCACCCTGAACCTTTTTATCTTGCACTCCACACTTTGCAATCTCTCAGGCAAGACTCAGATTGGGAGTACCATTTCTGTGTCTCCATGAAAACCATGGAATGACATTTTCCTGGATAGTTCTCAGGAGTCCAAATGAGATGCAAAGAGATGATACAGCAGGTGAGTCACAGCATCTCTGGGGGACCGTGGGCTATTAGCATTGCAGCTGCTGTTGCAGGACTGCCATGGATGTCAAATGACAAAGAAGACGTAGGGTCTAAATCTTGTTCACCAGAAAAGGCTGTCATGTCAAACCATGACAAAGTGGTTTGGGAAGGACTTTTTTCCTTAATTCTTAAATCAGTGGATGGAGAGATGGAAACAGCCACTGTTAAAGTGATGTCACACTTCACATGCTTTGAGTAGTACACTTACAAGTGTGTATAAACCGCTTAGCTTTAACAGATGAATGCATGCAGTCTTTGGAAGTTACAGATGCCACTTGTGTGACACATTTCAGTTTTTCTTCTCCAAGAATCTTTGCTCATCATGTACACAGCATGCCTGACAACTTCTGTAATGCGATAAAGGTTTGACAAACCGTTACCAGGTTAATACTGCATTTGATCACAAAGTAGTGGATACACAGAAGCTGTTAAAAATACGTGTGTATTTGTTTTAGGATTCTTCTGTAGACCAAGAGAACACAAAGGCACAGTCAGTCGTTCTGTTAAGAGAAAACAACGAGTGTGATGCACTTGGGATCCTCCGCTATTTGCAGCAGGCAGAAGCTGAAGTTCCCCCAGAACTGCCTGGTTTGACTGCCAAGGTGCTAAAAGATGAAGAATACCAGAAATTGTCAAGGCCACTGTGTACCCATCTTAAAACATTTGGGGTTTGCAGGTAAGGAATTGCCAAGCTTTCTTACCACCCATACTGGTGTAGGAAGGTGGTATATGCTTCAGTGATGCTGCTTCTGTTTTCTTGCTCAATTTTCCTGTTGGATACTTTTATGAAACCATTTTTTGCTCATGACTCTTTTTCTTGTGGTTACTTTTGCATCAGTTTCACTCTTCTTAGGTACTGCTACGAAAATCAAAATACCAACATTTTCTGGAGACCAATCTCATGTAGCCTGACAGGATATCATAATTCATTATCATTCCTGCCCAAGTGTTCTTGAGGGAACTTCAGGCTCTTTTTTGATTAGTATTCTAGCCCATAATTGCCCAAGGCTTATGCTTTGCTCTCTCCTTTGTTGTCTTCTGTCCCTCCAGATTAGGTAAGTAGATGACTTCTCTGATCTGTGTCTAACTGGATTCTAACAGGGCCTTGGATGAAGCCCTCAGATATTCCTTCTCGTGTGGATGACCCTTGTTGCAAGTAACACAAAACTCAGTGTTAGTCTTTGTTTTATTCTGAAACTAGTTTCCTGGTGGATTTTGGTTTTGTTGTATAAACTTTTCCAACAAGAGCTTTTTGGCCACTTCTGTCTAATCTCTGATGGGGATGATTTCATTCCCCTTACGGACCCCCAGACCCCGGAGCCGTCTGATCCATGCTGTGATGGACTGCATCCTGGGGGACCCCAAGTAATGTTTATATATCTATCTTCTGCTGTTTTCCAATCTGAGGCTATTGTCTTGCACCCCCAATAACCACAATAATAGTGGCCTGGATAATTACAATAACTCTTCCCAGGGTTGGAAGCTGGGCACACATAGAATACTTTAGAGTTGGCTTCCGTTTCCTCCCAGCCTCTTTGAATATCGACAGGAATCAGTGAGACTAATGGCACAGTAAAATTCCAGTCTCCTGGAGAGGTTTGACTTTGGACTAGTTTAGATTCTTGTAGATTATATAGTTTCCAGAGCATCGGCTCATGGGGGTTTCCATCTGCTTGAGTTAAGATCAATATCAAAACTAACAGTATACCAGGAAAAACGGTATTTGTCAATTTTACCATTTTAAATATAATTTTACCAGTCCTAGGGAAGTTCGACCATGGTTGCTTTTGCATCCCATTGTTTTGGTTCCTTTCTCCACGGTTTGTTTCTCCTCTGCCTCGCCCGTCGACTCGATTGCTTCGAGCCACGGGGTATACCATCTTCTTGGCAGCAGGGAATTCTTCAGGAGAACAACTGTTTCGGGCTTTCTGCCTGTTTACATAGGCTTCCCTCTTCGCAGCTTTAACTAATGGGACAAAGCAAGACACAGTTAGCACTCCCCTTCTGCACTTTGTAAACAAGGTTTTTGCTACAAAAGGGAACTGGTTTGTTGGAATTGTTTTAACTTTGCTCAATGAAAGTTCTTTAGATTCTCCAATACTGTGTGCGAACTTTAATGTTCACAATGTGTCTACAGTTTATCCTGGCATACTTTACACCTAAAACAAGCAAATGGATAGCAATTGTGATTCATTTAATTCATATATCTTGTATATATATATTCATATCTTCTATATTCAATATTGTATGGTCACATAAGTTTAGCAATTTCCCTCAGCACACTTTGTATGTTTCCATATATAATAGATAAACAAA
Organism: Colius striatus; assembly: GCF_028858725.1. Taxonomy (NCBI): domain Eukaryota; kingdom Metazoa; phylum Chordata; class Aves; order Coliiformes; family Coliidae; genus Colius; species Colius striatus. The sequence continues at coordinate 292,720 of NC_084771.1, forward strand.
GAAAAAATTATTGCGAATATAAACAACAATACACACTTTACAGCAAAAGGTAACTCAGCAAAATAATCAAATAAAGTCTCTATCATTGTATTATCTTGTTGTCCTGGTTATCAGTTATCCTGGTGTCACCTGGAGTACTGATTACTTTCCAGTGGGGTCTTGTCACTGGACCTTTAATTCGACTGGCATGAGTCCATCCACGCTCAGCAGTCCGAACAGCCGTTTCTGTTGCAAGCAAAACAAGATAAGGTCCCTCCCAATTGGGTTTTAGGGTTTCTTCCTTCCACACTTTAATCAATATCCAATCGCCAGGTTTAACATTGTGAATTTTTAGGTCTAATGGGGGTCGTTGCACAATCAATCCATGTTCCCAAAGCTCTTTACGATGTTCTGCTAATTGCGAAACATGTTCATTAATTACACGATCTCGAATTAAAACATTTGTTTGTGGGCTTTCAATTCTATAGGGCATTCCATACACCATTTCAAATGCTGATATTCCTACATCTGCTCGGGGCCTGGTTCTGAGAATTAATAGTGCCATAGGTAGGCACTTAATCCATGATAATTTAGTTTCTATCATTAATTTAGTCAAAGTAGTTTTGATTTCTCCATTCATCCTTTCAACCTTTCCCGAACTTTGTGGATGGCATGGTGTATGGTATTCCCACTTAATACCCAAGTTTTCTGTTAGATCTCTAACAATTTTTGACACAAAATGTGTTCCTCTGTCTGAGTCGATTACATCAGGTACTCCATATCGAGGTATAATGTGTTCAAGTAACATCTTAGTAACTTGGTTAGCAGTTGCCTTTCAGGTAGGAAAAGCCTCAACATAATGTGTTAAATGATCCACCATTACTAATAAATATTTGTAACGCCCTACCCTAGGTAGTTCAGTAAAATCCACTTGTATGTGTGAGAAGGGTCTGTATGCTGGGGAACGTCCTCCAAGAGGTTTTTGTCTCATGTTGTTTCGATTTACCCTTTACCCTGATTCTTAGTTTCTCACATGTAGCAAACTTAGAGCCCTTGTAAGAGTTTACAAGGTTTTTTGAGCATACACTTTATGAAAAAAGAATGCTACAATTAAGGAGATGTTTTCATGATTGATATTACTGACTGTGTGTTTCGTTTGAACACAGAACCAATAGTGTTTGTAATATGTCTGCATTCCTGTGACTGTCTGTAGTGGGTCTGGGATGGTAGTGATTTTCCATAGCAGCTCCTGCAGTGCTGTGCTTACTGTTGATATCAATATTATGACTACCGCTCGCACAGCATCAGGGCTGTCCCTCCAGCACTCCTTCCCCCACCTTCACCAATAGCTGTGGGTGGGCATGATCTTGGGAGGGACTATGGCCAGGACAGCTGACCCAGGCTGACCAAGGAGATATTCCATACCATATGACGTCAGCTCAGTAATATAAACTGCGGGAGAGGAGCAGGAAGGGGAGGCGAGATTCATTTCTGGCCTTCCCAAAGCAACCGCTACGCGTACCGCAGCCCTGCTTCTCGGGAGGTGGCCGGACATTGCTGCTGATGGGACGTAGAGAGGAACAGCTTTATCTGCTTCTGCTTTGCTTCCCGCGCGCGTGGCTTTGCTGCTTCTTTATTAAACTGCTTTTATCTCAACCCACGAGACTCCCATCTTATTTCCTCCCCTTCCCTGGCTTGCTGAGGAGGTGGGGGACAGAGTGGTGTGGTGGGCACCTGGCATCCAGCCAGGCTCAAACTACCACACCTACTTACCACTGTAGTTGGGGTATGTGTACCTGCTTTCTTGTAGTGTCCACACGCAGTGGCATAACTTCTATTGGCAGCCTGTGTGTTTTCAATGGGAACTGAGCAGCCCAAGTGCAGGAGATTGGAGATAAGTCCCACGGGAAAGCAGCTGCAAATGTGACACAGTGCAAGATGATAGACTACAATGGGACCTACTTACCACTATAGGTGGAGTCTGCCTTCCTGCTTTCTTGTAGCTCCCATACTCAGTGGTAGAGCTTAACCGACAACATGTGTTATTTCAATGGGAGCTGAGGAGTCCCAGTGAGTGGGAATGGAGATAGTTCCCTCAGGAAAGCAGCTGCAAATGTGACACAGTGCTGGCTAATAGACTACATGGGGACATCACAGCACACGTGGGCACTGCAATGGGGTTCAGTGACATTGCCACACATGTGGCACTGCAGAGAGACTCTGTGACATCACAGCAGATGTGGGCATGGCAAAAGTGCTCTATAACATCACATCACCTCTGGACACTCTAACAGTGCTCTGTGCCATCACAGCACATGTGGGTACTGCATCCAGGCTGTGTGACATCATAGAATCCTAGAATGGTAGGGGTTGGAACGGACCATTAGATATCATCTAGACCAACCCCCTCCTCCAGAATCAAGTTCACCTAGATCAGGTCGCACAGGAACGTGTCCAGGCTTATGCTGAAGTCCTCCAAGGAAGGACACTCCACAAGCCCTGTGGGCAACCTGTTCCAGTGCTCTGTCTTCCTCTTCCGCGGACGTTTGACAGCACAGCACAACTGAACACTGCAAGAGTGCTCTGTGACATCACAGCACAGGTGCGCACTGCAACAGGAGTGTGTAATACAACAGCCCATCTGGGCTTTGCAGCGGCGCTGTGTGACATGACAGCACTTTTGGGCACTGTAGCAGTGCTCTAAGACTTCACATCATATCTAGGCACTGAGACGGGTTTCTGTGGCATCACAGCAGACGTTGTCACTGCAACAGTGCTCTGTGACATCACAGCACAACTAGGTACTGCAACATGGCTGTGTGACACTGCAGGAGATGTGGGCATTGCAGAGGTTGTGCTGTGTGTATTGCATCACAGCACATCTGGGCACCACTACACTGCTCTGTGACATCATTGCTTATCTAGGCACTGGAATGGGGCTCTGTGACATCACATCACATCCGGACACTGCGGCAGTATTCTGTGACGTCACATCACCTTTGGCCACAGCAACAGTGCTGTGTGACATCACAGGACGTCTGGGCACTGTAGCAGTACTCTAAGGCTTCACATAATATCTAGGCACTGAAACAGGACTCTGACATCACAGCACATCTGGGCACTGCAACAGTGCTCTATAACATCTTATCTCAACTGCACACTGCTACAGTGTTCTGTGACATTACAAGACATCTGAGCACTGAATCACTGCTGTGATATATAACAGCATCACTAGACACTGGCACGGTGCTCTGTGACATCACAGCACATCTGGGAAAGGCAGCAGTGCTCTGTGACATCACAGAACATGTGCACAGTGCAACAGGACTGTGTAACACAACAGCACATCTGGGCTTTGCAGCAGGACTGTGTGACCTTACAGCACATCTGGGCACTCCAATAGTGCTCTGTGACATCACAGGACGTCTGGGCACTGGACACACACTGCTCTGAGACTTCACATAGTATCTGGGCACTGAAAAGAGACTCTGTCATCACAGCAGACGTGGGCACTGCAACAGTGCTCTGAAACATCCTATCACAAGAGGACATTGCTACAGTGCCTGTGAGATCACAGCACAAGTGGGAACTGCAGTGGTACTCTGTGACATCACAGCACATCTGGGCACTGCAACAGTGCTCTGTGACATCATAGCACATCTGGGCCCTGCAACAGGGCCGTGTGACATCACAGCACATCTGGGCATTACAAGGGGGTGTGTGAAATCAGAGAACATCTAGGCACTACAACAGGACTGTGTGGCATAGCAGTACATGTGGGCATTGCAGAGGATGTGCGGTGTGCATCGCATCACAGCACATCTGGGCAGTGCTACACTGCTCCGTGACATCATAGCATATCTAGGCACTGGAACGGGGCTGTAGGACATCACAGAAAATCTGGGCACTCCAACAAGAGTGTTTGACATCACATCCAGACACTGCCGTGAGGTTCTGCGACGTCCTAGTACTAGGCAGTGCAATAGTGCTCTGTGACATCACAGCACATCTGGGAAAGGCAACAGTACTCTGTGACATCATAAGACGTGTGCACTGCAATAGGACTGTGTAACGCGACAGCACATCTGGGCTTTGCAGCAGGGCTGTGTGATATGACAGCACATCTGGGCACTGCAATAGTGCTCTGTGACATCACAGGACGTCTGGACAATGGACAAACAGTGTTCTGAGATTTCACATAGGATCTGGGCACTGAAATGAGACTCTGTGACATCACAGCAGACGTGGGCATGGCAACAGTTCTCTATAACATCACCTCTGGATGCTACAACAGTGCTCTGTGACATCACAGCACATCTGGGTACTGCATCTAGACTGTGTGACATCATGGAATCCTAGAGTGGTAGGGGTTAGAAGGGACCATTAGAGGTCATCTAGAGCAACCCCCTCCCCCAGAATTCAGTTCACCTAGATCAGGTCGCACAAGAAAGTGTCCAGGCTTGTGCTGAAATCCTCCAAGGAAGGAGACTCCACAAGCCCTCTGGGCAGCCTGTTCTGCAGGGTTTCTTTTTCTTTGTGCAGGGGGTCTTCTTTGTTGCGCGAAACGGGAGTGACCAGACACCAATCTGATGTGCATCAGCTCCAATTTATTGTCACATCATCATCACTTCTATACTTTTTCCAAATGCTTTGTACCTGCCACAATTCATGGCAAATAGTTAATACTAAGCATCACGCACTATGCATAAGGCTTCAAAGTTTCATTTTAGTAACAACTTAAACACCAACCTCACTGTGTTTAAACACCATCCTTATTGTGCTTAAAACATCAGCCTTATTGTGTCTAAAATATCACCCCATCTGTTCGGCCTTCAGTTAGTTTTCTCTCACACTATGTTTATGCTTACCTTACGTTTAGTTACCTTTATATTACTGTTAGTTACATATGTTACCATTTATTAGTCAAGTACAGTCAATCATACAATGCTAAATTGAATACTATATTCAGTCCTCTAACAACGCTTGGTTTAATGTCCTGTCCTATCTTCTTGCTTTGACCTTGTTTCTGTTACAATCTGCTGTTTCGGTTTTCCCCTTGCTCAAGCTTGCCATGGATGTGGATGAGGAGGTGCAAGCCGGTCCATCACAACTTTATCCGTCCATAATTAACCTCAACTCCCATTGAAAAAATACAAACTGTCGGTAGAAGTTATACCCCTGCGTATGAGAGCTACTAGAAAGCAGGAAGGAAGACCCCAGCTACAGTTGCACGTAGGTCCCATTGTAGACTATCAGCCAGCACTGTGTCCCATTTGCAGCTGCTTTCCTGTGGGAGCTGTCTTCAGTCCCACTCATTTGGACTGCTCAGCTCCCATTGAAAAAAATACATGTTGTCGGTTAAGTTATACCACTGCGTATGGGAGCTACAAGAAAGCAGGAAGGCAGACCCCAGCTACAGTAGTAAGAAGGTCCCCATGCAGTCTATCAGCCAGCACGGTGTCACATTTGCAGCTGCTTTCCTGTGGGAGCTATCTTCAATACCACACTCTTTGTCTCCTCATCTCCCATTGAAAAAATACATGTGTCTGTTAAGTTACAGCACTGCATATGGGAGCTACAACAAAGCAGGAAGGCAGATCCCACCTATGTGGGGAGTTTTGTGGAGACTTGGCTAGAGAAAAGAGGACGTGATAGAATACAGCTGGTTAGGCAGTAAGCATTAAGCGATAAGATAGTGGACTCCTGCTCAAGGCCGTGAGACCCCACTGGAAAGTAATCAGTACTCCAGGTGACACCAAGATAACCCTGAAAAGATAACGTAATGATAGAGACTTTATTTGATTATTTTGCTGCGTTACCTTTTGGTATAAAGTGTATTGTATTTTATATTTGCAATAATTATTTCTTTGTTTATCTATTATATGGAAGCGTACAAAGTGTGTGGAAGGAAATTGCTAAACTCATACAACCACATCATATTGAATATAGAAAATATACTGATGTAAATAATATATATATATACAATCTAGAGATAAGAATTAGGTGTAATGATTGAAATTGCAATTGGTATCCATTTGCTTGTTTTAGGTGCAAGGTATGCCAGGATAAATGGTGAATGTGGATACTCTCCAATAGGAGTTTGCACACAGTGTTGGGAAACCACTCCAACGAACCAACCCCCTTTGTAGCTGAAATCCTGACTATAAAGAAAAGTGCTAACTGTATCTTGCTTTGTCCCATTAAAGCCTATGTAAATAGGTAAAAGGCCCTAAAACAGCTGTCTCCTGAAGAATTCCCTTGCTGCCGAGAAGATGGTACACCCCGTGGCTCGAAGCAACCGAGTCGACAGGCGAGGCAGAGGAGGAACAAACGGTGGAGAAAAGAACCAAAACAATGGGACGCAAAAGCAACCATGGTCGAACTTCCCTAGGACTGGTAAAATTATACTTAAATTGGTAAAATTGACAAATACCGTTTTTCCTGGTATACTGGTGGTTTTGCTATTGATACTAACTCAAGCAAATGGGAACCCCCATGAGCCAATGCTCTGGAAATTATATAACTTACAGGAAAGTAAGCTTATACAAAATCGAAACAGTTCGGAAGGAAATTGGAATTTTACTGTACATTTATTTTCACTGATAGCCTTTGAAGCACAAGGGTGCTTCGGGAACACATGTCCCAACAAGAGTAAAGCTCAAGCGCAATGCAAGGCATGGTACGTATGCCCAGCATCAAACCCGGGAAAAAGTTATTGTAACTACCCAGGGCATTATTACTGTGGTTATTGGGGATGTGAAACCATAGCTTCAGACTGGGAAGCTGTCAGAGACCAGCTCTTTCCAGGACGATGAAGGACAGGCGAACCACTGCTCTTTGAACAAGTGACAGTTTATTGCTTCTTCTTATGCTCTTTTTATAGTCAGTACATATCGCAAAGGTCATCAGTATAGGTTAACAAACAATATGAGTACGGGTACTTTCTATATGCTACAAATCAATCAAATGTTATCTACAAAATTTATGGTACTGTTTACTACATTTTTGTGATACATGTTCCGTGACTACAAGACATCTGGTGTCGTTATCATTGTTGTGTATACAGGATGTTTTTGCTTAAATTAGGGGCTTTGTTTAAGGAGCCAACCCTTTCAGGCAGGCTTCCTTAGAAAAGATTAACCCTTACCAGGCAAATCCTTTCGAGGGCCATTCTACCCTTTCAGGCAGATTGGTCTCATCAGTCTTCCATAGAGTATTTTGAAGGGACTTAATGTCTCCTTAGTCCTCAGTTTGGTTCTTGTTCGCAACAAGGCTAGAGGTTGTAACAGAGGCCAGGCTAGTCCGGTTTCTCGGCACAATTTTTCAATCCGTAGTTTAAGGAAGTGGTTCATCTTCTTTACCTGGCCCGTTGCTTGGGGTCTTTAGGGAGTGTGCAACTGCCAGTCTATCCCCAGAACCCGACTAATTTGTTGGGTTATTTTGGTCACAAAATGAGGGTCTCCGTCTGAGGATATTACTGCTGGGATCCCAAATCTCGGTATTACTTCATGTAGTAAAGCCTTAGTTACCTCTTTAGCCTTGTTTGTTTGGCAAGGGAATGCTTCTGGCCATCCTGAAAAGGTATCAGTTAGTACAAGTAGATATTGGAACCCCCTTTTTCTTTCAAGTTCTGAAAAGTCAATTTGCCACCACTGTCCAGGGGAAGTACCCTTCCCACATCTCACATTGTTGTGTTTCTTGTTTGATGGTTGTGTACAAGTTATAGGCGACAATGCGTTTGCTCAGATACTTACGTAGGGCTTTGACTCCCCAGTGAGACTTTCTATGTTCAACCAGGATTATAACCCAAAAGTAACGTGCTCGGCACCGCTACTGTCACCTGTGCTGGTGTAGCCCAACCGTTGTTCTCTGGTTTTCCCCCTAAATCCTGAATCGATTTCTGGTCTTCTTTTGAATGGTTAGGAATTTGGTTGATTGGGATTTTTCCATCCGGAATCAGAGAGGGTATCTCTGCTGTACCTTTTTCAGCTGCTGTCTTTGCTTCCTGATCTGCCGCCGAATTGGCTACTTCTTGTGCAGTTGTTCCGTTTTGGTGAGCTTTGTAATGCATAATCGCTACTTGCTTTGATAACTTTAGCCATGCTAAAATATGCACGGTACCGGTACAGCAATTCTGCAAGCAATTATATACCACACACGTTGCCCCCGCTGTCCCAGCGAGGAGCGCCCAAGTTACCGTACCAGCGAACTCGCTAATTCCCCAGGGGCGAGCAGTATCGCTCCCTCACCCGGGCGCAAGGGGTACTTATACCCCCCTTTACAACTTACAGGGTCTTGGTGATCTCCGCTACTCCCCGTCACAGCGTGAGGTGTCCCATACGCGGCTTATGGACTCATCCCCTATACCCCTGCAGGCTTCCCAGTTTACGTTCCCGGCCCGCTTGCCGGTCGGTCTCTTCCCCTGCAGCGATGGGATGAGGATGGGAGACTCTCTGGAGAAACAGTCTGGTGGCGCACCCAGAATGTCCCACGCCCCGCCCGGTCCAGCAGCCGGGCCGAGAGGGTCTCCTGCCTGGCTCGCCAATTGACGTGCGGAACAAACTCTACAACACGGTGAAGGGTTATGAACCAGGTATGTATTGCGCCGGTGGGTGCGAGGGAGATCATTCTGCCCAGCTCGTGCACCTTCTTGTATAACAAAGGGCTACGTACAGGGTACAGGTAGGGGTACGCAGAAGTGCCTATTACATATTTATGACCTATCCCCGCTTCGTATTGTGGTGTAAGGCTCCTTCCGGTTTGTACTGGTGCAGCGTCTCCACTAGATTTCCATGCCACGGTGTCAGAGACCAGCTCTTTCCAGGACGATGAAGGACAGGCGGACCACTGCTCTTAGGGCAAGTGACAGTTTATTGCTTCTTCTTATGCTCTTTTTATAGTCAGTACATATCGCAAAGGTCATCAGTATAGGTTAACAAACAATATGAGTATGTATATTTTCTATATGCTACAAATCAATCAAATGTTATCTACAAAATTTATGGTACTGTTTACTACATTTTTGTGATATATGTTCCGTGGCTACAAGACATCTGGTGTCGTTATCATTGTTGTGTATACAGGATGTTTTTGCTTAAGTTAGGGGCTTTGTTTAAGGAGCCAACCCTTTCAGGCAGGCTTCCTTAGAAAAGATTAACCCTTACCAGGCAAATCCTTTCGAGGGCCATTCTACCCTTTCAGGCAGATTGGTCTCATCATTTCACCCTTTTTTCTTTTTATTCAGTATGTATTGTAGCGGGAACGTGTTGTGTAGCCATTAATTGTAATTTTTTAGTTTTTATTCTCGTTTGTTTTATCATATCATACATTAAACGAAATATGCAAGGTAATACTACAACTAGGACAATTATGCATAAAGTTGCTCCTATAAGGCAATAGATTCCTTTATAAAATGAGGATAAGGATGGAAAAGAAGCTTTTAAAACACTAACAAAATCATGAGCACGTTGGGCGAGAGGCAACTGCAATCTTTCTATATTTTGTAAAGAGAGAATTTCTCCATGCAATAGTTTTAAGTTAATTGAAGAGTTGGCATTATTCCATATTATGCTAAGCCAATAAGCAAAGATCTGTAATGATGACCAATAGTCAAAATCATGTTGTTGTCGTCGAGGTTGTCGTGGTGTCAGCATTAGGTGTTGAAACCTCTTTCGGAACTTGCCTATTTTCGTTTTTGGCATGTCGAACACAGCGTTCCGGAATCCACCGAGGTACAGGCTCATCTGTTGGGAAAATACAAACATACCCTCTACCCCATAATAGAACTGGGTCAGGGCCTCTCGTGGATCCATCAATAGGATCTTTCCATAATACTGCAGGTTTCTGCTGAGCTGGGGATTGCCAATGACGATCAGCAGCCGAAAGGCCAGCTGCATCGAGAGTAAAAAAGTTTAAAACAAAAAGAGCATGATTTAACAAAGACAAAGGAGTGTCCTTAATCCCCCATGTCCCCGTTTTTAATTTCTTTAATTGTGTCTTCAGAGTAAGGTTAAAGCGTTCAATCATGCCTTGACCCTGTGGATTATAAGGAATCCCTGTTTTATGTGTTATAGAAAAATGAGCACAAAATTTTGAAAATTTAGCACTAGTATATGCTGGGCCATTATCTGTCTTGATAGTCTTTGGTATACCTAAGACTGAAAAACAGTGTAACAAATGTGAAATTACTTGTGCGGTTGATTCTCCAGACAAAGGAGTGGCTACTGCAAAATGAGAAAAGGTATCAAGGGTTACATGGATATAAGAGAGGCGGCCAAAAGAAGGATAATGAGTAACATCCATCTGCCAGAGATCATTAGGTAAAAGACCTCGAGGATTAACTCCATAATGAGGAACTGGTAAAAAAGAAACACACGAAGAACATGTTCGAACAATTTCTCTAGCTTGTTCTCGAGAGATATGGCACATACGTTGTAGAGTAGCTGCAGGTAAGTGATGCAGAGAGTGCAAACGCTGGGCTTCTGCAACAGTAGCAACAGTAAAACGAGTTAACAAATCAGCCTGATTGTTGCCGTGACTCAAAGGTCCAGGTAATTTAGAGTGACTACGAATGTGTCCTACAAAAAGAGGTGCATCTCTTATTATTAAGAGAGATTGAATCAGACCAAAATATCGTTGTATAAAAGAAACTTTAGAAGCTATGACAGGAACTGTTTCTAAAAATTGTAATGAAGTGACAATGTAACGACTGTCAGAATAGATATTCAAAGGCTCAGAAAATTTCAACAGTGCTTGATAAATTGCATATAATTCAGTCATTTGTGCAGAAACATTCTCTAATTTCCAAACAAATTGGTCTGTAGGAGTATACAGGACTGCTTGTCCATTAGATGATCCATCTGTAAAAACAGTCAATGCTCCCATTATAGGAGCTCATTAACGACCCTAGGAAAAGCTAAAGAATGATAGGTAGCAAAACTAAGAATTTTATCAGAAGGGAACTTTTGTGTTATTTCTCCAGGAAAAGCAGCTAAGGCTACAGCAAAATCGTCTACAGTGGCCATCAGCCAAGTAATTTGAGCAGGTGTGTATGGAATTCCAATTACTGCCGGTTCTTTCCCAAGATGAGTAATACATAACTTTCGTCCTTGTTTAATTCGTTCTGCTATCTTTTGAGGATATGAAACAAGAACTCCTTTTGCAGAGTGAGATCCATGTATCCAACACAGAACACCGTCTTGATACAAGACTCCTGTAGGAGTCATTACTGTAGGCAAGATATATAAAAAGAAAGACTTTGTTATGTCTGCATATTGTAATTGAGCATTTTCTATGGCCTTTTCAACCAATCGAAGAGCTTGTTTTCCCTCTTCTGTTAACTTGCGAGGAGAGGTAGGATCAGGGTTTCCCTCAAGTATTTTAAAAAGAGGATGCAAATCGGCTGTTGTTAACTTAAGAAAAGATCTGAGCCAATTAATGTCTCCCAAAAGTTTTTGAAAATCATTCAAGGTTTTTAAAGAATTTGTTCGTATGGCAATTTTTTGTGGCATAAAAGATTTAGGATATAGTTGAAACCCCAAATATTGAAAAGGATATGATTTCTGTACCTTTTCTTGTGCTATTTTCAAACCATGTTTAGTTAACATCTGTTCAATATGAGCATAAGCATGTTGCAACTTATCGATAGATGAGGCTGCTAAAAGGATATCATCCATATAATGGATACAAAGAACATCAGGAAATTGTTGTCTAGTCGCTTTTATACTTTCATGAACAAATTTTTGACAAAGAGTAGGACTATTAGCCATTCCTTGAGGCAATACTTTCCATTGGTAGCGTTCCATAGGCTCACTAAAATTTATGGATGGAATGCTAAAAGCAAATCGACATTTGTCATCTGGATGTAAGGGGATAGTGTAAAAACAATCTTTTAAGTCAATAATTATTTTTTCAAAATTTTGAGGAATGGCAATAGGACTGGGTAGACCAGGTTGTAACGCTCCCATGGTACACATTGTTTTATTGACTTCTCTCAAATCCTGGAGAAGTCGCCATTTCCCCGACTTCTTTTTTACAACGAAAATAGGTGAGTTCCATGGTGATGTGGAAGGTTCTATGTGACCTAATTGTAATTGTTCCGCTACTAATTGACGAGCAGCTTGCAATTTATCTTTAGTTAGAGGCCATTGATCAACCCAAACAGGTTGATCTGATTTCCAACAGATTTTATCTGCATACATAGTTACTGATAAATTTATCAGATTAACTGCTAGGCGTATAAAGGTATGCACCCATTTGTGTCAAGATATCTCGGCCCCAGAGGTTAAGAGGCAAGCTTTCTAGTACATATGGTTGAATGGTACCAGAGTGTCCCTCTTTGTCTGTCCAACTTAACAACTTACAGCTTTGAAGAGGCAAATTTGCAACTCCAATTCCTTTTAGATCAGCTGAAGCATGCTGTAAAGGCCATTCTTTTGGCCATTGTTTTAAAGTCATTACCGATACATCTGCTCCGGTGTCCAAGAGTCCTGTAAAATTTTTACCATCAATTGTTAACTGAAGTTCAGGTCTCTGATGATTGATGGGCTGTAAAAGATAAACGTCAGTAGATCCAAAACCGCCTGTTCCCCGAATGTGGGAATCAGCTTTTCCTATAGATGAAACATAAGGAATTAAAAGCAACTGTGCAATCTTTGTTCCTGCAGGTAGATTAAAGACAGAAGTTTCAGATTGTAACATAACTTTTAACTCTCCTTCATAATCACAATCAATTAGTCCTGGTATAACTCGCAATCCTTTCATGCTCAGACTACTTCGTCCCAATACCAAACCGCATGTTCCCGCAGGTAATGGGCCATATATCCCTGTTGGGATAGCTTGTGCCCCCATTTCAGGTGTTAATACGAAGTGGGAGGAGGAACACAGGTCCAGTCCGGCACTATGACTGGTGGCTCGGTGGAGTTGTGAAATGGATTGTTTAGCTGGTGCTCTGAGGTTTGCACCTGCACAGGATACATCCCCTGTTTGTTTGGGTGGGCCCGGGGCAAGCCCATTGAGAAGTTTCCCGACTGTAAGGAATTGCCGTTCTTATCATATTTAGATCGGCATTCATTAGCCCAATGATTATCCTTTTTGCATTTTGGGCATAAACCTGGATTTTTTCCATTATTACTTGGAATCTTTTTATTAGGACATTGACGTACTTGATGCCCCATTTGTCCGCAATGAAAACAGCTACCAGGAGGGCCTGCAACCCTTCTGTTTTTCTTAAATTGCATTGCAGCTAAAACTTGCTCAACAGGTTTGCCCTGTTGTGCTGCGGCAGTGACTATGCCTTGAATATATCCAGAGCTAACATCAGAACATAATCTGATATAGTCATTTAATGTTGATTTATTTTTCCAAGGTCTTAATATGGATTGACAGATATTATTAGCATTTTCAAAAGCTAATTCCTTAACTAAAATCATAGCTGAATCGGTGTCTTGTATGAGCCTAGATGAAGTTTGTAACAAACGAGATACAAAATCATGATAAGGTTCATCTGGTCCCTGTCGGACTTTAGTTAATTCTTCCCTAGACGTTCCATGTCTAGGTAGCCCTTTCCAGGCTTTCAAACCAATTTCTCGAATGGCATCATATGTCGCAGCAGGGTAAGTTAATTGTTGTGCCAGATCAACATGTGGTCCTGTGCCAGCTAACATTTCATGAGTAATTCCTTGTTGGCGAAAGTGTGGTTTTTGAGAATAATCATAACAGGAATCCATAAAATCTGTAAGCCATAACAAATATTCTCCTCCCGTTAAGGTAGCTTTAGCTAAGCCTTTCCAGTCCCATGGGGGAAGAACTTCAGCTGCAATGGTCTCTAGAATAGCAATAGTATATGGTGCAGTTGCACCATATTGAGCAGCAGCTGTTTTCAATTCTTTAAGATTCTTAAATGTAATGGATGTATATGTAGCAATTCTAACGTTGGCTTGAGTAGGGTGAGGAGCATATGTTATAGGATAAGCATGCAATATTTTTGAAAACCCACTCACATCTTCACCTTGTTGTTTAGCTTGTAGCAATGATAACTGTAAGGGTGAGTGAGGTGATATTTGATGGTATATGTCAGGAGGGGGCGGACGTCTACCAGCTTCTATTGCTGGTAAAACAACAGGTTCCTTTTTTAAAAGTGTTTGCTGTTTCTTCAATTTAAAAGGCGTATTAACAAACACTTGATCATCTTCATTATGATACTGAGCAGCTTCTTTTTCTAATTCAGCTTCCTCATCGGAGGATAATTCTTCAGATAATTCTATAGGTCTCAAGGCGCTCTTGCTTTGTTTTAACGGTCGGCATTTTTTACCTCCCGTATTTGAGTACATAAGAAAGGGATTTTTAAATTTAGATTCCTGAATATCTTTTTGTTCATTATTGATTATTGATGGATATTCAGGTGGAGCAGAGGGTTGTGAATCGGGATTAGTAAGAGCAGAAGGTTTTAAACCTGAATCCGCTGAACGAGATCGAGGACGTGTTTGTCGTTGCCATTTATCATATTCAGTATCACCTTGTAAACATTCTTTAATTAAAGTCCATAAAGGAAAAGCATCTATAGGGATCTTATCAGGGCCATTAGCAGCATAATAGCTTTTAATGTTTTCACCAACCTTATTCCAGGTTTCCAAGTTAATAGTGCCTTTATTCGGAAACCAAGGACACACAGTGTCTATAAATTCTAAAAATCCACCCACTTGCTTGGTGGTTACAGATATATTTCGACTTTTTAACAATGTCTTGACCATAGCTACAAACAGCTGTCTTTCCGTACTATGTACATGTCCCATATTTTAAATTGTAAATGCTGAATATGAGGGAGCCCTACCGTTGAGTCACGAGGTTCAGTTTGGACCCCCTTGCTTTCTAAGACACCTTATAGAAAGGGCTTAGGTGCGGCTGGATCCAGACTTAGTCTCAGACTTGGTCAACGGAAAATCTAAGACAAAAAAGGGATTTTTGTTTTTATTTTACTGAGATAAATTTCTACTTTCTTATATTTTACACCTTCCTAGTAGTTCTGCCCCCCTTTATTTCCCCTTTTCCTTACCGCGGTTCTGTTGATTCGGAGGCAGCTCACCCTGGTCAAAGGCAACCGAGTTTCCCGGGTTTCGGCACCATTTGTCAGAGACCAGCTCTTTCCAGGACGATGAAGGACAGGCGGACCACTGCTCTTAGGGCAAGTGACAGTTTATTGCTTCTTCTTATGCTCTTTTTATAGTCAGTACATATCGCAAAGGTCATCAGTATAGGTTAACAAACAATATGAGTATGTATATTTTCTATATGCTACAAATCAATCAAATGTTATCTACAAAATTTATGGTACTGTTTACTACATTTTTGTGATATATGTTCCGTGGCTACAAGACATCTGGTGTCGTTATCATTGTTGTGTATACAGGATGTTTTTGCTTAAGTTAGGGGCTTTGTTTAAGGAGCCAACCCTTTCAGGCAGGCTTCCTTAGAAAAGATTAACCCTTACCAGGCAAATCCTTTCGAGGGCCATTCTACCCTTTCAGGCAGATTGGTCTCATCACCACGGAGCAGAAGGCAAGTAATTCTGTTTTCCACATTCCGAGTCCTTCTTCTCTGCAGCTGTCTGCCCTCCAGCTTCTTTGTTTTCAGCATTCGGGGTCTTCAAGGCCTCTACTGGTTCGAAATCCAGTGAGCTGAGGTTTCTTATCATGGTGTTATTTTACAGTGAATCGTGTCTTTCTCATTTTCTGATTTTCCCTTTATTCTGAGTAATAATACTGAATCCTGCAGCAGCGCTCGGAGGTCCTGACTCTGGCCAAGTCTTTGTTACGCTTGACTGTTTTTAACTGATTCCTGCCAGAAAGATGTTGGGAGCTGTGGGTACACGAGGCTGCGCAGGGCGGGAGCAGGGAGTGCTGCCTGGGGCAGGTGGGGGCAAGGAATGGCCAGGGGCTTGTGGCAGGGATGTGCCCTCCAGCTGTGGGGGCTGTAGGGTGCCCACGGAGGGATTTGGGGGAGAAAACAAGGGTCAGAGGAGCCCTTCTCGCTCTCTGCGACTACCTGAAAGGAAGCTGTAGCGAGGTGGGAGTGGGTCTGGTCTCCCCAGTAGCAAGCAATAGAACGAGAGGAGACGGCCGCAAGTTGCACCAGGGGAGGTTCAAGCTGGATCTGAGGAGGAATTTCTTTGCTGACAGGGTTGTCAGGCGTTGGAGCGGCTGCCCAGGGAGGTGCAAGAGTAACCGTCCCTGGAGGGATTTCAGAGCCGGGTGGATGTTGCACTACGCGAAGTGGGCTGGTGGGCGATAGGGCTGGGACAAAGGCTGCGCTCGACGAGCTTCGAGCTCTCTTCCAGCTGAAACCGTTCTGTGACTCCGTGCTGCTGGGTGTGGGGTGGGCAGAGGGGGGCTGGGCTGGGCCGTCCACTGGGACCCCCACCAATGGCTGGAGCGGTAGGACGTAGCCCAGGCTGTGGCTCTGACCGGGGTGGTTTGTCCTTCTGCTCCCCAGGGGAGGCCTGGCGCCTGGAGGATGACTTCACACATCCACCCTGCGACCCCCAGCTCGGCACGGCCGTGCAGGACGCTCCCTTCAGCTGCTTCCGCACCTGCTCCTTCTACACGAGGAAGAGCCCGTCTGTGGATAAGAAACCGCATGGGTGCCCTCAGCTACGCCCCGCACCCCGCTGAGAGCGAGGCCGAGCGCGTCAAAGCCAAGCTCGGGCGGCAGTTTGTGAGTATGAGGCTGTGCAGCCCCACTGCCTTCACACACACACACAAACACGCAGCTTCCTAACAGCACCCACAGGGCACAGCTCTCTTGATGTGCAACGTAACCTCAACAGCAGAAAAAGAGGCTTTTCCAGCTTGGTGGAGGAGCTGGAGGCAGCAGGTTGAGTTTGGTTGTGCTGCGGCAGAGTCCTGCCTGGCCTGGGGAGTGCCTGGCTGTCCACATCCCACCGGGCTGTGCTGGCGCTGACTGGCTCTTACCCAGCTGAGTGATGCCTGGGATCAGTGCCTTGCCTCCGAGTACTGCTCTCTAAGGTAGCAACCAAGTAGGAACTGAGTTTTCCTGTCCTTGTCCCCACGTATATGAGCAACTGAGTCTTTTCAAGGGTTCAAGCAGATTGGCTCAGTGAGGGGCAGGGGTGAGCAATGAGACCTTGGGGCAGCTCAGCCCTTTTTTGTCCCTTCAGGGCGTCTCGGTTGCAGGATGGGAGGGCCACGTCAGGCGTGTGCTACAGCTACAGGATACTGATCAATGTTCAGTGGGCTTTGCTTCTCCTCTTTCCCAGAGGCACCTGATACGGGGATACACGTGGCTTTCCTCCTGCTGCGTTACTGGCCTCGGCCTTGTAATGAGGGCTCGGGTGTCCTGCTGCTGAAAAGAGCTCGGTGTTGGTTAAAAATGGTAACTAGACTACTCCTCTGACTTTAATGGTGGTATATATCTGAAAGTTACAGAATTTGGTTGATAATTCGAGTGCTTTATTGAATGTACTTTGTGTACACAGTATAAAAATACATATTTCTCGTCTAAGAATTGGAATATTCTTCTGAATGTATGAAAGGTAACTTTCTGAAACTAAAAGGATTTGACTGATAATTCGAGGACATGTTTGAATTTACTGTGTGTACACAATACAACATACAGAATTTGTGCCTGACAACTAGACTACTCCTTTGAATTTAATGCAGGTATATATCTGAAAGTTATAGAATTTTCTGATACTTGGAGAGCTTGGTGGAATATAATTTGTGCACACAGTATAAACATACGGAATTCTCGTCCAAGGCTTGGAGTATTCTTCTGAATTTATGACAGGTAGCTTTCTTAAAGTGATAGGATTTGACTGATAATTGGAAGACTTGATTGATTTTACAGTGTACACAAATTTACACATACAGAATTTGTGCTTGATAACTAGACTACTCCTCTGAATTTAATGCTGGTATATATCTGAAAGTTAAAGAATTTTGGCTGTTAACTTGAGGACTTGGTGGAATGTATTTTGTGCACACAGTATAAAAGATACAGAATTGTTTTCAGAGAATTGGAGTATTCTTCTGAATTTATTATAGGTAGCTTTCTGAAACTGAAAGGATTTGACTGATAATTGGAAGCTTTGATTCATTTTATAGTGTGCTGAGATTTACACATAAAGAATTTTTGCCTGATAACTAGACTACTCTTCTGAATTTAATGCTTGTATACATCTTAAATTTGCAGAATTTGGCAGATAATTCGAGGTCTTGGTGGAAAATAGTCTGTGTACACAGTAGAAATAGATAGAATTCTTTCTAGAGAATTGGAGTATTCTTCTGAATTTATGACAGGTAGATTTCTGAAAGTGAAAGGATTTGACTGATAATTGGAAGCGTTGATTGATTTTACAGTTTGCACAGATTTAGACATACAGAATTTGTGCCTGATAACTAGACTACTCACGTGAATTTTTTGCTGGTATATATCTGAAAGTAAAAGAATTTGGCTTGTAATTGGAGGGCTTGGTGGAATGTACTTTGTGCACAGAGTAGAAAGGTACAGAATTATCACTTGAGAATTGGAGTATTCTTCTGAATTTATTACAGGTAGCGTTTTGAAACTGAAAGGATGTGACTGATAATTGGAAGACTTGATTGATTTTACAGTGTGCAGAGATTTAGACATACAGAATTTGTGCCTGATAAGTAGACTACTCCTCTGAATTTAATGCTTGTATGTATCTGAAAGTTACAGAATTTTGTCTGGTAATTGGATGGCCTGGTGGAATGTACTTTGTGCACACAGTATAAAAGATAGAGAATTCTTTCCAGAGAATTACAGTATTCTTTTGAATTTATGACAGGTAGCTTTCTGAATCTGAAAGGATTTGACCGATAATTGGAGGACATGGTTGAATTTACTGTGTGTACACAATACAACATACAGAATTTGTGCCTGACAACTAGAGTACTCCTCTGAATTTAATGCTGGTATATATCTGAATGTTGCAGAATTTGGCTGATAATTTGAGTACTTTGTGGAATGTACCTTGTGCACACAGTATAAAGATACAGAATTTATTCCAGAGAGTTACAGTATTCTTCTGAATTTATTACAGGTGGCTTTCTGAAACTGAAAGGATTTGACTGATAATTGGAAGACTTGATTGATTTTACCGTGTGCACAGATTTATATATACAGAATTTGTGCCTGATAAGTAGACTACTCCTCTGAATTTAATGCTGGTATATATCTGAAAGTTAAAGAATTTTTTGATTATTGGAGGTCTTGGTGGAATGTACTTTGTGCACACAGTATAAATATACAGAATTCTTTCCAGAGAATTGGAGTATTCTTCTGAATTTATGACAGGTAGGTTTCTGAAACGGAAAGGATTTGACTGATAATTGGAAGCTTTGATTGATTTTACAGTTTGCACAGATTTAGACATACGGAATTTGTGCCTGATAACTAGACTACTCACGTGAATTTTTTGCTGGTATATATCTGAAAGTAAAAGAATTTGGCTTGTAATTGGAGGGCTTGGTCGAATGTACTTTGTGCACAGAGTACAAAGATACAGAATTATCATTTGAGAATTGGAGTATTCTTCTGAATTTATTACAGGTAGCTTTCTGAAACTGAAAGGATGTGACTGATAATTGGAAGACTTGATTGATTTTACCGTGTGCACAGATTTATATATACAGAATTTGTGCCTGATAACTAGACTACTCCTCTGAATTTAATGCCTGTATATATCTGAATGTTACAGAATTTGACTGATAATTGGAGGGCTTGGTGGAATGTACTTTGTGCACACAGTATAAAAGATAGAGAATTCTTTCCAGAGAATTGGAGTATTCTTCTGAATTTATGACAGGTAGCTTTCTGAATCTGAAAGGATTGACTGATAATTGGAAGACTTGACTGGTTTTACAGTGTGCATATATTTACACATCCAGAATTTGTGCATGATAACTAGACTACTCCTCTGAATATAATGCTGGTATATATCTGAATGTTACAGAATTTGACTGATAATTGGAGGACTTGGTGGAATATATTTTATGCACACAGCACTCGGCGCTGCCACCCAGTGGCGGAAATCGAGATCGCAGCCCGGGAGCCGCGCGGCGCTGCCACCCAGTGGCGGAAAACGAGATCGCAGCCCGGGATCCGCGCGGCGCTGCCATCCAGTGGCGAGAAACGAGATGGCAGGCTTTAATCTGCGTTTCATCTGTTTGTTGTGCCTTTCTCTTCTACCTTTTCCCTACCGATTTTCTACCGGTTTTCTGCCTTTCTTCTGTATTTCTCCTGCCTTACTTCTTGCTTTCTGCCACGTTTTAGTGCCGTTGCTCAGCCTTTGAACTGCCGTTTTTCCTGTCGTTTCAAAATTCGTTTCCAACGTTTTCTGTCTCTCTTCTGATATTTTTTTCCGCCGTTCTCCTGCCTCTCTTCTGTCCTCCCTCTGCCTTCTCTCAGCCTTTTCTCTGTGCGTTTTCTGCTTTTTTCCCGCGGTTTTCTATATTTTCCTGCCACTTTTCTGCCTTTCTTCGCCAATTTCTTCTCCCTGATCGCTCCCTCGCTTCCGCCTTTAATCTCCCTTGCTTCTGGGTTTTTTTTCTGCTTTTTTACTGCCGCTTCTTTGGGTTTTTTCTGCTTTTTTTCGAATTTTTTCGGCTTTTTTACCTGCCGGCCAATCGGAATCGCGCGTCGCCCGTTCCCGGTTCACGTGGCCGCCCGTGGCCAATCGGAAAGCGGCGTCGGTTCGTCCGCCATCTTGAATTTCTCGGCCAATGGGACTCGCGCGTCGGTGTCGCTTAGCAACGCCCGAGCCAATCGGAACGTCGCGTCTTCTCGCGGCCATCTTGAATTTTTCGGCCAATCGGAATCTCCCGTCGGCGTCGCTTAGCAACGTCCGAGCCAATCGGAAGGCCGCGTCCTCTCGCGGCCATCTTGGATTTTTCGGCCAATCGGAATCGCGCGTCGCCCGTTCCTGCTTCACGTGCCCGCCCGCGGCCAATCGGAAAGCGCCGTCGTTTCGCCGCCATTTTGAATTTCGCGGCCAATCGGAATCGCGCGTCGCCGTTGCCCGGCAACGCCGCCGCCACTCGGAACGTTGCGCTCGCCGCTGCCACCCGGTGGCGAAAAGCCATACCGCAGCTTTTTTTAAGCTCTCTCTCCTGCCGGGTGCCGCGCGCGCCAGCAGCCAATCAGAAAATTCCCGCCGTTTTCGCCGCCATTTTGAACGCCATTTTCTCTTCTCGGCGCGGGGGAGAGGAGACTTTCCCAGCCCGATCTGAACCGCAGCTGGACGCCTGAGAGGTACGGGCGTGTTGCTCCACCGACCGTCCCTCCGCTCGGGCTGGTGTGTGCTGATGGGCTCTGGCTCGTGAGGTGGGACACTGTTTGTACATGAACAATGAGGGGACACAGTGTGGGCACAGGGATGGTGAGGGACATGGTGTGGGCACAGGGATGTTGTGGGACATGGTGTGGGCACATGGATGGTGAGGGAACACAGTGTGGGCATATTTAAGGTGGGGGGACACGGTGTGGGCACAGGGACAATGAGGGGACACGGTGTGGGTACAGGGATGGTGAGGGCACACTGGGCACAGGGACAATGAGGGGACATGGTGTGGGCACAGGGATTGTGTCGGACATGGTGTGGGCATAAGGATGATGTGGGACAAGGTGTGGGCACAGCGATGGTGTGGGACATGATGTGGGTACAAGATTGGTGTGGGACACGGTGTGGGCACAGGCACAATGAGGGGACACGCTGTGGGCACAGGGATGGTGTGAGACACAGTGTGGGCACAGGGACGGTGAGGGGACATGATGTGGGCACAGGAACAATGAGGGTCCCATCCCAGTCTCATCCCACCCCTGGAGTCCCATCCCAGTCCTATCCCATCCCACCCCTGAGGTCCCACCCCTGGGGTCCCATCCCATCTCAACCCTTTGGTCCCATCCAGTCCCATCCCATCCCATTCCATCCCACCCCTGGGGACCCATCCCACCCCTGGGGACCCATCCCACCCCTGGGGTCCCATCCCACCGCTGAGGTCCCATCCCACCCCTGGGCTCCCATCCCATCCCACCCCTGGGCTCCCATCCCATCCCACCCCTGGGCTCCCATCCCACCCTTGGGGCCCCATCCCATCCCACCCCTGGGGTCCCATCCCACCCCTGGGGTCCCATCCCATCCCCTCCCATCCCACCCCTGGGGACTCATCCAACCCCTGGGATCCCATCCCACCCCTGGGGTCCCATCCCATCCCACTCCTGGGGACTCATCCCACCCCTGGGGTCCCATCCCAACCCTCTGATCCCATCCAGTCCCATCCCAACCCTGGGGTCCTATCCCACCGCTGAAGTCCCATCCCTGGGGTCCCATCCCAAACTCAGGGTCCCAGCCCACCCTTGGGGTCCCAGCCCTGGGGTCGCATCCCACCCCTGCTGTCCCATCCCAGTCTCATCCCACCCCTGGAGTCCCATCCCAGTCCTATCCCATCCCACCCCTGAGGTCCCACCCCTAGGGTCCCATCCCATCCCAACCCTGGGGTCCCATCCAGTCCCATCCAATCCCATTCCATCCCACCCCTGGGTTCCCATCCCAACCCTGACGTCCCGTCTGAACCCTGAGGTGCCATCCCATCCCACCCCTGGGGACTCATCCCACGCCTGCGGTCCCATCCCATTCCATCCCACCCCACCCCTGGCATCCCATCCAGTCCCATCCCACCCCTGGGGTCCCATACAGTCCCATCCCACCCCTGGGGTCCCATCCAGTCCCATGCCATCCCACCCCTGGGGTCCCATCCCACCCCTGGGGTCCCATCCCACCGCTGAGGTCCCATCACACCCCTGGGCTCCCATCACATCCCATCCCACCCCTGGGGTCCCATCCAGTCCCATCCCATCCCACCCTTGGGGTCCCATCCCATCTCACCGCTGGGGTCGCATCCCACCCCTGGGGTCCCATCCCAGTCTCATCCCACCCCTGGAGTCCCATCCCAGTCCTATCCCATCCCACCCCTGAGGTCCCACACCTGGGGTCCCATCCCATCCCAACCCTGGGGTCCCATCCAGTCCCATCCCATCCCATTCCATCCCACCCCTGGGGTCGCATCCCACCCCTGGGGTCCCATCCCATCCCACACCTGGGATCCCATCCCTTCCCACCCCTAGGGACCCATCCCATCCGACACCTAGGGACCCATCCCACCCCTGGGGTCCCATCCCAACCCTTGGGTCCAATCCAGTCCCATCCCATCCCACCCCTGGGGTCCCATCCCACCGCTGAGGTCCCATCCCACCCCTGGGCTCCCATCCCACCCTTGGGGCCCCATCCCATCCCACACCTGGGATCCCATCCCATCCCACCCCTAGGGACCCATCCCATCCGACCCCTAGGGACCCATCCCACCCCTGGGGTCCCATCCCAGTCTCATCCCACCCCTGGAGTCCCATCCCAGTCCTATCCCATCCCACCCCTGAGGTCCCACCCCTGGGCTCCCATCCCACCCTTGGGGCCCCATCCCATCCCACCCCTGGGGTCCCATCCCACCCCTGGGGTCCCATCCCATCCCCTCCCATCCCACCCCTGGGGACTCATCCAACCCCTGGGATCCCATCCCACCCCTGGGGTCCCATCCCATCCCACTCCTGGGGACTCATCCCACCCCTGGGGTCCCATCCCAACCCTCTGATCCCATCCAGTCCCATCCCAACCCTGGGGTCCTATCCCACCGCTGAAGTCCCATCCCTGGGGTCGCATCCCAAACTCAGGGTCCCATCCCACCCTTGGGGTCCCAGCCCTGGGGTCGCATCCCACCCCTGCTGTCCCATCCCAGTCTCATCCCACCCCTGGAGTCCCATCCCAGTCCTATCCCATCCCACCCCTGAGGTCCCACCCCTAGGGTCCCATCCCATCCCAACCCTGGGGTCCCATCCAGTCCCATCCAATCCCATTCCATCCCACCCCTGGGTTCCCATCCCAACCCTGACGTCCCGTCTGAACCCTGAGGTGCCATCCCATCCCACCCCTGGGGACTCATCCCACGCCTGCGGTCCCATCCCATTCCATCCCACCCCACCCCTGGCATCCCATCCAGTCCCATCCCACCCCTGGGGTCCCATACAGTCCCATCCCACCCCTGGGGTCCCATCCCATCCCACCCCTGGGGTCCCATCCAGTCCCATGCCATCCCACCCCTGGGGTCCCATCCCACCCCTGGGGTCCCATCCCACCGCTGAGGTCCCATCACACCCCTGGGCTCCCATCACATCCCATCCCACCCCTGGGGTCCCATCCAGTCCCATCCCATCCCACCCTTGGGGTCCCATCCCATCTCACCGCTGGGGTCGCATCCCACCCCTGGGGTCCCATCCCAGTCTCATCCCACCCCTGGAGTCCCATCCCAGTCCTATCCCATCCCACCCCTGAGGTCCCACACCTGGGGTCCCATCCCATCCCAACCCTGGGGTCCCATCCAGTCCCATCCCATCCCATTCCATCCCACCCCTGGGGTCGCATCCCACCCCT
Source organism: Colius striatus (assembly GCF_028858725.1). NCBI lineage: Eukaryota > Metazoa > Chordata > Aves > Coliiformes > Coliidae > Colius > Colius striatus. The sequence goes on from NC_084771.1 coordinate 317,219, forward strand.
GGGGTCCCATCCCATCCCACACCTGGGATCCCATCCCTTCCCACCCCTAGGGACCCATCCCATCCGACCCCTAGGGACCCATCCCACCCCTGGGGTCCCATCCCAACCCTTGGGTCCAATCCAGTCCCATCCCATCCCACCCCTGGGGTCCCATCCCACCGCTGAGGTCCCATCCCACCCCTGGGCTCCCATCCCATCCCACCCCTGGGCTCCCATCCCACCCTTGGGGCCCCATCCCATCCCACACCTGGGATCCCATCCCATCCCACCCCTAGGGACCCATCCCATCCGACCCCTAGGGACCCATCCCACCCCTGAGGTCCCATCCCAACCCTTGGGTCCAATCCAGTCCCATCCCATCCCACCCCTGGGGTCCCATCCCACCGCTGAGGTCCCATCCCACCCCTGGGCTCCCATCCCATCCCACCCCTGGGCTCCCATCCCACCCTTGGGGCCCCGTCCCATCCCACCCCTGGGGTCCCATCCCACCCCTGGGGTCCCATCCCACCCCTAGGGTCCCATCTCACCCCTGAGGTCCCATCCCACCCCTGGGGTCCCATCCCACCCCTGGGGTCCCATCCCATCCCACTCCTGGGGACTCATCCCACCCCTGGGGTCCCATCCCAACCCTCTGATCCCATCCAGTCCCATCCCACCCCTGGGGTCCCATCCCACCGCTGAGGTCCCATCACACCCCTGGGCTCCCATCACATCCCATCCCACCCCTGGGATCCCATCCAGTCCCATCCCATCCCACCCTTGGGGTCCCATCTCATCTCACCGCTGGGGTCGCATCCCACCCCTGGGGTCCCATCCCAGTCTCATCCCACCCCTGGAGTCCCATCCCAGTCCTATCCCATCCCACCCCTGAGGTCCCACACCTGGGGTCCCATCCCATCCCAACCCTGGGGTCCCATCCAGTCCCATCCCATCCCATTCCATCCCACCCCTGGGGTCGCATCCCACCCCTGGGGTCCCATCCCATCCCACACCTGGGATCCCATCCCTTCCCACCCCTAGGGACCCATCCCATCCGACCCCTAGGGACCCATCCCACCCCTGGGGTCCCATCCCAACCCTTGGGTCCAATCCAGTCCCATCCCATCCCACCCCTGGGGTCCCATCCCACCGCTGAGGTCCCATCCCACCCCTGGGCTCCCATCCCATCCCACCCCTGGGCTCCCATCCCACCCTTGGGGCCCCATCCCATCCCACACCTGGGATCCCATCCCATCCCACCCCTAGGGACCCATCCCATCCGACCCCTAGGGACCCATCCCACCCCTGGGGTCCCATCCCAACCCTTGGGTCCAATCCAGTCCCATCCCATCCCACCCCTGGGGTCCCATCCCACCGCTGAGGTCCCATCCCACCCCTGGGCTCCCATCCCATCCCACCCCTGGGCTCCCATCCCACCCTTGGGGCCCCGTCCCATCCCACCCCTGGGGTCCCATCCCACCCCTGGGGTCCCATCCCACCCCTGGGGTCCCATCTCACCCCTGAGGTCCCATCCCACCCCTGGGGTCCCATCCCACCCCTGGGGTCCCATCCCATCCCACTCCTGGGGACTCATCCCACCCCTGGGGTCCCATCCCAACCCTCTGATCCCATCCAGTCCCATCCCACCCCTGGGGTCCCATCCCACCGCTGAGGTCCCATCACACCCCTGGGCTCCCATCACATCCCATCCCACCCCTGGGGTCCCATCCAGTCCCATCCCATCCCACCCTTGGGGTCCCATCTCATCTCACCGCTGGGGTCGCATCCCACCCCTGGGGTCCCATCCCAGTCTCATCCCACCCCTGGAGTCCCATCCCAGTCCTATCCCATCCCACCCCTGAGGTCCCACACCTGGGGTCCCATCCCATCCCAACCCTGGGGTCCCATCCAGTCCCATCCCATCCCATTCCATCCCACCCCTGGGGTCGCATCCCACCCCTGGGGTCCCATCCCATCCCACACCTGGGATCCCATCCCTTCCCACCCCTAGGGACCCATCCCATCCGACCCCTAGGGACCCATCCCACCCCTGGGGTCTCATCCCAACCCTTGGGTCCAATCCAGTCCCATCCCATCCCACCCCTGGGGTCCCATCCCACCGCTGAGGTCCCATCCCACCCCTGGGCTCCCATCCCATCCCACCCCTGGGCTCCCATCCCACCCTTGGGGCCCCATCCCATCCCACCCCTGGGGTCCCATCCCATCCCACACCTGGGATCCCATCCCATCCCACCCCTAGGGACCCATCCCATCCGACCCCTAGGGACCCATCCCACCCCTGGGGTCCCATCCCAACCCTTGGGTCCAATCCAGTCCCATCCCATCCCACCCCTGGGGTCCCATCCCACCGCTGAGGTCCCATCCCACCCCTGGGCTCCCATCCCATCCCACCCCTGGGCTCCCATCCCACCCTTGGGGCCCCATCCCATCCCACCCCTGGGGTCCCATCCCACCCCTGGGGTCCCATCCCACCCCTGGGGTCCCATCTCACCCCTGGGGTCCCATCCCACCCCTGGGGTCCCATCCCATCCCCTCCCATCCCACCCCTGGGGACTCATCCAACCCCTGGGATCCCATCCCACCCCTGGGGTCCCATCCCATCCCACTCCTGGGGACTCATCCCACCCCTGGGGTCCCATCCCAACCCTCTGATCCCATCCAGTCCCATCCCACCCCTGGGGTCCCATCCCATCCCATCCCACCCCTGGGGTCCCATCCAGTCCCATGCCATCCCACCCCTTGGGTCCCATCCCACCCCTGGGGTCCCATCCCATCCCACCCCTGGGGACTCATCCCACCCCTGGGATCCCATCCCATCCCAACCGTGGGGTCCCATCCAGTCCCATGCCATCCCAACCCTGGGGTCCCATCCCACCCCTGGGGTCCCATCCCATCCCATCCCATCCCATCCCACCCCTGGGGTCCCATCCCAGTCTCATCCCACCCCTGGAGTCTGATCACATTCCTATCCCATCCCACCCCTGAGGTCCCACCCCTGGGGTCCCATCCCAACCCTGGGGTCCCATCCAGTCCCATCCCATCCCGTCCCATCCCACCCCTGGGGTCCCATCCCACCCCTGGGGACTCATCCCACCCCTGGAGTCCCATCTCATCCCATCCCATCCCACCCCTGAGGTCCCATCCCATCCCAACCCTGGGGTCCCATCCAGTCCCATCCCATCCCAACCCTGGGGTCCCATCCCACCCCTGGGGTCCCTTCCCACCCCTGGGGTCCCGTCCCAGCCCTTGGTGCCGCAGGGTACCGCTGGGGTTGCCAGGGTTGATGATGCACAGCACCCGTGTGCAGCAGTGCCGGCGACCCTCGGCCAGCGCCCACCACAGCTCACTCAGCGCCAGTGCCCAGCACCGTTCCTCGTCCAGGTAGTAGCCGAGCTGCACGGCCCCCAGCTCGGCGATGGTGGCCGAGTACAGCGGGTACTGCAGGATGGGCATCAGCACCCGCGTGCGAGAGGGCGCCCAGCCCGTCACCAGCAGCTTCAGGATTGTCTGAGGGCATTGGCATGGCATGATGGAGGGCGACGGGGGGCTACGGACACGACGGGGGGGGACACGGGGATGGTGAGGGGAGAAGGGGGTGGTGATGGGACACAGGGATGGTGAGGGGAGAAGGGGAAGGTGAGGTGAGAAGGGAATGGTGAGGGGACTAAGGGATGGTGAGGGGACACGGGGCTGTTGAGGGGACACAGGGCTGGTAAGGGGACAAGGGGATGGTGAGGGGCACAGTGTAGGCATGGGGATGGCGAGGGGACACGGAGGTGGTGAGGGGACAAGGGGTTGGTGAGAGGAAAAGGGGTTGTTGAGGGGACACGGGGATGGTAACGGGAAAAGGGGATGGTGAGGGGACACGGGGGGGTGAGGGGACACGGGGGGGTGAGGGGACACGGGGGGGGTGAGGGGACACAGGGATGGTGAGGGGAGACGGAGATGGTGAGGGGAGAAGGGGAGGGTGAGGGTACAAGGGGGTGGTGAGGGGACATGGGGCAGGTGAGGGGCGGGGGGCGTGAGGGCACACGGTGGTGGTGAGGGGAGAACGGGATGGTGAGGGGAGAAGGGGATGGTGAGGGGACATGGGGCTGGTGAGAGGACAAGGGGATGGTGAGGTGCACGGTGTGGGCACAGGGATGGTGAGGGGATACGGGGGTGGTGAGGGGAGAAGGGGGTGGTGAGGGGACACGAGGGGGGTGAGAAGGGGTGAGGGGAGTAGGGGGGGTGAGGGGACAAGGGAGTGGTAAGGGGACATTGGGTAGGTCAGGGGACACGAGGGTGGTGAGGGGACACGGGGCTGGTGAGGGGAGAAGGGGATGGTAAGGGAAGAAGGGGATGGTGATGGGAGAAGGGGGTGGTGAGGGGCACAGTGTGAGCACAGGGATGGTGAGGGTACACGGGGGGGGGTGAGGGGAAACGGGGATGGTGAGGGGAGAAGAGGGTGGTGAGGGGAGAAACAGTTGCTGAGGGGACACGGGGGGTTAGGGGACACGGGGGTGGTGAGGGTAGAAGGGGAAGGTAAGGGTAGAAGGGGACGGTGAGGGGACACGGGGACGGTGAGGGGACAAGGGGACGGTGATGGGACACGGGGGTGGTGAGGGGACATGAGGAAGGTGAAGGGAGAAGGGGGTGGTGAGGGGACACGGGGACGGTGAGGGGACACGGGGATGGTGAGGGTACACGAGGGGGTGAGGGGACACGGGGGAGGTGATGGGACAAGGGGGGGTGAGGGGACATGCGGCTGGTGAGGGGAAACGGGGGTGGTGAGGGGAGAAGGGGATGGTAAGGGGAGAAGGGGGTGGTGAGGGGAGAAACGGTTGCTGAGAAGACACGCGGGGTTAGGGGACATGGGGGTGGTGAGGGGAGAAGGGGAAGGTGAGGGGACATGGGGATGATGAGGGGAGAAGGGGGTGGTGAGGGGACAAGGGGTTGGTGAGGGGACATGGGGGTGGTGAGGGGACATGGGGGGGTTGAGGGGACACGGCGGTGGTGAGGGGACATGGGGCGGGTGAGGGGACATGGGGGGGTTGAGGGGACACGGCGGGGGTGAGGGGAGAAGGGGGTGGTGAGGGGACAGGGGGGTGGTGAGGGGAGAAGGGGGTGGTGAGGGGACACAGGGACGGTGAGAGGACACAAGGGTGGTGAGGGCACATGGGGGTGGTGAGGGGACACGGGGGGGTGAGGGGAGAAGTGGACGGTGAGGGGAAAAGGGGCTGGTGAGGGGACATGGGGCTGGTGAGAGGACACGGGGGGTCGAGAGGGGACACTGTGGTGATGAGGGGACCTGGGAGTGTTGAGGGGAGAAGGGGATGGTGAGGGGACACGGGGACGGTGAGGGGAGAAGGGGATGGTGAGGGGACACGGGGGGGGTCAGGGGACAAGGGGACGGTGAGGGGACAAGGGGACGGTGAGGGGACACAGAACGGTAAGGGGACACGGGCGTGGTGACGGGACACGGGGATGGTGAGGGGAAAAGGGGCTGGTGAGGGGAGAAGGGGGTGGTGAGGGGACACGGGGACGGTGAGGGGAGAAGAGGTTGCTGAGGGGCCATGGGGCTGGTGAGCGGACCTGGGGGGATGAGCGGACACGGAGGGGGTGAGGGGAGAAGGGGGTGGTGAGGGGAGAAGGGGGGGTGAGGGGACAAGGGGGTGGTAAGGGGACATTGGGTAGGTCAGGGGACACGAGGGTGGTCCCAACCCTGGTGTCCCATCCAGTCCCATCCCACCCCTGGGGTCCCATCCCATCCCATCCCATCCCATCCCACCCCTGGGGTCCCTTCCCATCCCATCCCTGAAGACTCATCCCACCCCTGGGGTCCCATCCCATCCCACCCCTGGGGTCCCATCCCATCCCAACCCTGGGGTCCCATCCAATCCCATCCCATCCCACCCCTGGAGTCCCATCCCACCCCTGGGGTCTCATCCCACCCCTGAGGTCCCTTCCCACCCCTGGGGTCCCATCCCATCCCACCCCTGGGCTCCCATCCCAACCCTGGAGTCCCATCCCACCCCTGAAGTCCCATCCCTGGTGTCCCATCCCAACCTCAGGGTCCCATCCCACCCCTGGGGTTCCACCCCTGAGGTCCCATCCCAACCCTGGGGTCCCATCCCATCCCACCCCTGGGGACCCATCCCAACCCTGGGGTCCCAGCCAGTCCCATCCCATCCCACCCTTGGGGTCCCACCCCACCCCTGGGGTCCCATCCCACCCGTGGGATCCCATCCCTGGGGACTCATCCCACCCCTGGGGTCCCATCCCAACCCTGGGGTCCCATCCAGTCCCATCCAATCCCATCCCATCCCACCCCTGGGGTCCCATCCCATCCCAACCCTGGGGACCCATCCCACCCCTGGGGTCCCAACCAGTCCCATCCCACCCCTGGGGTCCCATCCCAACCCTGGGGACTCATCCCATCCCACACCTGGGGTCCCATCACATCCCATCCCAACCCTAGGGTCTCATCCCACCCCTGGGGACTCATCCCATCCCACCCCTGGGGTCCCATCACATCCCATCCCACCCCTATGGTCCCATCCCCTCCCAACCCTTGGGTCCCATCCAGTCCCATGCCATCCCACCCCTGGGGTCCCATCCCATCCCATCCCACCCCTCGGGTCCCATCCCATCCCACCCCTGGAGACCTATCCCATCCCTGAAGTCCTATCCCTAGGGTCCCATCCCAACCTCAGGGTCCCATCCCACCCCTGGGGTTCCTCCCCTGAGGTCCCATCCCAACCTTGGGGTCCCATCCCAGTCTCATCCCACCCCTGGAGTCCCATCCCAGTCCTATCCCATCCCACCCCTGAGGTCCCACACCTGGGGTCCCATCCCAACCCTGGGGTCCCATCCAGTCCCATCCCATTCCATCCCACCCCTGGAGTCGCATCCCACCCCTGGGGTCCCATCCCAGTCTCATCCCACTCCTGGATTCCCATCCCAGTCCTATCCCATCCCACTCCTGAGGTCCCACCCCTGGGGTCCCATCCCATCCCACCCCTGGGGTCCCTTCCCATCCCATCCCTGAAGACTCATCCCACCCCTGGGGTCCCATCCCATCCCACCCCTGGGATCCCATCCCATCCCAACCCTGGGGTCCCATCCAGTCCCATCCCATTCCACCCCTGGGGTCTCATCCCACCCCTGGGGTCTCATCCCACCCCTGAGGTCCCTTCCCACCCCTGGGGTCCCATCCCATCCCACCCCTGGGCTCCCATCCCAACCCTGGAGTCCCATCCCACCCCTGAAGGCCCATCCATGGTGTCCCATCCCAACCTCAGGGTCCCATCCCACCCCTGGGGTTCCACCCCTGAGGTCCCATCCCACCCCTGGGTTCCCATCCCATCCCACCCCTGGGGTCCCAACCAGTCCCATCGCACCCCTGGGGTCCCATCCCAACCCTGGGGACTCATCCCATCCCACCCCTGGGGTCCCATCCCATCCCACCCCTGGGGTCCCATCCCACCCCTGGGGTCCCAACCAGTCCCATCCCACCCCTGGGGTCCCATCCCAACCCTGGGGACTCATCCCATCCCACACCTGGGGTCACATCACATCCCATCCCAACCCTAGGGTCTCATCCCACCCCTGGGGACTCATCCCATCCCACCCCTGGGGTCCCATCACATCCCATCCCACCCCTATGGTCCCATCCCCTCCCAACCCTTGGGTCCCATCCAGTCCCATGCCATCCCACCCCTGGGGTCCCATCACATCCCGCCCCTGGGGTCCCATCCCATGCCATCCCACCCCTCGGGTCCCATCCCATCCCATCCCACCCCTGGAGACCTATCCCATCCCTGAAGTCCTATCCCTAGGGTCCCATCCCAACCTCAGGGTCCCATCCCACCCCTGGGGTTCCTCCCCTGAGGTCCCATCCCAACCTTGGGGTCCCATCCCAGTCTCATCCCACCCCTGGAGTCCCATCCCAGTCCTATCCCATCCCACCCCTGAGGTCCCACACCTGGGGTCCCATCCCAACCCTGGGGTCCCATCCAGTCCCATCCCATTCCATCCCACCCCTGGAGTCGCATCCCACCCCTGGGGTCCCATCCCAGTCTCATCCCACTCCTGGATTCCCATCCCAGTCCTATCCCATCCCACTCCTGAGGTCCCACCCCTGGGGTCCCATCCCACCCCTGGGGTCCCTTCCCATCCCATCCCTGAAGACTCATCCCACCCCTGGGGTCCCATCCCATCCCACCCCTGGGGTCCCATCCCATCCCAACCCTGGGGTCCCATCCAGTCCCATTCCATCCCACCCCTGGAGTCCCATCCCACCCCTGGGGTCTCATCCCACCCCTGAGGTCCCTTCCCACCCCTGGGGTCCCATCCCATCCCACCCCTGGGCTCCCATCCCAACCCTGGAGTCCCATCCCACCCCTGAAGGCCCATCCCTGGTGTCCCATCCCAACCTCAGGGTCCCATCCCACCCCTGGGGTTCCACCCCTGAGGTCCCATCCCAACCCTGGGGTCCCATCCCATCCCACCCCTGGGGACCCATCCCAACCCTGGGGTCCCAGCCAGTCCCATCCCATCCCACCCCTGGGGTCCCACCCCACCCCTGGGGTCCCATCCCACCCATGGGATCCCATCCCATCCCTCCCATCCCACCCCTAGGGTCCCCTCCCATCCCACCCCTGGGGTCCCATTCCATCCCCTCTCATCCCACCCCTGGGGACCCATCCCAACCCTGGTGTCCCATCCAGTCCCATCCCATCCCACCCCTGGAGTCCCATCCCACCCCTGGGGTCTCATCCCACCCCTGAGGTCCCTTCCCACCCCTGGGGTCCCATCCCATCCCAACCCTGGGCTCCCATCCCAACCCTGGAGTCCCATCCCACCCCTGAAGTCCCATCCCTGGTGTCCCATCCCAACCTCAGGGTCCCATCCCACCCCTGGGGTTCCACCCCTGAGGTCCCATCCCAACCCTGGGGTCCCATCCCATCCCACCCCTGGGGACCCATCCCAACCCTGGGGTCCCAGCCAGTCCCATCCCATCCCACCCCTGGGGTCCCACCCCACCCCTAGGGTCCCATCCCACCCGTGGGATCCCATCCCATCCCTCCCATCCCACCCCTAGGGTCCCCTCCCATCCCACTCCTGGGGTCCCATTCCATCCCCTCTCATCCCACCCCTGGGGACCCATCCCAACCCTGGTGTCCCATCCAGTCCCATCCCACCCCTGGGGTCCCATCCCATCCCACCCCTGGGGTCCCATCCCACCCCTGGGGTCCCATCCAGTCCCATCCAATCCCATCCCATCCCACCCCTGGGGTCCTATCCCATCCCACCCCTGGGGTCCCATCCCACCCCTGGGGTCCCATCCCAACCCTGGGGACTCATCCCATCCCACACCTGGGGTCCCATCACATCCCATCCCAACCCTAGGGTCTCATCCCACCCCTGGGGACTCATCCCATCCCACCCCTGGGGTCCCATCACATCCCATCCCACCCCTATGGTCCCATCCCCTCCCAACCCTTGGGTCCCATCCAGTCCCATGCCATCCCACCCCTGGGGTCCCATCACATCCCGCCCCTGGGGTCCCATCCCATCCCATCCCACCCCTCGGGTCCCATCCCATCCCAACCCTGGAGTCCCATCCCACCCCTGAAGTCCCATCCCTGGTGTCCCATCCCAACCTCAGGGTCCCATCCCACCCCTGGGGTCCACCCCTGAGGTCCCATCCCAACCCTGGGGTCCCATCCCATCCCACCCCTGGGGACCCATCCCAACCCTGGGGTCCCAGCCAGTCCCATCCCATTCCATCCCACCCCTGGAGTCGCATCCCACCCCTGGGGTCCCATCCCAGTCTCATCCCACTCCTGGATTCCCATCCCAGTCCTATCCCATCCCACTCCTGAGGTCCCACCCCTCGGGTCCCATCCCACCCCTGGGGTCCCTTCCCATCCCATCCCTGAAGACTCATCCCACCCCTGGGGTCCCATCCCATCCCACCCCTGGGGTCCCATCCCATCCCAACCCTGGGGTCCCATCCAGTCCCATCCCATCCCACCCCTGGAGTCCCATCCCACCCCTGGGGTCTCATCCCACCCCTGAGGTCCCTTCCCACCCCTGGGGTCCCATCCCATCCCACCCCTGGGCTCCCATCCCAATCCTGGAGTCCCATCCCACCCCTGAAGTCCCATCCCTGGTGTCCCATCCCAACCTCAGGGTCCCATCCCACGCCTGGGGTTCCACCCCTGAGGTCCCATCCCAACCCTGGGGTCCCATCCCATCCCACCCCTGGGGACCCATCCCAACCCTGGGGTCCCAGCCAGTCCCATCCCATCCCACCCCTGGGGTCCCACCCCACCCCTGGGGTCCCATCCCACCCATGGGATCCCATCCCATCCCTCCCATCCCACCCCTAGGGTCCCCTCCCATCCCACCCCTGGGGTCCCATTACATCCCCTCTCATCCCACCCCTGGGGACCCATCCCAACCCTGGTGTCCCATCCAGTCCCATCCCATCCCACCCCTGGAGTCCCATCCCACCCCTGGGGTCTCATCCCACCCCTGGGGTCCCTTCCCACCCCTGGGGTCCCATCCCATCCCACCCCTGGGCTCCCATCCCAACCCTGGAGTCCCATCCCACCCCTGAAGTCCCATCCCTGGTGTCCCATCCCAACCTCAGGGTCCCATCCCACCCCTGGGGTTCCACCCCTGAGGTCCCATCCCAACCCTGGGGTCCCATCCCATCCCACCCCTGGGGACCCATCCCAACCCTGGGGTCCCAGCCAGTCCCATCCCATCCCACCCCTGGGGTCCCACCCCACCCCTGGGGTCCCATCCCACCCGTGGGATCCCATCCCATCCCTCCCATCCCACCCCTAGGGTCCCCTCCCATCCCACTCCTGGGGTCCCATTCCATCCCCTCTCATCCCACCCCTGGGGACCCATCCCAACCCTGGTGTCCCATCCAGTCCCATCCCACCCCTGGGGTCCCATCCCATCCCACCCCTGGGGTCCCATCCCACCCCTGGGGTCCCACCCAGTCCCATCCAATCCCATCCCATCCCACCCCTGGGGTCCCATCCCATCCCACCCCTGGGGTCCCATCCCACCCCTGGGGTCCCATCCCAACCCTGGGGACTCATCCCATCCCACACCTGGGGTCCCATCACATCCCATCCCAACCCTAGGGTCTCATCCCACCCCTGGGGACTCATCCCATCCCACCCCTGGGGTCCCATCACATCCCATCCCACCCCTATGGTCCCATCCCCTCCCAACCCTTGGGTCCCATCCAGTCCCATGCCATCCCACCCCTGGGGTCCCATCACATCCCGCCCCTGGGGTCCCATCCCATCCCATCCCATCCCATCCCACCCCTCGGGTCCCATCCCATCCCAACCCTGGAGTCCCATCCCACCCCTGAAGTCCCATCCCTGGTGTCCCATCCCAACCTCAGGGTCCCATCCCACCCCTGGGGTCCACCCCTGAGGTCCCATCCCAACCCTGGGGTCCCATCCCATCCCACCCCTAGGGACCCATCCCAACCCTGGGGTCCCAGCCAGTCCCATCCCATCCCACCCCTGGGGTCCCACCCCACCCCTGGGGTCCCATCCCACCCGTGGGATCCCATCCCATCCCTCCCATCCCACCCCTAGGGTCCCCTCCCATCCCACCCCTGGGGTCCCATTCCATCCCCTCTCATCCCACCCCTGGGGACCCATCCCAACCCTGGTGTCCCATCCAGTCCCATCCCACCACTGGGGTCCCATCCCATCCCATCCCATCCCATCCCATCCCATCCCACCCCTGGGGTCCCATCCCACCCCTGGGGACTCATCCCACCCCTGGGGACTCATCCCACCCCTGGGGTCCCATCCCAACCCTGGGGTCCCATCCAGTCCCATCCAATCCCATCCCATCCCACCCCTGGGGTCCCATCCCACCCCTGGGTTCCCAACCAGTCCCATCCCACCCCTGGGGTCCCATCCCAACCCTGGGGACTCATCCCATCCCACACCTGGGGTCCCATCACATCCCATCCCAACCCTAGGGTCTCATCCCACCCCTGGGGACTCATCCCATCCCACCCTGGGGTCCCATCACATCCCATCCCACCCCTATGGTCCCATCCCCTCCCAACCCTTGGGTCCCATCCAGTCCCATGCCATCCCACCCCTGGGGTCCCATCACATCCCGCCCCTGGGGTCCCATCCCATCCCATCCCACCCCTATGGTCCCATCCCATCCCAACCCTGGGGTCCCATCCAGTCCCATCCCATCCCACCCCTGGAGTCCCATCCCACCCCTGGGGTCTCATCCCACCCCTGAGGTCCCTTCCCACCCCTGGGGTCCCATCCCATCCCACCCCTGGGCTCCCATCCCAACCCTGGAGTCCCATCCCACCCCTGAAGTCCCATCCCTGGTGTCCCATCCCAACCTCAGGGTCCCATCCCACCCCTGGGGTTCCTCCCCTGAGGTCCCATCCCAACCTTGGGGTCCCATCCCAGTCTCATCCCACCCCTGGAGTCCCATCCCAGTCCTATCCCATCCCATCCCACCCCTGAGGTCCCACACCTGGGGTCCCATCCCAACCCTGGGGTCCCATCCAGTCCCATCCCATTCCATCCCACCCCTGGAGTCGCATCCCACCCCTGGGGTCCCATCCCAGTCTCATCCCACTCCTGGATTCCCATCCCAGTCCTATCCCATCCCACTCCTGAGGTCCCACCCCTGGGGTCCCATCCCACCCCTGGGGTCCCTTCCCATCCCATCCCTGAAGACTCATCCCACCCCTGGGGTCCCATCCCATCCCACCCCTGGGGTCCCATCCCATCCCAACCCTGGGGTCCCATCCAGTCCCATCCCATCCCACCCCTGGAGTCCCATCCCACCCCTGGGGTCTCATCCCACCCCTGAGGTCCCTTCCCACCCCTGGGGTCCCATCCCATCCCACCCCTGGGCTCCCATCCCAACCCTGGAGTCCCATCCCACCCCTGAAGTCCCATCCCTGGTGTCCCATCCCAACCTCAGGGTCCCATCCCACCCCTGGGGTTCCACCCCTGAGGTCCCATCCCAACCCTGGGGTCCCATCCCATCCCACCCCTGGGGACCCATCCCAACCCTAGGGTCCCAGCCAGTCCCATCCCATCCCACCCCTGGGGTCCCACCCCACCCCTGGGGTCTCATCCCACCCCTGAGGTCCCTTCCCACCCCTAGGGTCCCCTCCCATCCCACCCCTGGGGTCCCATTACATCCCCTCTCATCCCACCCCTGGGGACCCATCCCAACCCTGGTGTCCCATCCAGTCCCATCCCATCCCACCCCTGGAGTCCCATCCCACCCCTGGGGTCTCATCCCACCCCTGGGGTCTCATCCCACCCCTGAGGTCCCTTCCCACCCCTGGGGTCCCATCCCATCCCACCCCTGGGCTCCCATCCCAACCCTGGAGTCCCATCCCACCCCTGAAGTCCCATCCCTGGTGTCCCATCCCAACCTCAGGGTCCCATCCCACCCCTGGGGTTCCACCCCTGAGGTCCCATCCCAACCCTGGGGTCCCATCCCATCCCACCCCTGGGGACCCATCCCAACCCTGGGGTCCCAGCCAGTCCCATCCCATCCCACCCCTGGGGTCCCACCCCACCCCTGGGGTCCCATCCCACCCGTGGGATCCCATCCCATCCCTCCCATCCCACCCCTAGGGTCCCCTCCCATCCCACTCCTGGGGTCCCATTCCATCCCCTCTCATCCCACCCCTGGGGACCCATCCCAACCCTGGTGTCCCATCCAGTCCCATCCCACCCCTGGGGTCCCATCCCATCCCACCCCTGGGGTCCCATCCCACCCCTGGGGTCCCATCCAGTCCCATCCAATCCCATCCCATCCCACCCCTGGGGTCCCATCCCATCCCACCCCTGGGGTCCCATCCCACCCCTGGGGTCCCATCCCAACCCTGGGGACTCATCCCATCCCACACTGGGGTCCCATCACATCCCATCCCAACCCTAGGGTCTCATCCCACCCCTGGGGACTCATCCCATCCCACCCCTGGGGTCCCATCACATCCCATCCCACCCCTATGGTCCCATCCCCTCCCAACCCTTGGGTCCCATCCAGTCCCATGCCATCCCACCCCTGGGGTCCCATCACATCCCGCCCCTGGGGTCCCATCCCATCCCATCCCATCCCACCCCTCGGGTCCCATCCCATCCCAACCCTGGAGTCCCATCCCACCCCTGAAGTCCCATCCCTGGTGTCCCATCCCAACCTCAGGGTCCATCCCACCCCTGGGGTCCACCCCTGAGGTCCCATCCCAACCCTGGGGTCCCATCCCATCCCACCCCTAGGGACCCATCCCAACCCTGGGGTCCCAGCCAGTCCCATCCCACCCCACCCCTGGGGTCCCACCCCACCCCTGGGGTCCCATCCCACCCGTGGGATCCCATCCCATCCCTCCCATCCCACCCCTAGGGTCCCCTCCCATCCCACCCCTGGGGTCCCATTCCATCCCCTCTCATCCCACCCCTGGGGACCCATCCCAACCCTGGTGTCCCATCCAGTCCCATCCCACCACTGGGGTCCCATCCCATCCCATCCCATCCCATCCCATCCCATCCCATCCCATCCCATCCCACCCGTGGGGTCCCATCCCACCCCTGGGGACTCATCCCACCCCTGGGGACTCATCCCACCCCTGGGGTCCCATCCCAACCCTGGGGTCCCATCCAGTCCCATCCAATCCCATCCCATCCCACCCCTGGGGTCCCATCCCACCCCTGGGTTCCCAACCAGTCCCATCCCACCCCTGGGGTCCCATCCCAACCCTGGGGACTCATCCCATCCCACACCTGGGGTCCCATCACATCCCATCCCAACCCTAGGGTCTCATCCCACCCCTGGGGACTCATCCCATCCCACCCCTGGGGTCCCATCACATCCGATCCCACCCCTATGGTCCCATCCCCTCCCAACCCTTGGGTCCCATCCAGTCCCATGCCATCCCACCCCTGGGGTCCCATCACATCCCGCCCCTGGGGTCCCATCCCATCCCATCCCACCCCCTATGGTCCCATCCCATCCCAACCCTGGGGTCCCATCCAGTCCCATCCCATCCCACCCCTGGAGTCCCATCCCACCCCTGGGGTCTCATCCCAGCCCTGAGGTCCCTTCCCACCCCTGGGGTCCCATCCCATCCCACCCCTGGGCTCCCATCCCAACCCTGGAGTCCCATCCCACCCCTGAAGTCCCATCCCTGGTGTCCCATCCCAACCTCAGGGTCCCATCCCACCCCTGGGGTTCCTCCCCTGAGGTCCCATCCCAACCTTGGGGTCCCATCCCAGTCTCATCCCACCCCTGGAGTCCCATCCCAGTCCTATCCCATCCCATCCCACCCCTGAGGTCCCACACCTGGGGTCCCATCCCAACCCTGGGGTCCCATCCAGTCCCATCCCATTCCATCCCACCCCTGGAGTCGCATCCCACCCCTGGGGTCCCATCCCAGTCTCATCCCACTCCTGGATTCCCATCCCAGTCCTATCCCATCCCACTCCTGAGGTCCCACCCCTGGGGTCCCATCCCACCCCTGGGGTCCCTTCCCATCCCATCCCTGAAGACTCATCCCACCCCTGGGGTCCCATCCCATCCCACCCCTGGGGTCCCATCCCATCCCAACCCTGGGGTCCCATCCAGTCCCATCCCATCCCACCCCTGGAGTCCCATCCCACCCCTGGGGTCTCATCCACCCCTGAGGTCCCTTCCCACCCCTGGGGTCCCATCCCATCCCACCCCTGGGCTCCCATCCCAACCCTGGAGTCCCATCCCACCCCTGAAGTCCCACCCCTGAGGTCCCATCCCAACCTCAGGGTCCCATCCCACGCCTGGGGTTCCACCCCTGAGGTCCCATCCCAACCCTGGGGTCCCATCCCATCCCACCCCTGGGGACCCATCCCAAACCTGGGGTCCCAGCCAGTCCCATCCCATCCCACCCCTGGGGTCCCACCCCACCCCTGGGGTCCCATCCCACCCATGGGATCCCATCCCATCCCTCCCATCCCACCCCTAGGGTCCCCTCCCATCCCACCCCTGGGGTCCCATTACATCCCCTCTCATCCCACCCCTGGGGACCCATCCCAACCCTGGTGTCCCATCCAGTCCCATCCCATCCCACCCCTGGAGTCCCATCCCACCCCTGGGGTCTCATCCCACCCCTGAGGTCCCTTCCCACCCCTGGGGTCCCATCCCATCCCAACCCTGGGCTCCCATCCCAACCCTGGAGTCCCATCCCACCCCTGAAGTCCCATCCCTGGTGTCCCATCCCAACCTCAGGGTCCCATCCCACCCCTGGGGTTCCACCCCTGAGGTCCCATCCCAACCCTGGGGTCCCATCCCATCCCACCCCTGGGGACCCATCCCAACCCTGGGGTCCCAGCCAGTCCCATCCCATCCCACCCCTGGGGTCCCACCCCACCCCTGGGGTCCCATCCCACCCGTGGGATCCCATCCCATCCCTCCCATCCCACCCCTAGGGTCCCCTCCCATCCCACTCCTGGGGTCCCATTCCATCCCCTCTCATCCCACCCCTGGGGACCCATCCCAACCCTGGTGTCCCATCCAGTCCCATCCCACCCCTGGGGTCCCATCCCATCCCACCCCTGGGGTCCCATCCCACCCCTGGGGTCCCATCCAGTCCCATCCAATCCCATCCCATCCCACCCCTGGGGTCCCATCCCATCCCACCCCTGGGGTCCCATCCCAACCTTGGGGTCCCATCCCAGTCTCATCCCACCCCTGGAGTCCCATCCCAGTCCTATCCCATCCCACCCCTGAGGTCTCACACCTGGGGTCCCATCCCAACCCTGGGGTCCCATCCAGTCCCATCCCATTCCATCCCACCCCTGGAGTCGCATCCCACCCCTGGGGTCCCATCCCAGTCTCATCCCACTCCTGGATTCCCATCCCAGTCCTATCCCATCCCACTCCTGAGGTCCCACCCCTGGGGTCCCATCCCACCCCTGGGGTCCCTTCCCATCCCATCCCTGAAGACTCATCCCACACCTGGGGTCCCATCCCATCCCTGGGGTCCCATCCAGTCCCATCCCATTCCATCCCACCCCTGGAGTCGCATCCCACCCCTGGGGTCCCATCCCAGTCTCATCCCACTCCTGGATTCCCATCCCAGTCCTATCCCATCCCACTCCTGAGGTCCCACCCCTGTGGTCCCATCCCACCCCTGGGGTCCCTTCCCATCCCATCCCTGAAGACTCATCCCACCCCTGGGGTCCCATCCCATCCCACCCCTGGGGTCCCATCCCATCCCAACCCTGGGGTCCCATCCAGTCCCATCCCATCCCACCCCTGGAGTCCCATCCCACCCCTGGGGTCTCATCCCACCCCTGAGGTCCCTTCCCACCCCTGGGGTCCCATCCCATCCCACCCCTGGGCTCCCATCCCAACCCTGGAGTCCCATCCCACCCCTGAAGTCCCATCCCTGGTGTCCCATCCCAACCTCAGGGTCCCATCCCACGCCTGGGGTTCCACCCCTGAGGTCCCATCCCAACCCTGGGGTCCCATCCCATCCCACCCCTGGGGACCCATCCCAACCCTGGGGTCCCAGCCAGTCCCATCCCATCCCACCCCTGGGGTCCCACCCCACCCCTGGGGTCCCATCCCACCCATGGGATCCCATCCCATCCCTCCCATCCCACCCCTAGGGTCCCCTCCCATCCCACCCCTGGGGTCCCATTCCATCCCCTCTCATCCCACCCCTGGGGACCCATCCCAACCCTGGTGTCCCATCCAGTCCCATCCCATCCCACCCCTGGAGTCCCATCCCACCCCTGGGGTCTCATCCCACCCCTGAGGTCCCTTCCCACCCCTGGGGTCCCATCCCATCCCACCCCTGGGCTCCCATCCCAACCCTGGAGTCCCATCCCACCCCTGAAGTCCCATCCCTGGTGTCCCATCCCAACCTCAGGGTCCCATCCCACCCCTGGGGTTCCACCCCTGAGGTCCCATCCCAACCCTGGGGTCCCATCCCATCCCACCCCTGGGGACCCATCCCAACCCTGGGGTCCCAGCCAGTCCCATCCCATCCCACCCCTGGGGTCCCACCCCACCCCTGGGGTCCCATCCCACCCGTGGGATCCCATCCCATCCCTCCCATCCCACCCCTAGGGTCCCCTCCCATCCCACTCCTGGGGTCCCATTCCATCCCCTCTCATCCCACCCCTGGGGACCCATCCCAACCCTGGTGTCCCATCCAGTCCCATCCCACCACTGGGGTCCCATCCCATCCCATCCCATCCCATCCCATCCCATCCCACCCCTGGGGTCCCATCCCACCCCTGGGGACTCATCCCACCCCTGGGGACTCATCCCACCCCTGGGGTCCCATCCCAACCCTGGGGTCCCATCCAGTCCCATCCAATCCCATCCCATCCCACCCCTGGGGTCCCATCCCACCCCTGGGTTCCCAACCAGTCCCATCCCACCCCTGGGGTCCCATCCCAACCCTGGGGACTCATCCCATCCCACACCTGGGGTCCCATCACATCCCATCCCAACCCTAGGGTCTCATCCCACCCCTGGGGACTCATCCCATCCCACCCCTGGGGTCCCATCACATCCCATCCCACCCCTATGGTCCCATCCCCTCCCAACCCTTGGGTCCCATCCAGTCCCATGCCATCCCACCCCTGGGGTCCCATCACATCCCGCCCCTGGGGTCCCATCCCATCCCATCCCACCCCTATGGTCCCATCCCATCCCAACCCTGGGGTCCCATCCAGTCCCATCCCATCCCACCCCTGGAGTCCCATCCCACCCCTGGGGTCTCATCCCACCCCTGAGGTCCCTTCCCACCCCTGGGGTCCCATCCCATCCCACCCCTGGGCTCCCATCCCAACCCTGGAGTCCCATCCCACCCCTGAAGTCCCATCCCTGGTGTCCCATCCCAACCTCAGGGTCCCATCCCACCCCTGGGGTTCCTCCCCTGAGGTCCCATCCCAACCTTGGGGTCCCATCCCAGTCTCATCCCACCCCTGGAGTCCCATCCCAGTCCTATCCCATCCCATCCCACCCCTGAGGTCCCACACCTGGGGTCCCATCCCAACCCTGGGGTCCCATCCAGTCCCATCCCATTCCATCCCACCCCTGGAGTCGCATCCCACCCCTGGGGTCCCATCCCAGTCTCATCCCACTCCTGGATTCCCATCCCAGTCCTATCCCATCCCACTCCTGAGGTCCCACCCCTGGGGTCCCATCCCACCCCTGGGGTCCCTTCCCATCCCATCCCTGAAGACTCATCCCACCCCTGGGGTCCCATCCCATCCCACCCCTGGGGTCCCATCCCATCCCAACCCTGGGGTCCCATCCAGTCCCATCCCATCCCACCCCTGGAGTCCCATCCCACCCCTGGGGTCTCATCCCACCCCTGAGGTCCCTTCCCACCCCTGGGGTCCCATCCCATCCCACCCCTGGGCTCCCATCCCAACCCTGGAGTCCCATCCCACCCCTGAAGTCCCATCCCTGGTGTCCCATCCCAACCTCAGGGTCCCATCCCACCCCTGGGGTTCCACCCCTGAGGTCCCATCCCAACCCTGGGGTCCCATCCCATCCCACCCCTGGGGACCCATCCCAACCCTAGGGTCCCAGCCAGTCCCATCCCATCCCACCCCTGGGGTCCCACCCCACCCCTGGGGTCTCATCCCACCCCTGAGGTCCCTTCCCACCCCTAGGGTCCCCTCCCATCCCACCCCTGGGGTCCCATTACATCCCCTCTCATCCCACCCCTGGGGACCCATCCCAACCCTGGTGTCCCATCCAGTCCCATCCCATCCCACCCCTGGAGTCCCATCCCACCCCTGGGGTCTCATCCCACCCCTGGGGTCTCATCCCACCCCTGAGGTCCCTTCCCACCCCTGGGGTCCCATCCCATCCCACCCCTGGGCTCCCATCCCAACCCTGGAGTCCCATCCCACCCCTGAAGTCCCATCCCTGGTGTCCCATCCCAACCTCAGGGTCCCATCCCACCCCTGGGGTTCCACCCCTGAGGTCCCATCCCAACCCTGGGGTCCCATCCCATCCCACCCCTGGGGACCCATCCCAACCCTGGGGTCCCAGCCAGTCCCATCCCATCCCACCCCTGGGGTCCCACCCCACCCCTGGGGTCCCATCCCACCCGTGGGATCCCATCCCATCCCTCCCATCCCACCCCTAGGGTCCCCTCCCATCCCACTCCTGGGGTCCCATTCCATCCCCTCTCATCCCACCCCTGGGGACCCATCCCAACCCTGGTGTCCCATCCAGTCCCATCCCACCCCTGGGGTCCCATCCCATCCCACCCCTGGGGTCCCATCCCACCCCTGGGGTCCCATCCAGTCCCATCCAATCCCATCCCATCCCACCCCTGGGGTCCCATCCCATCCCACCCCTGGGGTCCCATCCCACCCCTGGGGTCCCATCCCAACCCTGGGGACTCATCCCATCCCACACCTGGGGTCCCATCACATCCCATCCCAACCCTAGGGTCTCATCCCACCCCTGGGGACTCATCCCATCCCACCCCTGGGGTCCCATCACATCCCATCCCACCCCTATGGTCCCATCCCCTCCCAACCCTTGGGTCCCATCCAGTCCCATGCCATCCCACCCCTGGGGTCCCATCACATCCCGCCCCTGGGGTCCCATCCCATCCCATCCCATCCCACCCCTCGGGTCCCATCCCATCCCAACCCTGGAGTCCCATCCCACCCCTGAAGTCCCATCCCTGGTGTCCCATCCCAACCTCAGGGTCCCATCCCACCCCTGGGGTCCACCCCTGAGGTCCCATCCCAACCCTGGGGTCCCATCCCATCCCACCCCTAGGGACCCATCCCAACCCTGGGGTCCCAGCCAGTCCCATCCCACCCCACCCCTGGGGTCCCACCCCACCCCTGGGGTCCCATCCCACCCGTGGGATCCCATCCCATCCCTCCCATCCCACCCCTAGGGTCCCCTCCCATCCCACCCCTGGGGTCCCATTCCATCCCCTCTCATCCCACCCCTGGGGACCCATCCCAACCCTGGTGTCCCATCCAGTCCCATCCCACCACTGGGGTCCCATCCCATCCCATCCCATCCCATCCCATCCCATCCCATCCCATCCCATCCCATCCCATCCCATCCCATCCCACCCCTGGGGTCCCATCCCACCCCTGGGGACTCATCCCACCCCTGGGGACTCATCCCACCCCTGGGGTCCCATCCCAACCCTGGGGTCCCATCCAGTCCCATCCAATCCCATCCCATCCCACCCCTGGGGTCCCATCCCACCCCTGGGTTCCCAACCAGTCCCATCCCACCCCTGGGGTCCCATCCCAACCCTGGGGACTCATCCCATCCCACACCTGGGGTCCCATCACATCCCATCCCAACCCTAGGGTCTCATCCCACCCCTGGGGACTCATCCCATCCCACCCCTGGGGTCCCATCACATCCGATCCCACCCCTATGGTCCCATCCCCTCCCAACCCTTGGGTCCCATCCAGTCCCATGCCATCCCACCCCTGGGGTCCCATCACATCCCGCCCCTGGGGTCCCATCCCATCCCATCCCACCCCTATGGTCCCATCCCATCCCAACCCTGGGGTCCCATCCAGTCCCATCCCATCCCACCCCTGGAGTCCCATCCCACCCCTGGGGTCTCATCCCAGCCCTGAGGTCCCTTCCCACCCCTGGGGTCCCATCCCATCCCACCCCTGGGCTCCCATCCCAACCCTGGAGTCCCATCCCACCCCTGAAGTCCCATCCCTGGTGTCCCATCCCAACCTCAGGGTCCCATCCCACCCCTGGGGTTCCTCCCCTGAGGTCCCCTCCCAACCTTGGGGTCCCATCCCAGTCTCATCCCACCCCTGGAGTCCCATCCCAGTCCTATCCCATCCCATCCCACCCCTGAGGTCCCACACCTGGGGTCCCATCCCAACCCTGGGGTCCCATCCAGTCCCATCCCATTCCATCCCACCCCTGGAGTCGCATCCCACCCCTGGGGTCCCATCCCAGTCTCATCCCACTCCTGGATTCCCATCCCAGTCCTATCCCATCCCACTCCTGAGGTCCCACCCCTGGGGTCCCATCCCACCCCTGGGGTCCCTTCCCATCCCATCCCTGAAGACTCATCCCACCCCTGGGGTCCCATCCCATCCCACCCCTGGGGTCCCATCCCATCCCAACCCTGGGGTCCCATCCAGTCCCATCCCATCCCACCCCTGGAGTCCCATCCCACCCCTGGGGTCTCATCCCACCCCTGAGGTCCCTTCCCACCCCTGGGGTCCCATCCCATCCCACCCCTGGGCTCCCATCCCAACCCTGGAGTCCCATCCCACCCCTGAAGTCCCACCCCTGAGGTCCCATCCCAACCTCAGGGTCCCATCCCACGCCTGGGGTTCCACCCCTGAGGTCCCATCCCAACCCTGGGGTCCCATCCCATCCCACCCCTGGGGACCCATCCCAAACCTGGGGTCCCATCCCACCCATGGGATCCCATCCCATCCCTCCCATCCCACCCCTAGGGTCCCCTCCCATCCCACCCCTGGGGTCCCATTACATCCCCTCTCATCCCACCCCTGGGGACCCATCCCAACCCTGGTGTCCCATCCAGTCCCATCCCATCCCACCCCTGGAGTCCCATCCCACCCCTGGGGTCTCATCCCACCCCTGAGGTCCCTTCCCACCCCTGGGGTCCCATCCCATCCCAACCCTGGGCTCCCATCCCAACCCTGGAGTCCCATCCCACCCCTGAAGTCCCATCCCTGGTGTCCCATCCCAACCTCAGGGTCCCATCCCACCCCTGGGGTTCCACCCCTGAGGTCCCATCCCAACCCTGGGGTCCCATCCCATCCCACCCCTGGGGACCCATCCCAACCCTGGGGTCCCAGCCAGTCCCATCCCATCCCACCCCTGGGGTCCCACCCCACCCCTGGGGTCCCATCCCACCCGTGGGATCCCATCCCATCCCTCCCATCCCACCCCTAGGGTCCCCTCCCATCCCACTCCTGGGGTCCCATTCCATCCCCTCTCATCCCACCCCTGGGGACCCATCCCAACCCTGGTGTCCCATCCAGTCCCATCCCACCCCTGGGGTCCCATCCCATCCCACCCCTGGGGTCCCATCCCACCCCTGGGGTCCCATCCAGTCCCATCCAATCCCATCCCATCCCACCCCTGGGGTCCCATCCCATCCCACCCCTGGGGTCCCATCCCAACCTTGGGGTCCCATCCCAGTCTCATCCCACCCCTGGAGTCCCATCCCAGTCCTATCCCATCCCACCCCTGAGGTCTCACACCTGGGGTCCCATCCCAACCCTGGGGTCCCATCCAGTCCCATCCCATTCCATCCCACCCCTGGAGTCGCATCCCACCCCTGGGGTCCCATCCCAGTCTCATCCCACTCCTGGATTCCCATCCCAGTCCTATCCCATCCCACTCCTGAGGTCCCACCCCTGGGGTCCCATCCCACCCCTGGGGTCCCTTCCCATCCCATCCCTGAAGACTCATCCCACACCTGGGGTCCCATCCCATCCCTGGGGTCCCATCCAGTCCCATCCCATTCCATCCCACCCCTGGAGTCGCATCCCACCCCTGGGGTCCCATCCCAGTCTCATCCCACTCCTGGATTCCCATCCCAGTCCTATCCCATCCCACTCCTGAGGTCCCACCCCTGGGGTCCCATCCCACCCCTGGGGTCCCTTCCCATCCCATCCCTGAAGACTCATCCCACCCCTGGGGTCCCATCCCATCCCACCCCTGGGGTCCCATCCCATCCCAACCCTGGGGTCCCATCCAGTCCCATCCCATCCCACCCCTGGAGTCCCATCCCACCCCTGGGGTCTCATCCCACCCCTGAGGTCCCTTCCCACCCCTGGGGTCCCATCCCATCCCACCCCTGGGCTCCCATCCCAACCCTGGAGTCCCATCCCACCCCTGAAGTCCCATCCCTGGTGTCCCATCCCAACCTCAGGGTCCCATCCCACGCCTGGGGTTCCACCCCTGAGGTCCCATCCCAACCCTGGGGTCCCATCCCATCCCACCCCTGGGGACCCATCCCAACCCTGGGGTCCCAGCCAGTCCCATCCCATCCCACCCCTGGGGTCCCACCCCACCCCTGGGGTCCCATCCCACCCATGGGATCCCATCCCATCCCTCCCATCCCACCCCTAGGGTCCCCTCCCATCCCACCCCTGGGGTCCCATTCCATCCCCTCTCATCCCACCCCTGGGGACCCATCCCAACCCTGGTGTCCCATCCAGTCCCATCCCATCCCACCCCTGGAGTCCCATCCCACCCCTGGGGTCTCATCCCACCCCTGAGGTCCCTTCCCACCCCTGGGGTCCCATCCCATCCCACCCCTGGGCTCCCATCCCAACCCTGGAGTCCCATCCCACCCCTGAAGTCCCATCCCAACCTCAGGGTCCCATCCCACCCCTGGGGTTCCACCCCTGAGGTCCCATCCCAACCCTGGGGTCCCATCCCATCCCACCCCTGGGGACCCATCCCAACCCTGGGGTCCCAGCCAGTCCCATCCCATCCCACCCCTGGGGTCCCACCCCACCCCTGGGGTCCCATCCCACCCGTGGGATCCCATCCCATCCCTCCCATCCCACCCCTAGGGTCCCCTCCCATCCCACTCCTGGGGTCCCATTCCATCCCCTCTCATCCCACCCCTGGGGACCCATCCCAACCCTGGTGTCCCATCCAGTCCCATCCCACCCCTGGGGTCCCATCCCATCCCACCCCTGGGGTCCCATCCCACCCCTGGGGTCCCATCCAGTCCCATCCAATCCCATCCCATCCCACCCCTGGGGTCCCATCCCATCCCACCCCTGGGGTCCCATCCCACCCCTGGGGTCCCATCCCAACCCTGGGGACTCATCCCATCCCACACCTGGGGTCCCATCACATCCCATCCCAACCCTAGGGTCTCATCCCACCCCTGGGGACTCATCCCATCCCACCCCTGGGGTCCCATCACATCCCATCCCACCCCTATGGTCCCATCCCCTCCCAACCCTTGGGTCCCATCCAGTCCCATGCCATCCCACCCCTGGGGTCCCATCACATCCCGCCCCTGGGGTCCCATCCCATCCCATCCCACCCCTCGGGTCCCATCCCATCCCAACCCTGGAGTCCCATCCCACCCCTGAAGTCCCATCCCTGGTGTCCCATCCCAACCTCAGGGTCCCATCCCACCCCTGGGGTCCACCCCTGAGGTCCCATCCCAACCCTGGGGTCCCATCCCATCCCACCCCTGGGGACCCATCCCAACCCTGGGGTCCCAGCCAGTCCCATCCCATTCCATCCCACCCCTGGAGTCACATCCCACCCCAGGGGTCCCATCCCAGTCTCATCCCACTCCTGGATTCCCATCCCAGTCCTATCCCATCCCACTCCTGAGGTCGCACCCCTGGGGTCCCATCCCACCCTCTGGGGTCCCTTCCCATCCCATCCCTGAAGACTCATCCCACCCCTGGGGTCCCATCCCATCCCACCCCTGGGGTCCCATCCCATCCCAACCCTGGGTCCCATCCAGTCCCATCCCATCCCACCCCTGGAGTCCCATCCCACCCCTGGGGTCTCATCCCAGCCCTGAGGTCCTTCCACCCCTGGGGTCCCATCCCATCCCACCCCTGGGCTCCCATCCCAACCCTGGAGTCCCATCCCCACCCCTGAAGTCCCATCCCTGGTGTCCCATCCCAACCTCAGGGTCCCATCCCACGCCTGGGGTTCCACCCCTGAGGTCCCATCCCCAACCCTGGGGTCCCATCCCATCCCACCCCTGGGGACCCATCCCAACCCTGGGGTCCCAGCCAGTCCCATCCCATCCCACCCCTGGGGTCCCACCCCACCCCTGGGGTCCCATCCCACCCATGGGATCCCATCCCATCCCTCCCATCCCACCCCTAGGGTCCCCTCCCATCCCACCCCTGGGGTCCCATTACATCCCCTCTCATCCCACCCCTGGGGACCCATCCCAACCCTGGTGTCCCATCCAGTCCCATCCCATCCCACCCCTGGAGTCCCATCCACCCCTGGGGTCTCATCCCACCCCTGGGGTCTCATCCCACCCCTGAGGTCCCTTCCCACCCCTGGGGTCCCATCCCATCCCACCCCTGGGCTCCCATCCCAACCCTGGAGTCCCATCCCACCCCTGAAGTCCCATCCCTGGTGTCCCATCCCAACCTCAGGGTCCCATCCCACCCCTGGGGTTCCACCCCTGAGGTCCCATCCCAACCCTGGGGTCCCATCCCATCCCACCCCTGGGGACCCATCCCAACCCTGGGGTCCCAGCCAGTCCCATCCCATCCCACCCCTGGGGTCCCACCCCACCCCTGGGGTCCCATCCCACCCGTGGGATCCCATCCCATCCCTCCCATCCCACCCCTAGGGTCCCCTCCCATCCCACTCCTGGGGTCCCATTCCATCCCCTCTCATCCCACCCCTGGGGACCCATCCCATCCCACCCCTGGGGTCCCATCCCACCCCTGGGGTCCCATCCAGTCCCATCCAATCCCATCCCATCCCACCCCTGGGGTCCCATCCCATCCCACCCCTGGGGTCCCATCCCAACCTTGGGGTCCCATCCCAGTCTCATCCCACCCCTGGAGTCCCATCCCAGTCCTATCCCATCCCACCCCTGAGGTCTCACACCTGGGGTCCCATCCCAACCCTGGGGTCCCATCCAGTCCCATCCCATTCCATCCCACCCCTGGAGTCGCATCCCACCCCTGGGGTCCCATCCCAGTCTCATCCCACTCCTGGATTCCCATCCCAGTCCTATCCCATCCCACTCCTGAGGTCCCACCCCTGGGGTCCCATCCCACCCCTGGGGTCCCTTCCCATCCCATCCCTGAAGACTCATCCCACACCTGGGGTCCCATCCCATCCCTGGGGTCCCATCCAGTCCCATCCCATTCCATCCCACCCCTGGAGTCGCATCCCACCCCTGGGGTCCCATCCCAGTCTCATCCCACTCCTGGATTCCCATCCCAGTCCTATCCCATCCCACTCCTGAGGTCTCACCCCTGGGGTCCCATCCCACCCCTGGGGTCCCTTCCCATCCCATCCCTGAAGACTCATCCCACCCCTGGGGTCCCATCCCATCCCACCCCTGGGGTCCCATCCCATCCCAACCCTGGGGTCCCATCCAGTCCCATCCCATCCCACCCCTGGAGTCCCATCCCACCCCTGGGGTCTCATCCCACCCCTGAGGTCCCTTCCCACCCCTGGGGTCCCATCCCATCCCACCCCTGGGCTCCCATCCCAACCCTGGAGTCCCATCCCACCCCTGAAGTCCCATCCCTGGTGTCCCATCCCAACCTCAGGGTCCCATCCCACCCCTGGGGTTCCACCCCTGAGGTCCCATCCCAACCCTGGGGTCCCATCCCATCCCACCCCTGGGGACCCATCCCAACCCTGGGGTCCCAGCCAGTCCCATCCCATCCCACCCCTGGGGTCCCACCCCACCCCTGGGGTCCCATCCCACCCGTGGGATCCCATCCCATCCCTCCCATCCCACCCCTAGGGTCCCCTCCCATCCCACTCCTGGGGTCCCATTCCATCCCCTCTCATCCCACCCCTGGGGACCCATCCCAACCCTGGTGTCCCATCCAGTCCCATCCCACCCCTGGGGTCCCATCCCATCCCACCCCTGGGGTCCCATCCCACCCCTGGGGTCCCATCCAGTCCCATCCAATCCCATCCCATCCCACCCCTGGGGTCCCATCCCATCCCACCCCTGGGGTCCCATCCCACCCCTGGGGTCCCATCCCAACCCTGGGGACTCATCCCATCCCACACCTGGGGTCCCATCACATCCCATCCCAACCCTAGGGTCTCATCCCACCCCTGGGGACTCATCCCATCCCACCCCTGGGGTCCCATCACATCCCATCCCACCCCTATGGTCCCATCCCCTCCCAACCCTTGGGTCCCATCCAGTCCCATGCCATCCCACCCCTGGGGTCCCATCACATCCCGCCCCTGGGGTCCCATCCCATCCCATCCCACCCCTCGGGTCCCATCCCATCCCAACCCTGGAGTCCCATCCCACCCCTGAAGTCCCATCCCTGGTGTCCCATCCCAACCTCAGGGTCCCATCCCACCCCTGGGGTCCACCCCTGAGGTCCCATCCCAACCCTGGGGTCCCATCCCATCCCACCCCTGGGGACCCATCCCAACCCTGGGGTCCCAGCCAGTCCCATCCCATTCCATCCCACCCCTGGAGTCACATCCCACCCCTGGGGTCCCATCCCAGTCTCATCCCACTCCTGGATTCCCATCCCAGTCCTATCCCATCCCACTCCTGAGGTCGCACCCCTGGGGTCCCATCCCACCCCTGGGGTCCCATCCCATCCCACCCCTAGGGACCCATCCCAACCCTGGGGTCCCAGCCAGTCCCATCCCACCCCACCCCTGGGGTCCCACCCCACCCCTGGGGTCCCATCCCACCCGTGGGATCCCATCCCATCCCTCCCATCCCACCCCTAGGGTCCCCTCCCATCCCACCCCTGGGGTCCCATTCCATCCCCTCTCATCCCACCCCTGGGGACCCATCCCAACCCTGGTGTCCCATCCAGTCCCATCCCACCACTGGGGTCCCATCCCATCCCATCCCATCCCATCCCATCCCATCCCATCCCATCCCATCCCACCCCTGGGGTCCCATCCCACCCCTGGGGACTCATCCCACCCCTGGGGACTCATCCCACCCCTGGGGTCCCATCCCAACCCTGGGGTCCCATCCAGTCCCATCCAATCCCATCCCATCCCACCCCTGGGGTCCCATCCCACCCCTGGGTTCCCAACCAGTCCCATCCCACCCCTGGGGTCCCATCCCAACCCTGGGGACTCATCCCATCCCACACCTGGGGTCCCATCACATCCCATCCCAACCCTAGGGTCTCATCCCACCCCTGGGGACTCATCCCATCCCACCCCTGGGGTCCCATCACATCCGATCCCACCCCTATGGTCCCATCCCCTCCCAACCCTTGGGTCCCATCCAGTCCCATGCCATCCCACCCCTGGGGTCCCATCACATCCCGCCCCTGGGGTCCCATCCCATCCCATCCCACCCCTATGGTCCCATCCCATCCCAACCCTGGGGTCCCATCCAGTCCCATCCCATCCCACCCCTGGAGTCCCATCCCACCCCTGGGGTCTCATCCCAGCCCTGAGGTCCCTTCCCACCCCTGGGGTCCCATCCCATCCCACCCCTGGGCTCCCATCCCAACCCTGGAGTCCCATCCCACCCCTGAAGTCCCATCCCTGGTGTCCCATCCCAACCTCAGGGTCCCATCCCACCCCTGGGGTTCCTCCCCTGAGGTCCCCTCCCAACCTTGGGGTCCCATCCCAGTCTCATCCCACCCCTGGAGTCCCATCCCAGTCCTATCCCATCCCATCCCACCCCTGAGGTCCCACACCTGGGGTCCCATCCCAACCCTGGGGTCCCATCCAGTCCCATCCCATTCCATCCCACCCCTGGAGTCGCATCCCACCCCTGGGGTCCCATCCCAGTCTCATCCCACTCCTGGATTCCCATCCCAGTCCTATCCCATCCCACTCCTGAGGTCCCACCCCTGGGGTCCCATCCCACCCCTGGGGTCCCTTCCCATCCCATCCCTGAAGACTCATCCCACCCCTGGGGTCCCATCCCATCCCACCCCTGGGGTCCCATCCCATCCCAACCCTGGGGTCCCATCCAGTCCCATCCCATCCCACCCCTGGAGTCCCATCCCACCCCTGGGGTCTCATCCCACCCCTGAGGTCCCTTCCCACCCCTGGGGTCCCATCCCATCCCACCCCTGGGCTCCCATCCCAACCCTGGAGTCCCATCCCACCCCTGAAGTCCCACCCCTGAGGTCCCATCCCAACCTCAGGGTCCCATCCCACGCCTGGGGTTCCACCCCTGAGGTCCCATCCCAACCCTGGGGTCCCATCCCATCCCACCCCTGGGGACCCATCCCAAACCTGGGGTCCCATCCCACCCATGGGATCCCATCCCATCCCTCCCATCCCACCCCTAGGGTCCCCTCCCATCCCACCCCTGGGGTCCCATTACATCCCCTCTCATCCCACCCCTGGGGACCCATCCCAACCCTGGTGTCCCATCCAGTCCCATCCCATCCCACCCCTGGAGTCCCATCCCACCCCTGGGGTCTCATCCCACCCCTGAGGTCCCTTCCCACCCCTGGGGTCCCATCCCATCCCAACCCTGGGCTCCCATCCCAACCCTGGAGTCCCATCCCACCCCTGAAGTCCCATCCCTGGTGTCCCATCCCAACCTCAGGGTCCCATCCCACCCCTGGGGTTCCACCCCTGAGGTCCCATCCCAACCCTGGGGTCCCATCCCATCCCACCCCTGGGGACCCATCCCAACCCTGGGGTCCCAGCCAGTCCCATCCCATCCCACCCCTGGGGTCCCACCCCACCCCTGGGGTCCCATCCCACCCGTGGGATCCCATCCCATCCCTCCCATCCCACCCCTAGGGTCCCCTCCCATCCCACTCCTGGGGTCCCATTCCATCCCCTCTCATCCCACCCCTGGGGACCCATCCCAACCCTGGTGTCCCATCCAGTCCCATCCCACCCCTGGGGTCCCATCCCATCCCACCCCTGGGGTCCCATCCCACCCCTGGGGTCCCATCCAGTCCCATCCAATCCCATCCCATCCCACCCCTGGGGTCCCATCCCATCCCACCCCTGGGGTCCCATCCCAACCTTGGGGTCCCATCCCAGTCTCATCCCACCCCTGGAGTCCCATCCCAGTCCTATCCCATCCCACCCCTGAGGTCTCACACCTGGGGTCCCATCCCAACCCTGGGGTCCCATCCAGTCCCATCCCATTCCATCCCACCCCTGGAGTCGCATCCCACCCCTGGGGTCCCATCCCAGTCTCATCCCACTCCTGGATTCCCATCCCAGTCCTATCCCATCCCACTCCTGAGGTCCCACCCCTGGGGTCCCATCCCACCCCTGGGGTCCCTTCCCATCCCATCCCTGAAGACTCATCCCACACCTGGGGTCCCATCCCATCCCTGGGGTCCCATCCAGTCCCATCCCATTCCATCCCACCCCTGGAGTCGCATCCCACCCCTGGGGTCCCATCCCAGTCTCATCCCACTCCTGGATTCCCATCCCAGTCCTATCCCATCCCACTCCTGAGGTCCCACCCCTGGGGTCCCATCCCACCCCTGGGGTCCCTTCCCATCCCATCCCTGAAGACTCATCCCACCCCTGGGGTCCCATCCCATCCCACCCCTGGGGTCCCATCCCATCCCAACCCTGGGGTCCCATCCAGTCCCATCCCATCCCACCCCTGGAGTCCCATCCCACCCCTGGGGTCTCATCCCACCCCTGAGGTCCCTTCCCACCCCTGGGGTCCCATCCCATCCCACCCCTGGGCTCCCATCCCAACCCTGGAGTCCCATCCCACCCCTGAAGTCCCATCCCTGGTGTCCCATCCCAACCTCAGGGTCCCATCCCACGCCTGGGGTTCCACCCCTGAGGTCCCATCCCAACCCTGGGGTCCCATCCCATCCCACCCCTGGGGACCCATCCCAACCCTGGGGTCCCAGCCAGTCCCATCCCATCCCACCCCTGGGGTCCCACCCCACCCCTGGGGTCCCATCCCACCCATGGGATCCCATCCCATCCCTCCCATCCCACCCCTAGGGTCCCCTCCCATCCCACCCCTGGGGTCCCATTCCATCCCCTCTCATCCCACCCCTGGGGACCCATCCCAACCCTGGTGTCCCATCCAGTCCCATCCCATCCCACCCCTGGAGTCCCATCCCACCCCTGGGGTCTCATCCCACCCCTGAGGTCCCTTCCCACCCCTGGGGTCCCATCCCATCCCACCCCTGGGCTCCCATCCCAACCCTGGAGTCCCATCCCACCCCTGAAGTCCCATCCCTGGTGTCCCATCCCAACCTCAGGGTCCCATCCCACCCCTGGGGTTCCACCCCTGAGGTCCCATCCCAACCCTGGGGTCCCATCCCATCCCACCCCTGGGGACCCATCCCAACCCTGGGGTCCCAGCCAGTCCCATCCCATCCCACCCCTGGGGTCCCACCCCACCCCTGGGGTCCCATCCCACCCGTGGGATCCCATCCCATCCCTCCCATCCCACCCCTAGGGTCCCCTCCCATCCCACTCCTGGGGTCCCATTCCATCCCCTCTCATCCCACCCCTGGGGACCCATCCCAACCCTGGTGTCCCATCCAGTCCCATCCCACCCCTGGGGTCCCATCCCATCCCACCCCTGGGGTCCCATCCCACCCCTGGGGTCCCATCCAGTCCCATCCAATCCCATCCCATCCCACCCCTGGGGTCCCATCCCATCCCACCCCTGGGGTCCCATCCCACCCCTGGGGTCCCATCCCAACCCTGGGGACTCATCCCATCCCACACCTGGGGTCCCATCACATCCCATCCCAACCCTAGGGTCTCATCCCACCCCTGGGGACTCATCCCATCCCACCCCTGGGGTCCCATCACATCCCATCCCACCCCTATGGTCCCATCCCCTCCCAACCCTTGGGTCCCATCCAGTCCCATGCCATCCCACCCCTGGGGTCCCATCACATCCCGCCCCTGGGGTCCCATCCCATCCCATCCCACCCCTCGGGTCCCATCCCATCCCAACCCTGGAGTCCCATCCCACCCCTGAAGTCCCATCCCTGGTGTCCCATCCCAACCTCAGGGTCCCATCCCACCCCTGGGGTCCACCCCTGAGGTCCCATCCCAACCCTGGGGTCCCATCCCATCCCACCCCTGGGGACCCATCCCAACCCTGGGGTCCCAGCCAGTCCCATCCCATTCCATCCCACCCCTGGAGTCACATCCCACCCCAGGGGTCCCATCCCAGTCTCATCCCACTCCTGGATTCCCATCCCAGTCCTATCCCATCCCACTCCTGAGGTCGCACCCCTGGGGTCCCATCCCACCCCTGGGGTCCCTTCCCATCCCATCCCTGAAGACTCATCCCACCCCTGGGGTCCCATCCCATCCCACCCCTGGGGTCCCATCCCATCCCAACCCTGGGGTCCCATCCAGTCCCATCCCATCCCACCCCTGGAGTCCCATCCCACCCCTGGGGTCTCATCCCAGCCCTGAGGTCCCTTCCCACCCCTGGGGTCCCATCCCATCCCACCCCTGGGCTCCCATCCCAACCCTGGAGTCCCATCCCACCCCTGAAGTCCCATCCCTGGTGTCCCATCCCAACCTCAGGGTCCCATCCCACGCCTGGGGTTCCACCCCTGAGGTCCCATCCCAACCCTGGGGTCCCATCCCATCCCACCCCTGGGGACCCATCCCAACCCTGGGGTCCCAGCCAGTCCCATCCCATCCCACCCCTGGGGTCCCACCCCACCCCTGGGGTCCCATCCCACCCATGGGATCCCATCCCATCCCTCCCATCCCACCCCTAGGGTCCCCTCCCATCCCACCCCTGGGGTCCCATTCCATCCCCTCTCATCCCACCCCTGGGGACCCATCCCAACCCTGGTGTCCCATCCAGTCCCATCCCATCCCACCCCTGGAGTCCCATCCACCCCTGGGGTCTCATCCCACCCCTGGGGTCTCATCCCACCCCTGAGGTCCCTTCCCACCCCTGGGGTCCCATCCCATCCCACCCCTGGGCTCCCATCCCAACCCTGGAGTCCCATCCCACCCCTGAAGTCCCATCCCTGGTGTCCCATCCCAACCTCAGGGTCCCATCCCACCCCTGGGGTTCCACCCCTGAGGTCCCATCCCAACCCTGGGGTCCCATCCCATCCCACCCCTGGGGACCCATCCCAACCCTGGGGTCCCAGCCAGTCCCATCCCATCCCACCCCTGGGGTCCCACCCCACCCCTGGGGTCCCATCCCACCCGTGGGATCCCATCCCATCCCTCCCATCCCACCCCTAGGGTCCCCTCCCATCCCACTCCTGGGGTCCCATTCCATCCCCTCTCATCCCACCCCTGGGGACCCATCCCATCCCACCCCTGGGGTCCCATCCCACCCCTGGGGTCCCATCCAGTCCCATCCAATCCCATCCCATCCCACCCCTGGGGTCCCATCCCATCCCACCCCTGGGGTCCCATCCCAACCTTGGGGTCCCATCCCAGTCTCATCCCACCCCTGGAGTCCCATCCCAGTCCTATCCCATCCCACCCCTGAGGTCTCACACCTGGGGTCCCATCCCAACCCTGGGGTCCCATCCAGTCCCATCCCATTCCATCCCACCCCTGGAGTCGCATCCCACCCCTGGGGTCCCATCCCAGTCTCATCCCACTCCTGGATTCCCATCCCAGTCCTATCCCATCCCACTCCTGAGGTCCCACCCCTGGGGTCCCATCCCACCCCTGGGGTCCCTTCCCATCCCATCCCTGAAGACTCATCCCACACCTGGGGTCCCATCCCATCCCTGGGGTCCCATCCAGTCCCATCCCATTCCATCCCACCCCTGGAGTCGCATCCCACCCCTGGGGTCCCATCCCAGTCTCATCCCACTCCTGGATTCCCATCCCAGTCCTATCCCATCCCACTCCTGAGGTCTCACCCCTGGGGTCCCATCCCACCCCTGGGGTCCCTTCCCATCCCATCCCTGAAGACTCATCCCACCCCTGGGGTCCCATCCCATCCCACCCCTGGGGTCCCATCCCATCCCAACCCTGGGGTCCCATCCAGTCCCATCCCATCCCACCCCTGGAGTCCCATCCCACCCCTGGGGTCTCATCCCACCCCTGAGGTCCCTTCCCACCCCTGGGGTCCCATCCCATCCCACCCCTGGGCTCCCATCCCAACCCTGGAGTCCCATCCCACCCCTGAAGTCCCATCCCTGGTGTCCCATCCCAACCTCAGGGTCCCATCCCACCCCTGGGGTTCCACCCCTGAGGTCCCATCCCAACCCTGGGGTCCCATCCCATCCCACCCCTGGGGACCCATCCCAACCCTGGGGTCCCAGCCAGTCCCATCCCATCCCACCCCTGGGGTCCCACCCCACCCCTGGGGTCCCATCCCACCCGTGGGATCCCATCCCATCCCTCCCATCCCACCCCTAGGGTCCCCTCCCATCCCACTCCTGGGGTCCCATTCCATCCCCTCTCATCCCACCCCTGGGGACCCATCCCAACCCTGGTGTCCCATCCAGTCCCATCCCACCCCTGGGGTCCCATCCCATCCCACCCCTGGGGTCCCATCCCACCCCTGGGGTCCCATCCAGTCCCATCCAATCCCATCCCATCCCACCCCTGGGGTCCCATCCCATCCCACCCCTGGGGTCCCATCCCACCCCTGGGGTCCCATCCCAACCCTGGGGACTCATCCCATCCCACACCTGGGGTCCCATCACATCCCATCCCAACCCTAGGGTCTCATCCCACCCCTGGGGACTCATCCCATCCCACCCCTGGGGTCCCATCACATCCCATCCCACCCCTATGGTCCCATCCCCTCCCAACCCTTGGGTCCCATCCAGTCCCATGCCATCCCACCCCTGGGGTCCCATCACATCCCGCCCCTGGGGTCCCATCCCATCCCATCCCACCCCTCGGGTCCCATCCCATCCCAACCCTGGAGTCCCATCCCACCCCTGAAGTCCCATCCCTGGTGTCCCATCCCAACCTCAGGGTCCCATCCCACCCCTGGGGTCCACCCCTGAGGTCCCATCCCAACCCTGGGGTCCCATCCCATCCCACCCCTGGGGACCCATCCCAACCCTGGGGTCCCAGCCAGTCCCATCCCATTCCATCCCACCCCTGGAGTCACATCCCACCCCTGGGGTCCCATCCCAGTCTCATCCCACTCCTGGATTCCCATCCCAGTCCTATCCCATCCCACTCCTGAGGTCGCACCCCTGGGGTCCCATCCCACCCCTGGGGTCCCTTCCCATCCCATCCCTGAAGACTCATCCCACCCCTGGGGTCCCATCCCATCCCACCCCTGGGGTCCCATCCCATCCCAACCCTGGGGTCCCATCCAGTCCCATCCCATCCCACCCCTGGAGTCCCATCCCACCCCTGGGGTCTCATCCCAGCCCTGAGGTCCCTTCCCACCCCTGGGGTCCCATCCCATCCCACCCCTGGGCTCCCATCCCAACCCTGGAGTCCCATCCCACCCCTGAAGTCCCATCCCTGGTGTCCCATCCCAACCTCAGGGTCCCATCCCACGCCTGGGGTTCCACCCCTGAGGTCCCATCCCAACCCTGGGGTCCCATCCCATCCCACCCCTGGGGACCCATCCCAACCCTGGGGTCCCAGCCAGTCCCATCCCATCCCACCCCTGGGGTCCCACCCCACCCCTGGGGTCCCATCCCACCCATGGGATCCCATCCCATCCCTCCCATCCCACCCCTAGGGTCCCCTCCCATCCCACCCCTGGGGTCCCATTACATCCCCTCTCATCCCACCCCTGGGGACCCATCCCAACCCTGGTGTCCCATCCAGTCCCATCCCACCCCTGGAGTCCCATCCACCCCTGGGGTCTCATCCCACCCCTGGGGTCTCATCCCACCCCTGAGGTCCCTTCCCACCCCTGGGGTCCCATCCCATCCCACCCCTGGGCTCCCATCCCAACCCTGGAGTCCCATCCCACCCCTGAAGTCCCATCCCTGGTGTCCCATCCCAACCTCAGGGTCCCATCCCACCCCTGGGGTTCCACCCCTGAGGTCCCATCCCAACCCTGGGGTCCCATCCCATCCCACCCCTGGGGACCCATCCCAACCCTGGGGTCCCAGCCAGTCCCATCCCATCCCACCCCTGGGGTCCCACCCCACCCCTGGGGTCCCATCCCACCCGTGGGATCCCATCCCATCCCTCCCATCCCACCCCTAGGGTCCCCTCCCATCCCACTCCTGGGGTCCCATTCCATCCCCTCTCATCCCACCCCTGGGGACCCATCCCAACCCTGGTGTCCCATCCAGTCCCATCCCACCCCTGGGGTCCCATCCCATCCCACCCCTGGGGTCCCATCCCACCCCTGGGGTCCCATCCAGTCCCATCCAATCCCATCCCATCCCACCCCTGGGGTCCCATCCCACCCCTGGGGTCCCATCCCAACCCTGGGGACTCATCCCATCCCACACCTGGGGTCCCATCACATCCCATCCCAACCCTAGGGTCTCATCCCACCCCTGGGGACTCATCCCATCCCACCCCTGGGGTCCCATCACATCCCATCCCACCCCTATGGTCCCATCCCCTCCCAACCCTTGGGTCCCATCCAGTCCCATGCCATCCCACCCCTGGGGTCCCATCACATCCCGCCCCTGGGGTCCTATCCCATCCCATCCCATCCCACCCCTCGGGTCCCATCCCATCCCAACCCTGGAGTCCCATCCCACCCCTGAAGTCCCATCCCTGGTGTCCCATCCCAACCTCAGGGTCCCATCCCACCCCTGGGGTCCACCCCTGAGGTCCCATCCCAACCCTGGGGTCCCATCCCATCCCACCCCTAGGGACCCATCCCAACCCTGGGGTCCCAGCCAGTCCCATCCCATCCCACCCCTGGGGTCCCACCCCACCCCTGGGGTCCCATCCCACCCGTGGGATCCCATCCCATCCCTCCCATCCCACCCCTAGGGTCCCCTCCCATCCCACCCCTGGGGTCCCATTCCATCCCCTCTCATCCCACCCCTGGGGACCCATCCCAACCCTGGTGTCCCATCCAGTCCCATCCCACCACTGGGGTCCCATCCCATCCCATCCCATCCCATCCCATCCCATCCCATCCCACCCCTGGGGTCCCATCCCACCCCTGGGGACTCATCCCACCCCTGGGGTCCCATCCCAACCCTGGGGTCCCATCCAGTCCCATCCAATCCCATCCCATCCCACCCCTGGGGTCCCATCCCACCCCTGGGTTCCCAACCAGTCCCATCCCACCCCTGGGGTCCCATCCCAACCCTGGGGACTCATCCCATCCCACACCTGGGGTCCCATCACATCCCATCCCAACCCTAGGGTCTCATCCCACCCCTGGGGACTCATCCCATCCCACCCCTGGGGTCCCATCACATCCCATCCCACCCCTATGGTCCCATCCCCTCCCGACCCTTGGGTCCCATCCAGTCCCATGCCATCCCACCCCTGGGGTCCCATCCCATCCCATCCCACCCCTCGGGTCCCATCCCATCCCACCCCTGGAGACCTATCCTATCCCTGAAGTCCTATCCCTAGGGTCCCATCCCAACCTCAGGGTCCCATCCCACCCCTGGGGTTCCTCCCCTGAGGTCCCATCCCAACCTTGGGGTCCCATCCCAGTCTCATCCCACCCCTGGAGTCCCATCCCAGTCCTATCCCATCCCACCCCTGAGGTCCCACACCTGGGGTCCCATCCCACCCCTGGGGTCCCATCACATCCCGCCCCTGGGGTCCCATCCCATCCCATCCCACCCCTCGGGTCCCATCCCATCCCACCCCTGGAGACCTATCCCATCCCTGAAGTCCTATCCCTAGGGTCTCATCCCAACCTCAGGGTCCCATCCCACCCCTGGGGGTCCTCCCCTGAGGTCCCATCCCAACCTTGGGGTCCCATCCCAGTCTCATCCCACCCCTGGAGTCCCATCCCAGTCCTATCCCATCCCACCCCTGAGGTCCCACACCTGGGGTCCCATCCCAACCCTGGGGTCCCATCCAGTCCCATCCCATTCCATCCCACCCCTGGAGTCGCATCCCACCCCTGGGGTCCCATCTCAGTCTCATCCCACTCCTGGATTCCCATCCCAGTCCTATCCCATCCCACTCCTGAGGTCCCACCCCTGGGGTCCCATCCCACCCCTGGGGTCCCTTCCCATCCCATCCCTGAAGACTCATCCCACCCCTGGGGTCCCATCCCATCCCACCCCTGGGGTCCCATCCCATCCCAACCCTGGGGTCCCATCCAGTCCCATCCCATCCCACCCCTGGAGTCCCATCCCACCCCTGGGGTCTCATCCCAGCCCTGAGGTCCCATCCCACCCCTGGGGTCCCATCCCATCCCTGAAGTCCCATCCCTGGTATCCCATCCCAACCTCAGGGTCCCATCCCACCCCTGGGGTTCCACCCCTGAGGTCCCATCCCAACCCTGGGGTCCCATCCCAACCCTGGGGTCCCATCCAGTCCCATCCCATTCCACCCCTGGGGTCTCATCCCAACCCTGGGGTCTCATCCCACCCCTGAGGTCCCTTCCCACCCCTGGGGTCCCATCCCATCCCACCCCTGGGCTCCCATCCCAACCCTGCAGTCCCATCCCACCCCTGAAGTCCCATCCATGGTGTCCCATCCCAACCTCAGGGTCCCATCCCACCCCTGGGGTTTCACCCCTGAGGTCCCATCCCAACCCTGGGGTCCCATCCCATCCCACCCCTGGGGACCCATCCCAACTCTGGGGTCCCATCCCAGTCTCATCCCACTCCTGGATTCCCATCCCAGTCCTATCCCATCCCACTCCTGAGATCCCACCCCTGGGGTCCCATCCCACCCCTGGGGTCCCTTCCCATCCCATCCCTGAAGACTCATCCCACCCCTGGGGTCCCATCCCATCCCAACCCTGGGCTCCCATCCCAACCCTGGAGTCCCATCCCACCCCTGAAGTCCCATCCCTGGTGTCCCATCCCAACCTCAGGGTCCCATCCCACCCCTGGGGTTCCACCCCTGAGGTCCCATCCCAACCCTGGGGTCCCATCCCATCCCACCCCTGGGGACCCATCCCAACCCTGGGGTCCCAGCCAGTCCCATCCCATCCCACCCCTGGGGTCCCACCCCACCCCTGGGGTCCCATCCCACCCGTGGGATCCCATCCCATCCCTCCCATCCCACCCCTAGGGTCCCCTCCCATCCCACCCCTGGGGTCCCATTCCATCCCCTCTCATCCCACCCCTGGGGACCCATCCCAACCCTGGTATCCCATCCAGTCCCATCCCACCCCTGTGGTCCCATCCCACACCTTAGGTCCCATCCCACCCCTGGTGTCCCCTCCAGTCCCATCCCACCCCTGGGATCCCATTCCATCCCACCCCTAGGGTCCCATCCCATCCCAACCCTGGGGTCCCATCTAGTCCTATGCCATCCCACCCCTGGGGTCCCATTCCATCCCATCCCTGGGGTCCCATCCCAACCCTGGGGTCCCAGTCAGTCCCATCCCACCCCTGGGGTCCCATCCCATCCCACCCCTGGGGTCCCATCCCGTCCCTGAGGTCCCATCCCACCCCTGGGATCCCATCCCATCCATCCCATCGCACCCCTAGGGTCCCCTCCCATCCCACCCCTGGGGTCCCATCCCACCCCTGGGGTCCCATCCCACCCCTGGGGTCCCATCCAGTCCCATCCAATCCCATCCCATCCCACCCCTGGGGTCCCAACCAGTCCGATCCCACCCCTGGGGTCCTATCCCATCGCACCCCTGGGGTCCCATCACATCCCATCCCAACCCTAGGGTCCCATCCCACCCCTGGGGACTCATCCCATCCCACCCCTGGGGTCCCATCACATCCCATCCCACCCCTATGGTCCCATCCCCTCCCAACCCTTGGGTCCCATCCAGTCCCATGCCATCCCACCCCTGGGGTCCCATCACATCCCGCCCCTGGGGTCCCATCCCATCCCATCCCACCCCTCGGGTCCCATCCCATCCCACCCCTTGAGACCTATCCCATCCCTGAAGTCCTATCCCTAGGGTCCCATCCCAACCTCAGGGTCCCATCCCACCCCTGGGGTTCCTCCCCTGAGGTCCCATCCCAACCTTGGGGTCCCATCCCAGTCTCATCCCACCCCTGGAGTCCCATCCCAGTCCTATCCCATCCCACCCCTGAGGTCCCACACCTGGGGTCCCATCCCAACCCTGGGGTCCCATCCAGTCCCATCCCATTCCATCCCACCCCTGGAGTCGCGTCCCACCCCTGGGGTGCCATCCCAGTCTCATCCCACTCCTGGATTCCCATCCCAGTCCTATCCCATCCCACTCCTGAGGTCCCACCCCTGGGGTCCCATCCCATCCCTGAAGACTCATCCCACCCCTGGGGTCCCATCCCATCCCACCCCTGGGGTCCCATCCCATCCCAACCCTGGGGTCCCATCCAGTCCCATCCCATCCCACCCCTGGAGTCCCATCCCACCCCTGGGGTCTCATCCCACCCCTGAGGTCCCCTTCCCACCCCTGAGGTCCCATCCCATCCCTGAAGTCCCATCCCTGGTATCCCATCCCAACCTCAGGGTCCCATCCCACCCCTGGGGTTCCACCCCTGAGGTCCCATCCCAACCCTGGGGTCCCATCCCAACCCTGGGGTCCCAGCCAGTCCCATCCCACCCCACCCCTGGGGTCCCACCCCACCCCTGGGGTCCCATCCCACCCGTGGGATCCCATCCCATCCCTCCCATCGCACCCCTAGGGTCCCCTCCCATCCCACCCCTGGGGTCCCATTCCATCCCCTCTCATCCCACCCCTGGGGTGCCATCCTAACCCTGGGGTCTCATCCAGTCCCATCCAATCCCATCCCATCCCACCCCTGGGGTCCCATCCCATCCCATCCCACCCCTGGGGACTTATCCCACCCCTGGGGTCCCATCCCATCCCATCCCACCCCTGGGGACTTATCCCACCCCTGGGGTCCCATCACATCCCATCCCACCCCTGGGGTCCCATCCCATCCCACACCTGGAGACCCATTGCACCCCTGAAGTCCCACCCCTGCGGTCCCATCCCAGTCTCATCCCACCCCTGGGGTCCCATCCCATCCCACCCCTGGGGTCCCATCCCATCCCACTCCTGGCGTCCCATCCCATCCCACCCCTGGGGTCTCATCCCACCTCTGGGGTCCCATCCCACCCCTGGGGTCCCATCCAGTCCCATTCCATCCCACCCCTGGGGTCCCATCCCATCCCACCCCTGGGGTCCCATCCCATCCCACCCCTGGGGTCCCATCCAGTCCCATCCCACCCCTGGGGTCCCATCCCACTCCTGGGGACTCATCCCACCCCTGGGGTCCCATCACATCCCAACCCTGGGGTCCCATCCAGTCCCATCGCATCCCACCCCTGGGGTTCCATCCCATCCCACCCCTGGGGTGCCATCCCAACCCTGGGGTCCCATCCAGTCCCATC
Source organism: Colius striatus (assembly GCF_028858725.1). Lineage (NCBI taxonomy): Eukaryota > Metazoa > Chordata > Aves > Coliiformes > Coliidae > Colius > Colius striatus. The sequence goes on from NC_084771.1 coordinate 359,273, forward strand.
CCACCCCTGGGGTCCCATCCCATCCCAACCCTGGGTCCCATCCACTCCCATCCCATTCCATCCCACCCCTGGGGTCCCATCCCAACCCTGGAGTCCCATCCCACCCCTGAAGTTCCACCCCTGAGGTCCTATCCCACCCCTGGGGTCCCATCCCATCCCACCCCTGGGGTCCCATCCCACCCCTGGGGTCCATCCCATCCCACCCCTGGGGACCCATCCAACCCTGGTGTCCCATCCAGTCCCAGCCTTAAGGTCCCATCCCACCCCTGGGGTCCCATCCCATCCCACCCCTAGGGTCCCATCCAGTCCCATCCCACTCCTGGGGTCCCATCCCACCCCTGAAGACTCATCCCACCCCTGGGGTCCCATCCCACCCCTGGGGTCCCATCCAGTCCCATCCAATCCCACCCCTAGAGTCCCATCCCATCCCACCCCTGGGGTCTCATATCATCCCAACCCTGGAATCCCATTCCGCCCCTGAAGTCCCATCCCTGGGGTCCCATCCCATCCCAACCCTGGGGTCCCTTCCCATCCCACCCCTGGGAACTCATCCCACCCATGGGGTCCCATCCCAACCCATCCCATCCCATCCCTGGGGTCCTATCCCACCCCTGGGGTCCCATCCCACCTTTGGGGACTCATCCCACCCCTAGGGTCCCATCCCATCCCAACCGTGGGGTCCCATCCAGTCCCATCCCACTCCTGGGATCCCATCCCACCCCTGGGGTCCCATCCCACCCCTGGGGACCCATCCAGTCCCATCCCGCTCCTGGGGTCCCATCCCATCCCACCCCTGGGGACTCATCCCACCCCTGGAGTCCCATCTCATCCCATGCCATCCCACCCCTGGGGTCGCATCCCACCCCTGGGGTCCCATCCCTGGGGTCCCATTCCAACCTCAGGGTCCCATCCCACCCTTTGGGTTCCACCCCTGGGGTCGCATCCCACCCCTGGGGTCCCATCCCAGTCTCATCCCACCCCTGGAGTCCCATCCCAGTCCTATCCCATCCCACCCCTGAGGTCCCACCCCTAAGGTCCCATCCCATCGCAACCCTGGTGTCCCATCCAGTACCATCCCATCCCATCCCTGGGGACCCATCCCATCCCAACCCTGGGTTCCCATCCCATCCCATCCCAACCCTGGAGTCCCATCCCATTCCACCCCTGGGGTCCCATCCCATTCCACCCCTGGGTTCCCAACCCGTCCCATCCAGTCCCATCCCAACCCTGGGGTCCCATCCCAGCCCTAAATTCCCATCCCTGGGGTCCCATCCCAACCTCAGGGTCCCATCCCACCCCTGGGGTCCCACCCCTGGGGTCGTATCCCACCCCTGGGGTCCCATCCCAGTCCTATCCCATCCCACCCCTGAGGTCCCACCCCTGGGGTCCCATCCCAACCCTGGTGTCCCATCCAGTACCATCCCATCCCACCCCTGGGGTCCCATCCCATCCCACCCCTGGGGACTCATTCCACCCCTGGTGTCCCATCTCATCCCATCCCATCCCACCCCTGGGGTCCCATCCCATCCCAACCCTGGGGTCCTATCCAGTTCCATCCAATCCCAACCCTGGGGTCCCGTCCCACCCCTGGGGTCCCGTCCCAGCCCTTGGTGCCGCAGGGTACCGGTGGGGTTGCCAGGGTTGATGATGCACAGCACCCGTGTGCAGCAGTGCCGGCGGCCCTCGGCCAGCGCCCGCCGCAGCTCACTCAGCGCCAGTGCCCAGCAGCGTTCCTCGTCCAGGTAGTAGCCGAGCTGCACGGCCCCCAGCTCGGCGATGGTGGCCGATTACAGCGGGTACTGCAGGATGGGCATCAGCACCCGCGTGCGAGAGGGCGCCCAGCCCGTCACCAGCAGCTTCAGGATTGTCTGAGGGCATTGGCATGGCATGATGGAGGGCGACGGGGGGCTGCGGACACGATGGGGGGGGACACAGGGATGGTGAGGGGAGAAGGGGATGGTGACGGGAGAAGGGGGTGGTGAGGGGCACAGTGTGAGCACAGGGATGGTGATGGTACACGGGGGGGTGAGGGGACATGCGGCTGGTGAGGGGACACGGGGGTGGTGAGGGGACACGAGGGTTGTGAGGGGAAAAGGGGATGGTCAGGGGACACGGGGATGGTGAGGGGACAAGTGGGGGTTGAGGGGACATGGGGCTGGTGAGGGGAAACGGGGGTGGTGAGGGGAAACGGGGGTGGTGAGAGGACATGGGGGTGGTGAGGGGACACGGGTGGGGTGAGGGGAGAAGGGGATGGTGAGGGGAGACGGGCATGGTGAGGGGAGAAGGGGAGGTTGAGGGTAAAAGGTATTTGCTTTAATTGTATACGCACTAGCAGACAGAGCGTAAATTTAGGGTTAAAAGGAGCGAATTTGAGTACAATTTAGAGAGATAGCTCAGTCCTCCGAACCACCATTGTATGGTCCGGAAGTCCTGCGGGGCGTGTAAGCGACTGTCAGTCCTCCGGAAGTCACGCTCTACGGGCCGAAAGACCCTCCTAGCGCCCGGAAGCGACCCTCCGTCCTCCGGAAGTGACGGTTTACGTTGCGGAAGTCCTCCAGACCACGGAAGCGACTATCAGTTTTCCAGCAGGTGCCCTCCATGCGCCGGAAGTCCTCCAGAGGACCACTAGTGCTCGTCAGCCCCCCAGAACACGCGCTACAAGGACAGTTCCTACCAAAGGAGGAAAAAAGGAGCAAAAAAGTTAAAAAAAAAAAAAAAGAAAAAAGAAACAAATCCCAACCCGAGCCCCCCCTCAGCCCCTGCCACTGCCCGAACAGGTCCATGCTGCAGGGCAGAGTCTATTGCTGCTTTGGCTGGGCAGTTTAGAATTCTGTTAGAATGTCATTGTTCATTTGGCTGCTGTTCTTCTATTTTATGTTTTCCCATGAACTTCTCTGTCTTGTTATTTTGCAATTTTTATGCTAACCCTTTTTTTTACTATCTGTTTTTAAATGTTTGTAACAGCTCGGTGCTATCTCCAGTGGAGATTTTTATGTCTCCATTTCATTTGTTTCTTGCCCCTATTGTAGTTTCTGTGGTGCAAATTGGTGTCTCACAGTCTCCATTCAATTTTCAACATCCTCACTGAGGTTTGGGGGAACTGATGGGGCTTTGTGGCTCAAATCAGGCTTGCAGCACAGTATTCTCAGAAAAAGCCACAAGGCACCATGAAAGGCAGAGAGATCCTACCAGGCTCTACAGAGCCCAGAAAGAACATCATGGCAATCTGGTGTGCAGTAAGGCTTCCTTCCTCTTTTGTGGCCTCTAGCACTTCAGTTTTCTATGTTAATTTTTAATTGTAATAAACCAAAACAACCTACTTCCCTACAGTTTAGTATAACAGCTCTTTCTTTTCTACCTTGACAGCTACTCCTAGACAGCTAAGTTTCAGTCCTTACCCGGTCACAGCGCTGACAGTGGAGGCATATCGGTGCTATAAAAATGCTATCATAATTTTCAGGCAGAACAGCTTCTTCTATCCAGCACTCTACACACTAGAAACCTAGGCCTTCTTCACCTGGAAGCTTTTATGACTCCCTGCAGTCTCCCCTCCCCTTTCCCAGGTGTCAGCACTGAGAGCAGTGGGAGGGACCTGGTGTATAAGAGCCACAGGCCCTGGCAAGAGAGCTCATTGAGCTCTTGGGCTGCTATAGAGTAAATGATCTGCTAGTTTCTCAGTTAGAATCCAAACTGATGTTAAGCTATTCAGAGTAGATGCATTTTGCTCTTAAAATGAGCAAAGATGACTGGCTGAGAGCCAACCTTCAGGACTGCTCAAAGTCAAGCGTTTATTAGAATGTACAATTCAATGGATGTTTTTCAGGTCAGTAATTTTGCATTTCCCATTTGGAGGTATTGAGAAAATTTAACAAAATGCTTTCTCTTTTTTTTCAGGCGTGTCCCATTTTCTCGAAGATTCTGACGTGACTGAATGCAATACTTTATCCTTTTCAACCCTTTTGTTTTAAGCTGTAGAAGTTGCTGATATCAATCTCTTTAGCGGGACGGAAGGTAAAATAATCTCAACAGGTTTACGGTATGTATCTTCTATGCACGTGTCTGCATTTTTGTGACCTACTGTAGGAGTTCCCGCTCTGTCAGGGAGCCGGACTACGTGATTTTTTGAGGTCCCTTCCGACCCTCGTGATTCTGTGAAAGCAGCCAGCAGGGAATGTAGGGCCCCTGTCAGTATATAGGAGAACAGCTCTTGTCTTTTTCACATTGCCCAGAACCCTCTGTCACACTCAGAACTTCTTCAGCAGCTTGCAGAAGACTCCTCAGAGATGAATCGACGTCAGAAATTCATTTACTTAGTGGCTTCTGAGCAAGACTCAGAGTCCAGGGGTAGATGGAAGATGAGAAGCACCCACAGACTCCAGTCAGAATAACAGAGTTCCGGGCCGTGACTTCCAAGGACAGGGGTGTCAGGCAGGAGCGGGTTTTTTTTCCTGAGAGATCAGAGGAGGAAAAAAGCTTTTCAAGTGTGGGGGCCCAAGCGCAGCAAGGGAAGGGAGGTCACAGGGTCTGGGTGTGGAAGGAGGTGAATGGACAGCCACAGCCATTCCCAGAGGACGTGCGGTAGGAGGGGCCGGTGCCAGAGATGCGGCCCGTGGGTTCTGTCTGCGGTTTGTGCCTTTTTTTAGATGTCTAAGAGGGAGCCGGTGACTGCAGGAACACGTCAGCTGACGTGGTCAGAATCGACCCTTTGGCCCTGTGAAAGCAAAGTACAGGGAGGGGGAGATGGGGTCGGGGATTGCAGGTTTGGCGTTTAAAGGGAGCAGAGGGGAGCGGCCATTTGGGAGCCATCTCCTCTGGGCAAGGAAGGGGAGAGGGTCAACTTTTAGCAGGCAGCCAGTGTACACCGGGCCGGGTGGCTCCAGCCTCTGTGTGTCATATACCAGAGTCTGTCTTCTGTGTCTCGGGACTTTCTCGAGTCCCCTAATTCTTTTTGTGCTCAAGGCTCAGATATCATCGCTACTGTCTCAAATGATTCTCAGCATTCCAGTGCCGATCTGGAGCTGCTTTTCTTGCATTAGAAGCTTAAACTTTGGATTGATTTTTGTCTCTTGAAGTTTTCTATTGGTCCTGTTCCACAGCATCAGCCACTGCGCTTCCGAATCATCCTTTTCCAGTCTAGTTCCCTTCATCTTCTCGTTCTTCAGTCTCGAAGCCACAGTTCTCGTGCATTTATCATCTGTCTGGACAGGAACTTGTCATCCCCGGCCGTTGCTTTTGCCTCTGCGTGCGGCTACCCTAGAGCCTCCTCACTTTACCGTCGCAGTCCCACAGGCCTTTTTGGACAATGGCATTTCCATTTCGGCGTTCTGTCACCGGGACTCGTCTCCTATTTGTATGTCAGTGTCCATCTTCCCTGCAGTGTCGGTCTCAGCACGTGGGCGTCGGGCTTGGAGCCGCTCTGCCCGGGGGACGTGAGGCCCAGCGTTAGGGATTTGCTCTAATGCCAGCCTGGAGTTGAATTCTGAACAGCTTTGTAGAGTGTCGAGCTTTGGAACTGTTTGTCTGTGGTTTGGCTCTTGGGTGATTTGTTTTCTATCTGTTTTCGCAGACGCAGAGAAAAAAGCTGTACTCCAGAGAGTGACCTGGGGATCGGGTGGATCGCCGAGAGAAAGTGGGCGATGGCGTGGGGAGAGCAAGAAAATGGGGATGGGCAGATGTACCGCTACATGATGCTGTGTTTGTGTTCTGTTTTGAAGGTTCGAAGGCACGAGGGAGCCAGGTAATTGGCACCGGAGAGGACTCGGCCAGGTGAGCAGAGACCAGGGGTCTAAAGCAGCTGTTTTCAGGGGCCATTGGTGATGAAGTTACAAGATTTCCTCATTTGTATCTCACAGGAGGTCCCCGAGCCTGACGCAGCAGGATGGAATGACCCACGTGGAGGGCTAGAGGTCAAGGTAAAGGAGGCAGAGATGGGGATCCCTGTGGGTTGGTTCAGTATCTCGTTATGTGTTTTAGTTCCTTATTTGTGTTTCTTGCAGATGCTATAAGATGCCTCGGAGAGGTGAAGCCACACACTGAGGAGGAGGCTGGAAAGGTGCGGCAGATGTGATCCCCCTTGGTGTTTAAAACTCTCCTGCTGCAAAGCAGTGAAGCATTTTCCTTGTTTTTCAGGGGCCGTGAGGACAGCCTCCGGAGCTTTCGAGGTGAGCCAGGCCGGTTGCGAGGAGGGTGTCGGGGCCGGTGCTTTTGAAGAAGCGCCACAGTTATTTTCTTTGAGTCTCAGACGCCTAAGGTATGACAGCAGCAGCATTGGACTGTGGAACAAACAGGTAAGCAAACCTCTTGGGCTATCGGGGATGACTGTCAGAGCGGAGGTTGACATCTGTCACCCCAATGCTCGCCACTTGCCCCATTTGTGGGGTTTCTTTTTATATCTTTGCAGATGCCCAAGAGGAGCATGGCGCCCGCAGGCAGACCCTGGTTTTAGCGGAGATGGGCTTTAGACTATACGAGAGTTAAGTTGAGGGACGGGATCGGGGAGGGGGAGACGAGGGGCAGACCGTGTCGGGCATCGTAAGGTGGGGGTTCTAGGGGAGCAGAGGAGAGAGGCTCTTTGGGAACCATCTGCTTTGGGAAAGGGAAGGGCTAGGGTGCGCTTTTAGGAGACAGCTAACATAGGCCGGGCAGGGCGGCTGCAGCCTCTGTGTGTGTGTTGTCCTGTAGTCTGTTTTCTGTGTCTCAGAACTTCCTCAGGTCCTGAAATCCTCCTTGTGTTCAAGGAGCATGGCACGTGACTCGGGCGTCTCTCATCGTCGTTCTCACCATTCCGGTGGCGATCCGCCGCCGCTTTTCTGGCATCAGAAACCATGGATCGGTGTCACATCTTGAAGTTTTCTATCGGTCCCATTCCACGACATCAGCTGCTGCGTTCTCGCGTCATCCTTTTCCACACAGAGTCTAGTTCCCTTCATCTGTGACTTTCTCAGCCTTGAAGCCAGACTTCTTATGCATCCATCATCTGTCTGGACAGGAACTTCTCATCCCAGGCCATTACCTTTGCCCCTGTGTGGGGCTGCTCCAGGATCCTCTGGCTTCAGCATCTTGGCCCCACGAGCCTTTTTGCTCAATGGCATTTCCAGTTTGGCGTTCTGTCACCGGGACTCGTCTCCTATTTGTATGTCAGTGTCCATCTTCCCTGCAGTGTCGGTCTCAGCACGTGGGCGTCAGGCTTGGAGCCGCTCTGCCCGGGGGACGTGAGGCCCAGCGTTAGGGATTTGCTCTAATGCCAGCCTGGAGTTGAATTCTGAACAGCTTTGTAGAGTGTTGAGCTCTGAAAGTGTTTGTCTGTGGTTGTGCCTCTGGGTGACTTGTTTTCTATCTGTCTTCGCAGACGCAGGGGACACAAGCCGCATCCCAGAGAGCGACCTGAGGACGGAGCGGATCGCCAAGAGAAGGTTAGCGATGATGTGAGGTGAGAGGCAAGAGCGTGATGGGCAGATGTACCGCTACATGATGCTGTGTTTTGCGTTCTGTTTTGAGGGTTCGAAGGCACGAGGGAGGCAGGACACGGGCATCGGAGAGGACTCGGCCAGGTCAGCAGAGATCGGAGGCTAAAGCAACTGTTTTTAGGGGCTATCGGTGATGAAGTTACCAGATTTCCTCGTTTGTGTCTCGCAGGAGGACCCTCAGCGTGACGCAGCAGGATGGAATGACCCACGTGGAGGGCTAGAGGCTAAGGTAAAGGAGCCAGAGCTGGGGATCCCTGTGGGTTTGTTCAGTATCTCATCATGTGTTCTAGTTTCTTGTTTGTATCTTTTCGCAGGTGCCATAAGATGCCTGGAAGTGTGAAGCCACACACTGAGGAGGAGACTGAAAAGGTGAGGCACGTGTGATCCCTGATGGTGTTTAAAGCTGTCTTGCTGCAAGGCAGTGAATTGTTTTTCTTGTTTTTCAGGGGCCATGAGGGCAGCCTTTGGAGCATTTGCAGTGAGCCTGGCTGGTAGCGACGAGGGTGTCAGGGCCGGTGCATTCGAAGAAGCACCACAGTTATTTTCTGTCTTTGAATCTCCGGCGCCTAAGGGATGACGACAGCCGTGTCAGACTCCGGAAGGAGCAGGGTGAGCGGAACACCTCTGCCTTTGGAGGGAGTGGTTGTCAGAGCGGAGGTCGGTGTAGGCTGATGCGATGCTCACCATTTGCCCTATTTGTGGGGTTTCTTTTGATCAGGTTGCCGACCCCCAGGAAGAACACGGCACCCAAAGAAAGGCCTCAGTGAGCGATGTAATTTCCACAGAGATGGACTTCAGAGCATCACGCAAGTTAAGTTGAGCAAAAGGGTCGGGGAGGGGCAAGGAGGGGGAGGTGATGTTGAGAATTGCAGGATGGGGTTTTAAGGGTAGCAGTGGAGAGAGATTGTTTGGGAACCCTCTCCTTTAGGCAAGGGAAGAGTTAGGGTTAGGTTTTAAGAGGCAGTCAGGATGTGCCGGGCAGGGCGGTTCCAGCTGCTGTGTGGGTTGTCGTGTTGTCTGTCCTTTCCATCTCAGGATTTCCTCGAGTCTCAAAGTCTTCTTTGCACTTGAGGACCTCGGCACGTGTCTTGAGCACCTTCCCTGAGGTCTCGAAGAACAGACCTCACGATTCAGTGCCGGTCAGGTGCCGCTTTTCTTGCATAAGGAACTTAAACTGTGGATCGGCTTCACATCTTGCAGTTCTCCGTCAGTTGTTTTCTCCGGTACGATGTTCCAGGCTGCGTCAGCAGCTCTTCTCAGTAGGCATCCCTGTTCTGAGATTTGGTCTCATTCTCTTCATCGCCGCATTCTCTAGGACTCACAATCAGGCTTCTTGCGCATCCATCATCCCAGTCTTCACAGTTACTTCTCATCCCGGGCTGTTCCCTCAGCCTCTTTGCGTGGCTGCCGTGGAGCCTCGCTTCTTTGTCACAGCCCCGTAGGTCTCTGCTTGAGGATATCTCCGGTCCAGGAATCGTGTCGCCGAGTCTTCTCACTTTTGTGTCATGTTGTCTGTGTTCTGTGTGGTGTCAGTGTTTGTGTGTGTGTTTACCTTAGAGCCCCTCTGCCCGGGGGTGTAGAGTCGAGCAGATGGAGGAGCACTGAGCGTACGTCACTTTACTTGTGCCACATGGGCTTTGGGGTTTTGTTTACCGAGTGGAGTTTTTGGGTTTTGGGGTGTGGCCTTTTTGGGGTGTGGCCTTTTTGGGGTGTGACTGGGCTTTGCATCTGGGTGACTTGTTCTGTTCTATTTCCCAAGACAGAAGCTGTGTTCAGAACAACACCACGAGGGGCAAGCAAAGCGCCTCGGTGCTGCCGTCATGTGGACACAGTGCAGTACTGCAGCTCAGGAGCAGCGCATCGCAGCAGCACCCGACACCGCTTTTGGAATCAGACCTGCGGCTCTGCACAAGTTAAGTACTGGGATAATGCCATACTGGGGCCGGGGGGAGGGGATAAAGTTAAGAGTTACAGGGAGGGGTTTTGTGTAGTGCCTGGGCTTCTGGGTTTTGGCTTTCAGGGGTTTTGTGTAGCGACTGGGCTTTGGAGTTGTGGCTTTCAGAGGTTTTGTGTAGCTCACGGGCTTTGACGTTTTGGCTGTCAGGGGTTTTGTGTAGTGACTGGGCTGTCAGGGGTTTTGACTTTCCAGGGTTTTGTGTAGCGAGTGTGGTTTTGACCTTGGGCTTTGGGATTGTGTTTAGTTGAGTGGATTTTTTGGGTTTTGGCTTAGGGGTTTTGTTAAAATAATGTGGTTTTTCCTTTGGTGTTTTGTTGAGCGAGTCGGCTTTTGGCTTTGGGGTTCTCTTTGGTGAATGGGCCTTTTGGGTTTTGGCTGTGGTATTTTGTTGAGCGAGTGTGGTTTTTGACTTAGTGAGTTTGTTATGCGAGTGTGGTTTTGACTTAAGGGTTTTGTGTAGGGACTGGACTTTTGGGGTTCTATTTTGTGAGTGTGACTTTGGGCTTTGGCTCAGTCAGTTTGCCTTTGGGCTTTGGCAGTTAAGGACAATTCTGTGTTGGGGCTGGGAGGAGGGGATAAGGTCGGGAGTCACAGGGAGCAGTTATAAAGGTTGTGTAGAGGAATGTTCCGTAGCCAGTCCCCGTTAGGCAAGGAAAGGAAGTTACTTCTCAGGACAAGGGCAGCGTGTGGCAGGCAGAGTGGCTCCAGCGTCTGTGTGGGTTGTTGTGTTGTCTGTCCTTCACATCTCAGGATTTCCTCGAGTCCCAAAGTCTTTTTTTGCACTTGAGGCACACGGCACATGACTCGGCCACTTTCCTTGAGGTCTCAAAGAACAAACCTCCTCATTCCGGTGCCCATCAGTGCCACTTTTCTTGCATAAGAAGCTTAAACTGTGGATCGCCTTCACACCTTGAAATTCTTTGTCGGTCGTTTTCCACGGTGCAGCGTTCCAGGCTGCGTCAGCAGCTCTTCTCAGTAGGCATCCCTGTTCTGAGATTTGTTCTCATTCCCTTCATTGCTACATTCTCTGGGACTCACGGTCAGGCTTCTTGCGCATCCATCATCCCAGTCCTGATCCTGGGCTGTTCCCTCAGCCTCTTTGCGTGGCTGCCATGGAGCCTCGCTTCTTTGTCACAGCCCCGTAGGTCTTTAGGGCATCTCCAGTCCCAACATCATGTGACCGAGTCTCCTCACTTCTGTGTCGTGTTGTGTGTGTTCTGTGTGGTGTTGGTGTTTATATGTGTGTGTTTATCGTAGAGCCACTCTGCCTGGGGGTGTAGAGTCAAGGGCAGGTGGAGCAGCACTGAGTGTATGTCAGTTCGCTTTTGACACGTGGGTGTTGGGGCTCTGGCTACCGAGTGAGTTGGGGCTTTGTATAGCAGGTGAGCTTTTGGGGGTTTTGCTCAGTGACTTGGTTTTGCATCTGGGTCACTTGTTTTGTTCTATTTCCAGAGACAGAAGCTGTTCTCCAAATAATAACACAAGGGGCAAGCAGAGCCCGTCAGTGCTGTTGTCATGTGGACAGAGCGTGGTATCGCAGTAGCACCCGACAGAACTTTTTGAATCGGACCTGTGGCTCTCTGCAAGTTAAGTACCGGGATCATGTTGTGCTGGGACTGGGAGGAGGGGACGAAGGTAGGAGTTATAGGGAGGGGTTTTGTGTAGTGCCTGGACTTTGGAGTTTTGGCTTTCAGGGCTTTTGGCTTTGGGGCGTGGCTGGGGCTTTTGGCTTTGGGGCGTGGCTGGGGCTTTTGGCTTTGGGGCATGGCTGGGGCTTTGTGGAGTGAGTATGGTCTTGGGCTTCAGTAGCGACTTTTTTTTTTGCTGTGTTTTCAAGTTTCTATTGTGCTTGCTAGTTAAATACAGGGACAATGCTGTGTTGGGGCAGGGAGGAGGGAACAAGGTTGCAAGCCACAGTGAGGTGTTTCAAAGGTCGTGTAGAGGAGAGTAATGTTCCATAGCCAGTCCCCACCAGTTAAGGAAAGGGAGACAGTTAGTTCTTTTTGGCAGCATGTACCGGGCAGAGTGACTCCAGCCTCTGTGTCGTCTCGTGTCGTCTGTGTTCCCCACATCCACTTCCTCGGGCTTCCTCATTCATCGCTCTTTGCTCTTTGGCGGCAAAGTCTGGATCTCGGGCAGCATCCTCAGGGTCTCGAACACTGTATGCACCGATGCAGCGTGAATCGAGCTCTTCTGGCGTCGCCATCCTTAAGCGTAGATCCATCTCGTACCTTGGAAGATTTCCGACCGTACTCTTCTGCGGTACCACTTCTGGCCGCATCGGCGGCTCCGCTCTTCAGCCATCCCTTTGCACGGACTCAGACTTCTTCCTCATGTCCTCAGGATCTCGGGTCCGGGGCGTTCCTCTGGCGCAGGCCCGGTCTGTTACATCTGCCCTCTTTAGGCAGGCCACTATAGAGCCTTCTCCCTTCAATGTAGCATCCTGTAGGTCTTGCCGGTCAACATCATCTGTGGCCGGGGCATCTCTGAGCCGAGTTCCCTCTTGTCTTTATGTTGTGTATGTGTTCTTTCACGCGGTGTCGGTGTTTGCCCACGGGTGTGGAGCGGAGCCACTCTGCCCGAGCGTGTAGGGTAAAGCAGAGAGCGAGGTCAGGGTCAGGGGTCGGTCGGGATTCCCAGGGAGATCGCTCGTGTCAAGTTTCTCAGAATCGAAGCAAAGCCAAGGGTTCCGGGGGTCGATGTGAAGCGGCGTGTCACTCGGTTATTACTTTGAGGCGCGACGCTTTGGCCTCAGATGGAGCTGTCTATCATCAAGGCTGTGGGAGAAGGGTCTAGTCGGTAGAATGTTTAGGTGTCGGTGTGGCAGAACTGTGCCTTGTTTTTGTCTTTAGGGTGTGTACGATGAAACCTATAGTAATGAGGCTGCTCTTGGGTGGGGTTTGTTTTCTCTTACCCTGTATGTAGTTGTCTTAGTTGTGGCTCACTTGAGGTGATGTTTGCAGCCAAGCTTTGGCAGGCAGGGCCCCCTTCGAGGCCCTCGCAAAGGATGTTTCTGGGGAGCGACGTAGCTTTGAGGCGCCATCGTTGCGGGTGGGCGGGAGGATGGTGGAGCGGAGGCAGGGTTCGGTGGGGTGGAGGGGAGAGGATTATGAGGTTTGAATTGCAATTTGAAATTGTTTCTTTTTCAGGTTTTTCAATTTCTACATTTTTAATAGAATAAAAAATCCCCAGCCGGGGGTTTTTTTTTTTTTCCCTCCGGCTGGGGTTTTTTTTCCTCGGTCCCGGTCGCTCTGCGAGGCGACGATCATCGCCAAAGTTTGGGCTCGGAGCGACCAGGGGCCGGGGTTTTCGTCAGGCAGGGCCACGGATTCTCCACTCCTCCGGGAACGCCGTTCCCGAGGAGCATTTTCCCGGCAGGTGTATTTTTAGAGGGAAGCCGACTCGGGAGGCCAGCTGGTGGAACCAGCCGTGGGCGTCGGTAGCAAGACGTAGAATTGAGCAGGAGCAGATATTGAAGGGAGTCGGCACAATTTCTAGGAACCAAAAGCTTTTGCTGTGGGTGTTGTCACTTCCGAGGTAGTAATATCACTCCACTTTTGTTTCCCTGCAGAGGTATGGAAACGGAGAACTTCCAGAGTCCAGGGGCGACGGGGCATCTTCATCCCAGAGATGGATTTGCAGGCGATATGGTCTTTGAAGAAGGAAAGAAGCATCAAGGGTAATATAAAGACCGGCATGTGTTGTCAATTGCTAGGGAGGCAGGTGTACAATGGAGTGTTGATAGATACATGTAAACTGTCTGTAACCTTTTAAAAATGTAGATGCAGTTCTGGATTTGCGCTCCCTGTAACGAGATTTGCACCCCCTGTATTGCATTTGCAGTCTCTGTATCGGTCTCGGTAAAAGGAACCGGCTATAATAAAAGTTTCAATAAAGATGACTCGGGGCAGCGGGAATAAAGGCGGTTTTGCTCCGTCGTGTGCCGTGTTTATTGGCGTCTGAGTCTTTTATTGGCGTCTGAGTCTCTTATTTGAAATGTTCCCCTTTGCAATGTGCCGTCTGTGTTTTTGTGGTGTCCGAGAGACCTATCGTGTCTGTGTATCGTCCAATGTGGTTTTGTGTTTGTCTTTCTGTCACTCTGTCTGTCCCGGTCTCTTATTTCCTTTTCTGTTTGTCTTAGTCTTTTCTCTTTCTCTCTCTCCCTGTCTGACTGTAGTCTCTTTTCTCTCCCTCTATATCTTAGTATATTTTCTATATTTCTGTGTCACTTAATCTCTTTTCCCTCTTTTTTTTCCATCCCAGTCTCTTAATCTTTTCTCAGTTTATCTGACTTAGTCTCTTTTCTCTCTCTTTCTGTCTCAATCTGTTTTCTCTGTTTCTCTTTGTTTCTCTTAGTTTCTCTTCCCCTTTTTTCTGTTTCTCTTCCCCTTTTTTCTGTTTCTCTTCCCCTTTTTTCTGTTTCTCTTCCCCTTTTTTCTGTTCCTCTTCCCCTTTTTTTCTGTTCCTCTTCCCCTTTTTTTCTGTTTCTCTTCCTTTTTTTCTGTTTCTCTTCCTTTTTTTCTGTTTCTCTTCCTTTTTTTCTGTTTCTCTTCCTTTTTTTCTGTTTCTCTTCCTTTTTTTCTGTTTCTCTTCCTCTTTTTCTGTTTCTCTTCCTCTTTTTCTGTTTCTCTTCCTCTTTTTCTGTTTCTCTTCCTCTTTTTCTGTTTCTCTTCCTCTTTTTCTGTTTCTCTTCCTCTTTTTCTGTTTCTCTTCCTCTTTTTCTGTTTCTCTTCCTCTTTTTTTCTGTTTCTCACTTTGTTCTGTTGATTTCAACAGAACTTTTAAATTTAAAAATTACATTTAAATTAAAAGCAGCAGAAAATGGCCCCTCTCTGGGAGTAAAAACAAAAAAAAAAAAATTTAAAAAAAAAGAATTACTCCCAGAGAATTTTTTTGGGCCATTTTCTGCTGCACCAGACTTATTATTTTTCTTCTTTTTATACACTATATACCTCCACACCTGCTCCTAATTACTAATCCACCCACATGAACAATTAATCACTAACCCCACCCACAAACACACCCCCAACTCCTCCACTACCCCTGACCCACCACACCTCCAACACACCCCCTCATTAGACCACACCCCCCCACCCGTCTCAACCACACCCACAACTCCACCCCCTGACCCGGCCACGCCCCCGACCCCGCCTCCCTCATCAACCACACTCCCAACACTTTAACCCCCAACTTTCAACCTCATGACCCTAAACCCCCATGGCCTTTGACATCTTAGCCTCCAACCCCTCAACCTCTGATCACTTGACCTTTTGACCCCTGACCACGACCTTTGACCCTTGACACCGACCTTTGACCTTTTGACCCCTTGACCCCGACCTTTGACCTTTTCACCCCTGACCCCGACCTTTGACCTTTTGACCCCTTGACCCCGACCTTTGACCTTTTGACCCTCGACCCCGACCTTTGACCTTTTGACCCCTGACCCCGACCTTTGACCTTTTGACCCCTTGACCCCGACCTTTGACCCTTTGACCCCTGACCCCGACCTTTGACCTTTTGACCCCTTGACCCCGACCTTTGACCCCTGACCCCGACCTTTGACCTTTTGACCCCTGACCCCGACCTTTGACCTTTTGACCCCTGACCCCGACCTTTGACCTTTTGACCCTTGACCCTTTTAGGGTTGGGGTTAGGGGTTAGGGGTTAGGGGTTAGGGGTTAGGGGTTAGGGTTAGGGTTAGGGTTAGGGTTAGGGTTAGGGTTAGGTCATTAGGGTTAGAGTTAGGGTTAGGGTTAGGGTTAGGGGTTAGGGGTTAGGGGTTAGGGTTAGGGTTAGGGTTAGGGTTAGGGTTAGGGTTAGGGTTAGGGTTAGGGTTAGGGTTAGGGTTAGGGTTAAGGTTAGGGTTAGGGTTAGGGTTAGGGTTAGGGTTAGGGTTAGGGTTAGGGTTAGGGTTAGGGTTAGGGTTAGGGTTAGGGTTAGGGTTAGGGTTAGGGTTAGGGTTAGGGTTAGGGTTAGGGTTAGGGTTAGGGTTAGGGTTAGGGTTAGGGTTAGGGTTAGGGTTAGGGTTAGGGTTAGGGTTAGGGTTAGGGTTAGGGTTAGGGTTAGGGTTAGGGTTAGGGTTAGGGTTAGGGTTAGGGTTAGGGTTAGGGTTAGGGTTAGGGTTAGGGTTAGGGTTAGGGTTAGGGTTAGGGTTAGGGTTAGGGTTAGGGTTAGGGTTAGGGTTAGGGTTAGGGTTAGGGTTAGGGTTAGGGTTAGGGTTAGGGTTAGGGTTAGGGTTAGGGTTAGGGTTAGGGTTAGGGTTAGGGTTAGGGTTAGGGTTAGGGTTAGGGTTAGGGTTAGGGTTA